>NW_015554151.1:94074-97967 GCF_001515605.1 Sinocyclocheilus anshuiensis
CGTTAAAAAAACCAAAAAAAAAAAAAAAAAAAGATAAAAACCCTGGATTTGTTCAGGATAAAATAGGTTTGTCAATGTCTAGTACCACTAAGTACCACTAGAGACGTCCTGTATGTACTAAAAAAAAAAAAACATAAGAGCAAGTAATGCAGTAAAACAAATCACATCCATGAAAAGGTAACGTGTTATTTTTAGGCATAGACCAACATGACAGTATGCCTGTGCACAAAGTAAGGTACAAGTAAAGAAATGCTCTACTGAGCCTGGTCTAATTAATATAATAATTATATTACTTTTCAAAACTTTTCAACACAATGGAAGTACGCTTAGCATTATTTTCACTTTTAAGAGGCGCTCTTAAAAAAAGGCACGTAATACAATTAATTTAACAATGTTCATTTAAACACTTTTTGGACTTTTAACATTTAATTAAAACAATCATTCTCATTGAAACATGGCTCATGCATTTAAAATTTTCATCACTGATTTTATTTGCACTCAATGTTGTGCATTCAGCCAATATATTACACAACTAACGGCTATATCAAAACAGACAAACATGGATGAACTTTTTTGAGAGAAAAGGACCATTTATACCTCAATATGCTTTCTCAGATTTGATGGCAAACTTTTGAAGCCAGACATTTACCTGATGAACGTTTTAACTGAAGCTGAAATGTTGTTGTGTGAACAGAAATCTCATTGGTTCTCACACATCAAAAGCGTACGTTTGAGCTTCTGTTTAGCATATTTAATGCATGCAAGTACTTTTCAAAATGAAACAATAAATAAATAAATTTAAGGAGTAACAAGTGGTTTTTTTTCTTCAGAAATGTAATCAATTAAAAATACAAGTACCATACTTGAATAAAGTACAAATCCCCCAAAATAACTCAAGTATTTATTTACACCCCTAAGAACGTATGTGCTTTAAGTGGACCGACCTAAAAACTGCAGGATTTGAGGTCCTTATGATAACACTGTGTGAACAGACTTGCCTTAATAGACTTAAGTTTCTTGAACATGCACGGTTTCAGCGGTGAAGCACATAAGAACATACCATACATGGGATAGTAGCAGACTGAGGTCATCTCATCAAAACAGCATCCTGTGGCCAGGCACTCGTCTTGCGTTATACCCGAGGTGCCACACGACACTCTCTGATTGTCAGAGATACTGCAGCCTTAAAATAAAACCCCATGAAAAAGCAGAGTTAGTTTGAGAAAGACCAACACATCATAGCAATTTGTAGCCGTTTTGGTGAATTCGTATGAATTCACATGATCTCAGTTGTACGTTACTCTACAACCTTGCTCTCTAAAAATCATCCATTTTCATATGATTAACATAATACGAATTAAAGGGGTTATATGATGTTGCTAAAAAGAACATTATTTGGTGTATTTGGTGTAATGAAATGCGTTTATGCGGTTTACGGTTCAAAAAACATTTTCCACATACTGTACATTATTATTTCTCCTCTATGCCCCGCCTTTCTGAAACATGTCGATTTTTACAAAGCTCATCGGTCTGAAAAGTGAGGTGTGCTCTGATTGGCCAACTTCCTCTTTTGGAAGACCAAAGTAGTTTCGCTTTCACAACGAAACCGCGTCTCACACGGCTGGAGTGAGCGGAGGCTGGGGGCCTAGAGTGAGCGGAGGCGGGCTTGCGGCAACCACATGTGACGACCCCGGGCTGGACTCCGCTTCGTCTCCAACCAATCAGGTTGGAAAAGCACAGCAGCTTTAGCGCAAAAGTGAGCTGTACACAAGGGTTTCGTGTTCACCTCCCGGTGTGCTGTTCAGCAGCAGTGGATATGGTGGGGAAAGGGGAGGTGATGACTTGGATGGTTGTGTAGGGGGCAGTTTTGCACAAACTGGCATCTGATCTGACTGCACACTCAGATGTTTAAGGGAAGCAGTGAGACTTTGGTTTGCATCACAAGACATCCAACTGTCCGTTTTCATCTGGGTAGAGGACCCTCAGAGTGTAATGGCCATCCTAAAGACAGAACAATGGTAAAAAAAACAAAAAAAAAAACTGTGCACCTCTTTTGTTTGACAGACGCCTAGAGGAGAGAGGTTAAAATAAAACTGGGAAATCAACTGAAAAAGGTCTCAGAGGTGGAACAAGATATTACATTCTGATGAAACAAACATTTTTCTTTGGAATAACATGCACTGACCCATTTTGCAATAGGACCATGAATGTGTATATAGATAAACAGATTGTTCACCCAAAAATAAAAAATTCAACATTAACTCACCCTTTTGCCATTCGAAACCTGTAAGCATATCTTTCTTCTGTGGAACACATTTTGATGGTCAGGGTTCAAACAACATTGATTTTTACTGTATAGACTTTTTGTACAGGTTTGGAAAGACATAACGGTGAGTAAATAAACATTTATTTAATAACCGACTTGATGTGAAATTTAAGAGCAGAAATGTTTCCATAACTTTATTAATACCTCCAAGATGACATGACAGCCAGCGTAGTCAACAACCAAAATATTTTGGCCATGGCCTTGTGTCAGTGAGTATCCACAGGCCGCTGGGGCCCCAAGCACAGATTCAATTACTGAAACACCTGAAAATATTTATAAACATTCAGATGGCAGAAATCGAAATGTTAATTAAATGTACATGTATGAAAACATAAACGGCTATACTAGCACTTACCCAAAATCTTAACCTGACTGAGAGAACCAGCTGGCAAAATCACTTTCATAGTATCATTGTTACAGTAAACTGCCAGTTTTGATTTCATCACCTGTACACTCTCTTGAGTTGCCACTTCTGAGTGATCAGCTTCAACACCAGAATAATCATCATCTATGCTTGAAGAAGGATCTAAAGTAGAGATCGGCGTTGAACCCTGTGACAGAGCCAAATCAATGCAACACAAAACCAGAATTAGTGTTTTCACACCCTGCCAAGCCATGTGTGCTTAAAACTTAGCAAAAGATGGGACGGACAATAAAGAATAGCGCTGCAAAAATCAGATCAGAGGGAACTTCATTCATAACACCTGCCTCCAGCAGTTTCAGCATAATAGGTTGTTTGCAATCACGTGATTCTGATGACGCGCGAAATGCAGCTGGAGGGCACAGCTGGGAAGTGATTTTTCACCATAGAAATCACTAGCAGAAACTCAAAATGCCAGTGTTTTGCGTTGTTTATGGATGCTCAAATAGGCCAAACCGAGAAACCACACGGAGCCAAGAAGTCAAAAGTCAAGAAATTTACTGAAAAACGCAGGAAAAAGTGGCTTGTAAACCTGCGTCTGCGGTCGGGAGGAGCAAAGCCGGATAATGCTCGTGTGTGCAAATGGTTAATATAAAATAATATATTAAAATATAAATAAAGAAATATATAAATAGATACAGGGCGACACTGTCAGAATTCACTGAATGCTAAACGCCACACATAGACACGATGTAAATAAGATTTTGTTTGCAGTTCTGAGAGCTTCATATCACGGAATCGTGAGATTGCGATCAATTGAAGTGAGTGACAGCTTTTTAGTGATTAACGTTAGATGAAAGCGCTATTTGCTCGCTTTCTAGGCTACAATCGATTCAGAATTTAAATAAAAGTTGTTTTACTTGCTGCTAACAGGACCAACAGCCACATACCTTAACTTGCATGCAGCAAAGTTTCAGGAGTGACATATATTCCACATCCCTCATATAAATACGGGATTCACTTTCGAAATAGCTGGTTTACAATCAGGGTTAGTTGCTTAGCCTATATCCACCGCCTCAATGGCAGGCAAGAATTTGAATTTAGTTTAAAAATCGCTCCTCTTTATAACATAAAGATCACGTCCAACATGCTGTGATTATAACTTTCTCTTGTAATAGCGTGGTGGTTGAAGAGAGATCCCCTCAT
>NW_015554151.1:97977-100943 GCF_001515605.1 Sinocyclocheilus anshuiensis
CGTGTCTACGTGTGGCGTTTAGCACCGAGTGAATTCTGAATGCGTGAGAGGTGGCAGCCCAATCTATATATTTCTTTATTAATATCTTAATATATTATTATATCCCATAATAACCATTAGCATGCAC
Organism: Sinocyclocheilus anshuiensis; assembly: GCF_001515605.1. Taxonomy (NCBI): domain Eukaryota; kingdom Metazoa; phylum Chordata; class Actinopteri; order Cypriniformes; family Cyprinidae; genus Sinocyclocheilus; species Sinocyclocheilus anshuiensis. The sequence goes on from NW_015554151.1 coordinate 98,105, forward strand.
GAGCATTATCACACAAGCTTCGCTCCTCCCGACCGCAGACACAGGTTTACAAGCCACTTTTTCCTGCGTTTTTCAATCAATTTCTTGACTTTTCCCCACTTATGAACAACACATTTTCGAACACGATAAAAGCTCCTTGTGGTTTCTCGGTTTGGCCAAATTGAGCATCCATAAACAACGCAAAACACAGGCATTTTGAGTTTCTGCTAGTAATTCCTATGGAGAGAAAAATCACTTCCTGCCCTCCAGCTGCATTTCGCGCGTCATCAGTGACGTCATGTGCAAACAACCTATTCAGGGAACCAAGGTTACATACCTAACCGAGATGTTTTGCTCTTGCGGAAGTGATTTACCGCGCGCGCCAGCATCAGTGGTGCGCTCGGTTATGAATGGCATAGAATTGCCGCCATAGAAACGTTCATGGATCGAAGAAGGGTGTTTGTTTTTGCTTTGTAATAAGAGTTCGGCACAAACGCGATTCATTCACTTGGTGAGCGTAACCGTTTTTACAGCTCTGTCTAGGGTTGCCAACCGTTCCATATAATAAGGAATCGTCCCGTATTTAAGGCATCAAAGAGAAGCGTTCCGTATGAAAGCTATAAGGAACGCAGTTTGTCCCGTATTTAAGGCATATGCCGTATGAACATCTAGACCATACGAATAACAAACTCTAAATTGAGAATTAATCATTCTTTTCTGACAAGTGTTTGATTTGTGAACATAGCCGTTCCAGGGAGGCTTTAAGATCAAGCGGAATCCTCTGCCGGCTGGTCGCTCCCGCTTCTCAGCGAGCAGGACTCGACGGAGTTGGGTTTTTTAACGACCGCGTTTCGACTTCAGCAAATCAGTTTGAGCGACTGCAAACAACGTGAATCTAACATCTAGCCACGCAAGAAAACGTGCATTTTGCTGAGGGAAGACGTGATCAATAAGGAAAGTCGTATTTACATTTAAGTAACTTTCAGCGGATTCTTAACCTTGAATATCATTCTTAAAACACAAAATGACCAATGAAGTGTCAAGCACCCAAAGCAGTCCATATTTATTCTATAAGTTCTCTTTAATTGAAAAATATGCATTTTCATACTGTAGTAGGCCTACTGTATGTTACACACACGCATCAGAAGTCAGAAAAAGCTTTATTGCCAAGTATGTTTGCACATACAAGGAATTTGTTTTAGTGTCACAAGCTTCCAGTACACAGACAAAACAACAACAACAACAACACAGATAATAAAAATAAGATGTGAATAAAATACACATATGTATAAATATAAATAAAGCACACACACAAACACATGTACACACAAAGGATAAATATGTACAGGTGTGCTATAGATAAAATACTGTAGAATATGAATAGAATAAAAAAAGTTGTAGGGATGTACTAGGATGTAAAGTGATAAATAGTATAAGGTTATTGCACATATTTGTATTGCACAATGGGAGAATATTTAGCTGTTCATGAGGTAGATTGTCTATAGCCTATATATATATGAATATATACACTGCCGTTCAAAAGTTTGGGATCAGTAAGATTTTTAATGTTTTTTAAAGAGGTTTCTTATGCTCATCAAGCCTGCATTTATTTGATCAAAAATACAGGAAAAAATAATTTTGTGAAATAGCCTATTATTGCAATTTAACAAACCCATTTTCTATTTTGAAAACATAATTTATTACTGTGAAGCAACGCTGAATATTCAGCAACATTATTCCAGATTTTAGTGTCACATGATCCTTCAGAAATCATTCTAATATATGCTGATTTATAATCAATGTTGGAAACAGTTGTTTTGCTTAATATTTTTTGGGACCTGTGATATTTTTTCAGGATTCTTTGATAAATAAAAGGTTAAAAAGAACAGTATTTATTCAAAATAAAAACTGTGTTAAATTTACACAGCTATTAAAAAAAAAAAGTTTGGGGTCAGTAAATAACCGTATTCGATTACCGCGATTTGAACAACTGAGGATAAATAAATACTGTCCAGCACAGGGCTCCGACCAGATGGGCGCATTTTGCTTTAATTTTTCTGCCGGTGCGACTAAATTATTTGTGCGGTCGCACTGGCGCGAACACCGCATTGTTTAACTCATAAGCGCTGCCATTTCTGTTGCATATGTGAAACATCAAACGAAACTGAAAGCATAACGAAACCGCGCTACTTGTTTGAACTGCGCAACGCTTATAGAGTGTAGAGCCTGGTTTATACTCGCCGCGTCAGCAGGAGCGCGAAGCAAAAATGACGCGAATATTGGTTTTCATGCTAAAGTAAAGTAAAAGACCGCTTCTTAAACCAAAGGTGAACATGTTGGTATTCTCGTGGGGAAAAAACATGCAAGCACTGTCACCGACAGCAAGTTTAGTTTTACTTTTCTTTTTGTTTTCATTTTGAAAACTTGTTATCTTTGCTGGTTACCTCACGTTATGCTATGGAAGCTCTCTTTTTTTATTTATTTGATTCCTCAGTGTTTGCTAAACGTTTGCTAAACGTCGGTATATAATACAGCATGTGGTGTAGCCCAGTGTTTCCCAACCTTTTTTTAGTCGCGGCACCCTTTGGAAATTTTAACAAACTTGTGGCACCCTACAAAATTAATTTTGTCACAATATTTGAAATTCTAACATCGATATGATAATTTGAAAAGTATAGATATTCTGTACAACAGGGAAGAACTGCAGAATATCATGTCATACAGATATTTTTAATATTATTTAAAAATTTTGTCCATCAGTGGTGGCAATCAGTAGGCTAATTTCTAATGAAAAGACCAATTTATATGACAGATTTTAATGTAGGCTTTTATTCATATGTAAACATTGTGAGATAGCTAG
>NW_015554151.1:101166-102209 GCF_001515605.1 Sinocyclocheilus anshuiensis
TTCTTTTTGTTTTCATTTTGAAAAGCTTGTTATCTTTGCTGTTTACCTCACGTTATGCTATGGAGGCTCTCTTTTTTTATTTATTTGATTCCTCAGTGTTTGCTAAACCTTCTGTAATTTATTAGTCGGTATATAATACAGCATGTGGTGTATGCCATGCCTCGTCTTATTCGTTTTTGGTAATAAACGTTTTGTAAGCTAGTTTGTCATTGTATCTTACTGTTTTATTGTTGTTATGCTTTTTAATTAAGAATGACAATGAATCCATCTTTTGTTTTAGTCTTAAAAAGTAAAATATGTATAGATGTATGTAAGTGACACCAAGATCGCGAATTCGAAAATGAAAGCACCCGAACCCTGGCTTATAACACAGCAAAATAGGAACTCCCGTTCACAAAATTTAAATCACACATAATACTGATGAAAAAGAAGAGGTTGAATGTTAATCACTTTCGTTTTCATATAACTATAATCTATGATAAAAGTTTATCAGCATGCATTGATTAATCCCTAAAAATAAAAATACTGCGATCAAATCATGTGCTGGTGTGACCAACTGAGAAAGCTAGTCGCAAAAGAGCGACCAGTGGGAAGAATGAGTCTGGAGCCCTGAAGCATAAAACACAGATTTCAGTAACAGTCTCGGGTGCGCACAGCAGCAGAGTGGTTTAGTTTTGTGTGAAAACATGGAGGAAAAGATGGGAGGTTTTAAAGAGTGCTAAGGGAATTATACAAATGAATATATGGATGAATTAATTATATGAATGTACCTCTGAAGATTCTGACTGTCTTCAGAAAAGATTGGATGGCATTTTGTTTTCACCTTCGCTCCATGTAATAGCTAATAAACTAGTGTTCTTTACGGGAAACAGCTGTAATTCTGCTGCTGCATCAGCGCCACCTGCTGTCAGAGAGTGGATTTACAGAGACTCACATTCACATTCAGTCTGTGTGCAGTTTCTGTCTGGACAAAAACAGACCGGATTTACATGCCCTGCTGTCATTTATGACCGGTTGATGAAAAACAAGCTTATGTGGATTCT
>NW_015554151.1:103273-113191 GCF_001515605.1 Sinocyclocheilus anshuiensis
TGGGAGGTTTTAAAGAGTGCTAAGGGAATTATACAAATGAATATATGGATGAATTAATTATATGAATGTACCTCTGAAGATTCTGACTGTCTTCAGAAAATATTTGATGGCATTTTGTTTTCGTCTTCGCTCCATGTAATACCTAACAAAGTAGTGTTTTAAGAGCAGTGCTGTTTTGTCCTCGGAGGTTATGGGAAACAGCTCTAATTCTACTGTTCCAAAAGCTACAGAGAGTGGATTTACAGAGAGTTACATTTACATTCAGCCTGGGTGCAGTTTTTGTCTGGGCCAAAAAATGGACCGAATTTGCATGCCCTGCTGTAAATTTGGACTGGTTGATGAAAAACAAGCTTATTTTGCTTAATATATATAATCATTTATTAATCAATTATCATTTTGACTTGACCCTTTTCTTTATTTAAAAGCCAAACAAAAACTCATTTTAATTGTTGTTTGTTGAATTTAAATGTAAAACTTGGTGAAATGATTTGTGTGTCAGTACTTTTTGAACATTTCCAGCACATTTTAACAATACCGTGATAATACGGATAACCGTGATAATTTTGGTCACTATAATCGTGATTAGAAATTTTCATACCGTTGCATCCCGGAAGACACTGCATTGTTGCAACGTCGGTCCCCTCAAAGAGAGTCTTCCCAAAAACAGGACAAATAATCACAGAGAGGAGAAATCGCATCAGCACATGCAAGCTGAGGCATCTGATATTTCTGAATGCCAACCTGCACAAAAGTGTCTTAATGTTAAGACTTTTGCCTTTATTTATTTGTTTGCTGTGGTTGCTGTGGTTCTGTGTTCAATTAAAGTTTTATTAAAATGTTAAATAATAGTATCTGTGTATTTTTTTGTAACGAAAAAAGAAATTCATAAAAATAAGGCTTTTATGAAAACACTGAATAAAAAATTGTTACCAACACACAAACCATTCACAATTGCTAAATTGGGCTAAAATAGAAGGCTGTGAGTGATACTAAATAGAGAGCCATTTGGGAGCCGTAAGCTCCAAGGGAGCCGAGCCAAAAGAGCCGAATCTTTGAAAAGAGCCAAACTTCCCATCACTAGAAGCTGTGTGTGTTGTCTGTCTCTCCTCTTCCACCACGCCCACTTTTATTTTTTATTTTTTTAGCGTTTTTTTAAAACTGTGGTAAGAGAACTAACCAGTGCTGAAAGGGGGGTGGGGGTTTCATGACGCTTTAAAGCAAACAGAGAATGCTATTAAAATAATCAATATAATACAAAATTACATCAAATAACACAAAAGAACACTTAAATATATATTTTTTTGTTTTTATATGTGCCATTTTGAACAACCGTGTTTCCAAAATATTTTCTTTCCTCGACATTATTGGTATATTCATAAATTGTGCGCTCTCTGTACCCGCCTGTCCAGTAAACGGCGCTGTTTCGCGCAGTCTCTCATAGATCCTCTGCAATGAAGAAACAATGCTATGGCGTCTTGGAACAGTAGTCTGCGTTAATAGAAACAGTTTGTGATATAAATCGTATTTTTAATTCAGAAGTTCAAAGCAGGTGAGTGATAATGCAGGAAATGATAAAACCGGTGGGACTATAAAGATCAAAGACTAGCATTGAGCCACATCTAAACAGTTTTCACGAGCCTGATATTATTAAGTTAACTCTACTGACACCAATATTACTATCGTCAATAATTATCGGTAACTAAAACGTAATGAAATAATATGATTGCAATTAAAAGCTCAAAAATGTTGAACCAGTACATCACAGACACGGACTGTGTGCCAAATCCTTGTGAGCTGCCTACCTAGACAGCATTTTTGGGCATCATGTGTACAATCCGCACTCAAGCCCAAAAATACGGTGTTCATGACCTGTTTTTTTACAGTCTATGCTCATGACGTCTGTTCGCTGTATTTTAAGACAGAGCTAATACGCTTTATACTCCATAACATTTACCCTGTCAAAAATTTGGATCTGATTTTGACACTTTGTTGAATTTGCTCCTTTTGTCAGAATGACACTGAAACTCTTCTTCATTTGTTTTGGTCATGCAGTTATTCTTCTCATCTCTGGAAAGATGTTAGTTTGTTAGATTTGTTAGTTAGATTTTTCAATGAATCCCAAATTTACTATATTTTCGGATCCCAATGCCTGTTTTGTAATAAACCTAATTCTCTTCTTATGTAGATCCTATATTCACAAATGTAAAATTTCGAATTGTAAACCTGTTTTTGTAGTGTTTTTTTTTTACAAGAGAAAAAATATTTCAGTTTCACTTAACAAGAAAGCACACAGAACATGTACAATTTGCATGGCCTACAAATTTTCTATTGTATTTAATGTTTAATTTTTATTGTTCTGTATAATGCCCTCTTCTTTCTTTTTCCTTTATTTATTACGTTTCTATTTTGAGCTATGGTATTGGTTGTTCATGTTTTCTTTCTTTCTCTCCATTGCTGTTATTTTTAATTACTGTGTTCTAATTTTGTTGTACCATAGTGTAAACGGAAGGTTCAAATAAAGCATATAAAAAAGCTATTATGCTTTATGTACTGAATGCCATGCGCTGATGTTTTGTGCAGGTCAGTATGAGTGCTGAGGTGGCAGACCGCGAGGCGCTGAGCTGCAGTCGGCCCTGCACCCCGCCGCAGGCCTCCTGGTTTGAGTTTCTGCTGGATCCATCGCTACTGGAGCAGCACCTGCAGGGCCCTCATCCAGGTGCGCATCTTATGCCCTAGAGCAGTGTTTCTCAACCAGGGGTCCGTGGACCCCTAGTGGTCCTTGACATAAGGCCAGGGGGTCTGTATAAAGTATACATTTTTGTATAAATGTTGTATATTTTGACATGACATGTTCCCATGAAAGAAAAATCCAATATAGCTGATGATATGGCCAAATACTGGACAAGTCAGCTAACTTGAATTATACTTGACTGCATTTGGTCCTCACAAAGACACAAATGATATGAGTCAATTTTGTTCTGGGGGTCCTTGAGGATGGTTCTGAATTGGACTGGGGTCCGGTACGCCAAAAGGTTGAGATTCACTGCCCTAGAGCCACCACCAAGCCCTGTCGTGATTTCTGTTGTAGTTCGATTGACAGATGCATTGCCAAAACAATGGCGTAAAACAGTGTTAGAGCACTTTCGTGTTTTTATGAGAACTGCAGAATATTTTCGGTTCAGTTTATGAAACTGTGACAGGACACATAAAGAAACAAAATGTCAGGAAAACAAACAAATCCTCTTACATTGCTTGAAGGAGATTGGATATGATCATGACTTTACTGTAGTAAAGTATTTTTCTAAGGCTGAGGTTATGCCAGAGGACTGTCCTAGTAAAATGTGTGCTGTATATTATTTTAAGTTCAGCTTGTAACACGTCTTCATAATCTCTGCATGGATAAGATCAATTCCTGCTTTTCCCCCATGTGCTGTTCCACTGGGAAACCTGTCACATCACGGAAGTAAAATCAGCCGCAAATGCTTTTTACCGAGCCCTTTGTTTCCTGAGATGAGCTTCAGAATTAAGTTTTATATGGTTTCCACAGACCCGTCTCCTGTTCAGCTCATCGTTCAGTTGCTGGAGCAAGCCTCCAAACCGTCTGTGAATGAGCAGAACCAGGTTCAGCCGCCAGCGGACAACCGGAGGAACCGCACACTGAAGTTGATGGCTCTCAAAGCTGCTGCACACCTGACATGGGATTTGAAAGTACTAGAGAAGGGGTGAGTGAAGATAAAGCATGCGATTTGAATTGTTGTTTTCCCTTTGAGGGCAATATACTGATTTTCTGTATTACTTGAAAGAAATCTTTTAATTTTATTTTTATTATTAGCAACCACCCAGAGTTCCACTTAAATGAGCCACTCAGCAATGTGCTTAAAACACAAATTTAGAACAGCCTCAAAGCAATGCCTGACCATTGTGGCCATCAATTTTGCACAGGCAAACTCCACTTACATTCTCTTAAGAAAATGTAAAAACTGGGTTGGACAATTGGACATCTTAGTCCGTCTTTAGACAACATGCAATCCCTCGATCGTCCACATTTGATAATTTCTCTTCTCGTTTAAAGTGTCCTCTTTGTCTTCCTGTTTGTTTCACAGTTTGACCATCCCTGTGCTTAATATGTTATTGAATGAGCTTCTGTGCGTCAGTCGTGTTCCTCCTGGAGTTAAGCATGTAGATCTGGATTTGTCCACCCTGCCGCCCACCACAGCCATGGCCGTGCTCGTCTACAATAGATGGTCAGTGTGACAGTTTAACTGTGTGTCATAGCTAATGCAGGCTCAGGTAAAACTTTGTAAGATCTGGGGCTGCGACTCATTTCGAAGGTCCTCTGGAGGAGATCGCACACATCATTGAGGCTGCCTCGTTTCAGAAAATGTACCATTTCATTCCAAAGTTAGAAAGAAATGACAGTATATTATGCCTCATGAGGAATTACAGTCAGTTTTGCAATGATTTCTTTGAAATGAGACCTGCTCTCTGGTGTATGCGGCCTGCAAATGCAACCTGGAGGGCACAGCCTTTGAAATGAGAGGTTTATGGAAAAAAAATTAAACATAAAACAGTCACTGGCTTAGTTTATGAATTAATTAGCCTTTTGAACTAATTGGTTGAATGAATTACTCACTCATTAAAGCAGGGCTGTCCAAACTCAGTCCTGGAGGGCCTGTGTCCTGCAGAGATTAGCTCCAAACCTAATCAAACACACCTGAACCAGCTAATCAAGTTCTTACTAGGCATACTAGAAACATCCAGTCAGCTGTGTTGAGGTAAGATGTTGCTAAACTCTCCAGGACTGAGTTTTGACACCCCTGCAATAAAACAATGACTTGCTGCCATCTACTGGTGGTTTTAGTTTTATATTGATCTTTTGAAAATTTTTTTTTTTTAATCATATTTCAATATTAATTTCAAAATAAAAAACAATGAATAGTAATGACTTTAACTGAATTTTGGGTTATTTTTTATTTATTTCTCAGCCAAAATTGTTGTGTGATTAATTTGCAATTAATTATATTAATTATTGGCAGATCATATTGTACCGTGGTGCTGTTGAATGCTTGATTCTGATTCTGGTTGACAAACCAAAACCACCAAAGATACTGACCAAGCAAACAAACATGAATAATAGGATAAATACGTAATGTATATGTAATTCTCTCTCTCTCTCTCTCTTCAATAACTGTGTTAATCTGCATATTAATGGCTCAAGCCTCCATTACTCACTCTAAAATGATGTTTTGGATTTAGCAAACGAGGCTTGGGATGAGAAGCGTAAGAAATTAGTCCTACACACAAGAGCGTTTGAAGGACAAAAACCTGACAGATGTCTTGAAATAAAACATCTGAACAGTGTCTCTGTGTTGTAACCGTTGATATAAACTGAATAATTGACTCAGGTCTGTTGAATCTTGACCACAGTGTATATATATTACCCCAGCGACTTAAGACTGATTTTGTGCTCCAGGCTCATATATATATATATATATATATATATATATATATATATAGACACGTTGCATATTTCTGATGCAAATGAAATAAGCAACAAAGAAATCCACTTCTTTTACTGTTGCTTAAGTGTAGCTTTGAGCTTGCAGCAGATTACAGCTGAATGGTCCATGAATCTTCAAGCTGATTCTGCGTCAGCCACTTGCTGTGTTAACAGTGTAATATGATCTTTGTCTCAATAGGGCCATTCGTACGATTGTGTTGAGCAGCTTTCCAGAGAAGCAGACCAAACCTGGACCACATCAGCTGAATATGTAAGGAAGGGAAAACATGAGTGTCGTTTTTTTGTGTTGTGAGCTGTTTAAGTGCTAATAGTGTTTTGTGTTCTGTAGGATGAGTTTGGTGCAGCAGGAAAAGGAACTCACAGAGAACATACTGAGTGTGGTACGACTGAAATTAGTGCTTCTGATATCTGATTGCTCTAGCTTTGGGTTGTAAAAGGAGATTTTCACACAATATTGGATTACTAATTCAAAAGAAGTACGTAGTGCAACAGAATAACAGCAGAAGAAGCAGTGAGGCGTAATACAAGCCACAACTTCCTTCCTTCATGTTGATTTCAAGTATGAAGGATTGATGTGTTTTATTGTTTAACTTTCATCAATGTCTGATGTCACGCTTTAAAATGCCATTTTCATTCTCAAGGAAAGCTCGTCATAGCCCTGTCACTTGTTTAACGTTGTGCTCCTCAGCTCAAAGAACAGGCCACAGACTCTATCACGGTGTTAGAAGGAGCCCTGAACATTAAAAAAGACTTCTACATCCACACGCTTCGAACCCTAGACCTGCTGGCTGCTGATCCCAGTACAGCCAATGGAGAGACTGAGTCGTCCACCGCAGGACTGCGCATCAGCGCTGATCACCTGCACTGTCAGGTGTGTCCTACAGGGAAATAAATCACACTAGTTAACTCTGCTGTAATGTGCTCATTTGTCATGCGAAGATCTGTTCTGTTATTAAAGGATCAGTTCACTTAAAAATGGAAGTTTGCTGAAATTTTACTCACCCTCAGGCCATCCAAGATACAGATGTTTGTTTTTTCATTGCAAAACGATTTGGAGAAATGTAGCATTGCATCACTTGCTATGCAATGGATTCTCTGCAGTGAATGGGTGCCGTCAGAATGTCCAAACAGCTGATAAAAACATCACAATAATCCACAGCACTCCAGTCCATCAGTTAACATCTGGAGAAGAGAAAAGATGTGTGTTTATAAGAAATAAGTCATTAAGATGTTTTTAACATTTGCTTCCAGCTAAATTACGAGTCTATAATGCATGATTTTGCTTTCACCAGTGAAAAAGTCATCAGGAGAGAAATATGCACAGATCAATCACGAGCAAAAAGAGTCCAAAACTGTTCTAAACAAATATATCAGTGGATTTTGATGTGAGAGACTTCACTAGAGCAAGCGTTATTATGGAGTATGGACTCGCATTTTAGTCAGAAGTGATGGTTTAAAGTTAAAGCACTTTAATTATGAATTTGTTTCTTACAAACACACAGCTTTTCACAAGACATTAATTGATGGACTGGAGTCGCGTGGATTATTGTGATGTTTTTATTGCCCCAAATCTGTTCCCATGAAGAAACAAACTCATCTAAAACTTAGATGGCGGTGGGTGAGGATATTTCCAGGAAATGTTAATTTTTGGGTTCATTCTTCCTTTAAAAGTGATCTATGTTAATATCTGGCAGGTGCATTACGATTTAGGAGGCATTTACTTTCAGCAAGGCTGTTCTGACCCTTCAGTGTATGAGAAAGCCAGAGAACACTTCAGAATGGCACGAGAACTGCTCACAAAGGTGAGACATTATCAAATTAAAGGAAAACTTTGCCCAAAAAAGTACATGCTGTCATTATTTACTCACCTTCATGACACAACTGAAATGCTGTATTGACCAATCAAGCATCCAGGACTAGTAATCTGTTGAGATAATCCACGTGCATTTCTGAATCATGACATGCTCTTTTGTTGTTGTGTCTGATGGCAGCTGGATTCCTCTGCATCTTTCTGTTGTGTGGATGAGCAGCGGTTGGCTGGATACTGGAGCGCCTGTAAAACTCTGACCGGAGCCTCAGACCCCAGCGATAGCCAGCACACCCCATACGGCCAGATCAGCTGCTTCATGAGGAACCACGATTATGGGGTCAGCAAGTACTCTCTCACTGAACTGTGCTACCATTAAAATATGTTCAGATGAAAGGAATGCAATGGTACTCTTATTGATTAAAAAACAGCTCTCCTGAATTTTGGTATGAGCCTTCTGCACAAACTTCCCACAAATTTATAGTACATTGCTTATTATATAAGTCATATGATGACTTTCTAATTGAATAAGTGTAAGTGAGCAGTTTTAACTTTTGTATTAAGGCTTTTTATTTAATAAGAGTGCCATGGTTAAGTATTTTTTTCATTGTATAGTGCTTTTCACAATACGCACTGTTTTAAAGCAGCTTTACACACACTGATTGTAGAGATGCCCCTTGCATCAAAGAGCAACATCACGCTGGGCCAGAGCTGGATCGGCTGGATATGTATCCCAAGGATAAGGAATGCAAAAGATTAATATTACCTTAGATTCTATTCAATAATTTAGAGCAGACTTGTAGGATAAGAGAGGTGTTTTCAGTTCCAGCGGACGTGAATAATGAATAACAGTGAGGTATGAATTAATTAAATATATGTTTGACGGACTAATAAAAAATCCTGCAGACTTTGGTTAGACTTTTAAGTCATGAATGCATAAATTAGTTTTTTAGCATCAGAAACAAACAGCATATCTTAGTGTAGCAACAAGTCTTTTCTACTAACATTGGAAATATGATTGTCAAAGCACAGATTTCTATCAGACATAAGGTCCCTAACCATAGAAGTCTGTGTAACCGTCAAACACATTGTTTTATTGTGTTATGTTCAGAGGTTTTCGGGCTAACTAATACCTAACTAATACATTCCTCTGTTTTGTCAGAATTCAGACGTAGGAAATTACTAGCTATCCAGTCTTTGATATTACTAATACATCTGCTAACTTAGACAATTGAGGTATTTCTTTAGGACTGGAGGAGCTGAGTATCTTCTGTGTAACAGTGGAAACTAATGCCATGGTCCCTGACAACCTCTCCCAAGTGAAACATATACAAAGAATAGTAGAGGACCTAATACTGAACCCTGTGGTACTCCGTCCTACATCCCACAGTTAACACAAACAAACTGGTAGCAATTGGATCGGTAGGTATGCAGCTGTGGTCAGATGATACAAGCAAGTCATTTGTAACTCTGAAAAATGCAGTCTCTGTGTTATGATGGGACCTAAATCCTGACTGAAATTCTCTACAGTTCGGAATGCTGAATCCCTGACAATTTTCAAGCGACAGCTGAAAACTCATCTCTTTCGAAGCTACTTGACTTCATCATCATCATTATAAAAAAAAAAAAAAAAAAAATTTCTCTCTCTTTATTTATTCCTTCTCTTTCTATCTTGTACTTATTTGAACAATGTCTAGAAACTTGGTATTACAAGCACTTCCTGTATCTGTTTGCCTCTTTAAGAAGAATCGCTTTATGTATCCCCAAATTGTAAGTCGCTTTGGATAAAAGTGTCTGCAAAATGACTAAATGTAAATGTACAGTTACTGGTTCTGCAGAAATGAACAGTTGGTTGGGGCAAGATTGCTCTATAATTAAAGGGGTCATATGATGCTTTTTTAAAGATCATTATTTGGTGTAATTATGGGACAAGTTGGAGCTTTTTGATAATGGTTTGATAACTGCCAGCTTGAAAGTTTTTTGGATATGTCATCAAACGGTTATCCATTTTTTTTTTGTTTTTGGAGTATGTTGAACCCGTCAGCATAGAGCATATTTTATATGCCACCTTGGCACTCTCTATCATAGCATACTGTTTAAGAAATATTTCTGGTTGGTTCAAGTCAAGTCAAGTCACTTTTATTTGTATAGTGCTTTATACAATGCTGATTGTGTCAAAGCAGCTTTACAGTGTCAAACAGGAAAATAGTTTGTCAATAATGCAAGAAGACAATAACAAAAAGTCATTTTCCCAGATAAAATTAGTTCATTGATGATTCAGTGATGTCATCATCCAGTTCAGCTCTCTTCCAATAGTGTAATCTTCCAACAGAACTATCCATCTTGACTGCGCTTATATCACTCCTCCTCTCACTGCAGTCGTCTACTCACGCCTAAATTTCAGGTGAGGCTAGCCGTATTTCAAACGAGCCTACTAAAGGCTGATTTATACTTCTGCGTCTGACCTACGCCGTAGCCTTTACGCCGTAGGCTATGCGGTCATTTTCCAGCTAAAGTCAGCTCATCGATGATACAGTGATGTCATCATCCAGTTCAGCTCTCTTCCAATAGTGTCTGTGCAATCAGTCAA
>NW_015554151.1:113201-113579 GCF_001515605.1 Sinocyclocheilus anshuiensis
CGTGGTCTCCGCTGACATTCAGGGCTGTAGAGGTCATCTCTAGGTGCTGATCCACCATCTGGTCTGGATATTGTCTGGATCCGTATGGCTACGGTAACATCGGATTAAGAATGAAAGAGACTAATACTAGTGTAGATGCCATTCTTCTTACGATGTAGCGAGTACATCAGGTGTTATGAGAAGTGTTCCCGGTTCCGGTTGACCTAATTAATGCAGCCTATCAATCCTTTAACGGATTTGAATTATAGAAATGCGATGGTGTATTATGTGTATGCCAGGTTAACGAGATGGGTCTTTAATCTATTTAAACTGACAGAGTGTGTCTGCCTCCCGAACAACGCTAGGTAGATTGTTCCAGAGTTTGGGCACTAAATAGGA
>NW_015554151.1:113684-118571 GCF_001515605.1 Sinocyclocheilus anshuiensis
TTAATCTAGATTTAAACTGACAGAGTGTGTCTGCCTCCCGAACAGCGCTAGGTAAATTGTTCCAGAGTTTGTGCGCTAAATAGGAAAATTATCTAGCGCTTGCAGTTGATTTTTGATATTCTAGGTATTATCAAATGACCAGAGTTTTGAAATCGCAGCGGACGTGGAGGACTATAATGCAATATGAGCTCGCTCAAGTACTGAGGAGCTAAACCATTCAGGGCTTTATGTTGTATTTATAAGGAGTTATCACAAAGTAAGTCTGTTTAGTTGTGCTATCTTACAATCAATATATTGTAAATGTAAGTTAAAGTGTTGCCTATGTAACCGGTTAAAACTTGGAGTGGCGACGAGGTCTTAGAATGTATGGAAAGAGTCTTAAAAAAGGTCTTAAAAGGTATTAAATTTAACTCCATGATTCCTGTATATACCCTGAATTTGAATTTGTATAACAGTAACCTTTACTGTCTCTGTTTTTTGTCTTTATGCTGTAGGCATTGATCGAGGCCTTCATCAGAGACAACATTACATTCATTCTACCCAACAGCTTCAGACATTCAATTCAGCTAGAGCTGTTGCACAAGCTTCAACAAGGGTGAGATGCTGTTTAGATGCTTAATGGACAATTATATGTGTATTCAGGGTTCAAAATGACTCTCTGTACAGCATCTTATACATGCTGTCTTTTACCACAGAAATGTTCAGAGACTCGTTCCTCAGTATAGAATGTGTTTTCCATGGAAGCCCAAAGAGGCGATGGATTATTATTATTATTTTTCTTTATTTTTCCTCGTGATCACTACATAAGTTGTTTTCTTGTGATCGCAGCTTAACTTTCTTGTGACCTCAATGAAAGCCTAGCAAGCAAAGGGCAACCATGCAAATCACAGCATTTGACGGTACAGTATAAAAGACCTGTGTACTCTTGCGCCCATCCCTTTTTAAGCCAGAAAGGAAATACGAAGATGCAGTTTCTTCTTTAATGGTTCTAACACTGATGAATAGAATAAGTAGATACGAAATCGTTTTCCTTCTACAAAATTCTTACAGAATTGATGGAATCAAAGCTGTATATTTTTCTTATAAACTTCCTCGTAGAATTCCATTAGAAGTGGCTATAATTATTTTTTTCTTTCACAAATAGAGAGGTCAGCCAACATGTGGTTAGTGGCATGCCACACATGCTGTCCATAGATCTAGTTGTATATTCCTTTAATATATGTGTGTCTGTGTGTTTTAAATGACAGGGACGGGGCTCTGGAGGAAGTGTGTCATAAACTGTGTGTGTGTAACGCAGTGAGAGATGCACTGGAGGGTGGCGTCCTCGGTGTGTCCTTCCATCAGCTGCTCCTCAAACCCAGCAAAAACACCATCAGTTTTCTGCTGGAGGTATAAACCCTGCTGCGTCACTGAATCATACACATTACACACTCTATTCTTTTACTAAACGGATCTAGCTCACATGGTCTTCTGTTGAAATAAAGGGCTGTTTTACTGCTCTCTCTCACATGACTCCAGGTGTGCGCAAGGTCAATGGATAAGGAGCACAGGTCGGAAACATGCAAGAGGAAAATGGCTCTTTTTATCAAGTGAGCACCCTTGCAGTTTTAAGAACTATTTTCACCTTGCTAGACTTTTGACTAATCGGGTTCATACAGTATGTCTTTTTCTATTTTTATTTATTTATTTTTTGCTTTTACATGCTTTTCAAAGGTGGATTTGTTTGAAGTGAATTCTACCATAATAATATACTGACATGGGTGTGGGGAAATGCTGCAGGCAGTTTGCATTAACAGGAACTCTTTTTTTTTTTTTTTTTTTAAATCTTAATCGTCATCGGATTTTAGATGATGTATAATCTAGGTCTTGTAACTGTTTACCATTTTAAACGTCGTCTTGTATTTGCTATTGTATTTTATTTTAAATTGTATCATTGTGTGAAAATACTACAAATATTCTATGACATATAGCTGTTAATTTGCTTGTTTTCATTGTAGGTCAGTTTGTAACAGGCTGGAAGATGTTTCTCTGGCCTTCATGGTGTCTTCTCACAAACTCTTCATGGAACTCCTTCAAGATGAGGAGAAGAAGATCCTGATGGAGCAGATGAGGAAGAGCTCAGCCACAGTCAACCTCAGTGCCAAACCACTGCCTTCATTCTACGATATACCTGGTACATCTGATGGGCAGACATTTAATCATGACCATATGAAATTCTTAATTTTATCATCTGAAGAGCTGTGCTTGCTGTTGTTTGTGTTTTGTTCTCACCAGCGTCTGCCAGTGTGAATATCAGTCAGCTTGAACAGCAGCTCATTCTGTCACTGGATCCTCTACACATCCGACAAATCCTCATTGAGCTGCAGGGGATGGCCGAGCGACCCTTCTGGAGGGTTAACAGTAAGGTCAGGAAAGACCACGTGATGTTTTTAAGGCTGCTCTTATGCCTCATTTCAGAACATAAAAGGTAGATAATCTAGTCTTCTGTCTTTAAATAGTGCTGATCGAGTAACAAACTGGATCAGTGTTTCTTATACACAATTTTGTTTTGCAGCAAATTGAATAAGAGCTTGTGAATTTATTTTAGCGATTTGCAATATCAATTCATGACAAAAAAATGCTTGTCATGAAAGTTAAAATTTATAAAAATAATAAATTATAGTTGTTGACATTGACTTCTTTTTTCATTCTTGCAACTGTATTTTTTTGTTGTAGTGGGAGGTTCCTGTTGACTATGTGAACGTCATACTAGCAATAAAAGACAACTTGACACGAGACCTGGTGTACATCCTTATGGCCAAGGGTCTGCACTGTATCAGTATAAAGGTGTGTATCTGAACAAGTCTCACTTCCACAGCATTCAGTATGTTTACATGCACACCAGAAAGACAGTTTTGGAAAGACAGCTGTTTAAGACACAGAAGCAATATTCATGTTGATATGCACTATTGTAGTAATGTGCTCTTAAGCCTGTAACACAGTCGACTAGATCAGTGAATAGCTTTCTCTACACCTTTGCGTAATCTGTAAGAATATGCATTTACAAGCCCACTAAAGATGCATCCTGCTACAGAAACCCAAATGTGTTAAACCGCTTTCACGTAACTGTGTAAGGAAAATGCTGTTCACATTTACATGATTCTGAATGCTGCTTTCTGCAAAAGCCCTGAAATAAACATTTTGTAAACAACACAGGTGCAGAAGGGGTTAAGGCATGCTTTTTGAGGTGTTAAATAATGGCACAAATACCAGTAAACTGACTACTGCAAACTTTAGTAAATCACCTTGCATAATTATTCTGAATGCTGCTTTCTGCAAAAGCCCTGAAATACGCCATTTTGTAAACAACACAGGTGCAGAAGGGGTTAAGGCATGCTTTTTGAGGTGTTAAATAATGGCACAAATACCAGTAAACTGACTACTGCAAACTTTAGTAAATCACCTTGCATAATTCATCTAAATACTCTCATCCCATTAATTTTGTATTTGAAAGTGAAACTGCTATAAATGCATATGCAGTAAGGTAGACTGCAAAAATAACTGTCCACAGCTTTTCATAGCTAATGTGTCTTTAGTGCATATTAATACACTGCTGGTCTTTAGTCAATTCTGACTGTAGTTTTTGTGAATGCTGAAAGACGGTTTGCACTGGCTGTTAGTAAAGATAGCCCTCGCTATTTTAATAGCATTAAAACGCTGGTTTATTACAAACTCACTATAAGATTAAAAATAAATGAAGTTAGCTGCATCACATCAGAGGGTAAAATGTTTGGCACTGCTGTATGGACTCATGTCACGATTCTACCGATTTCAAATCCAGGTGTTTCAGAAGGCCAGAAAATAATAGATCATATTTTAAACTTCTGAGTTAGTTTTGAGTTCTGAAGCTTGCAGTATGTTTTTATTGTAACCTCTGATATGTGTAAATAACAAGAACATTTTGATTCTCCATTTCATGACCCCTTTAAGTCCAAAACAAACCAAAGAATAAATAAAGAATCAAATTAAAGCAATAAGCCCCAAGTGGTTTACAGTGAATTTATAACAGCTAAGGGGCGTTGTTAGGCACGACGTGAAGCGGAGTTAGCTGTTATAAATTCACTGTAAACCACGGCTTCATGGGGCTTATTGCTTTTATAAAACAGTTATTCCATATACGTAGTAAGGTTTCACAAAATAAAACAGAGCAAATAAAGTGTAAAGGTATTAATAAAAACAGTATTCTTCCACCAAACAATGTAGTTCCTCAGAAACAGTTGTGGTTCCAACAAAGTGGTTGCCGAGCAACACACAGAAGTAAACAAAGGTGTATGTTTGTAGAGTAATATACAACAGCTTCAAACCAATCAGAATCAAGGACTGGAACTATCTGTTTTATAAAAATAATTTTATCGTTTGTATTCATGTGATTCTGGGTGCCACATTTTTGTAATTAATTTTGAAAACCGAGGTAGTTTAATTTAATTTAGCTGGGATTTATTTCTGGGAAATATTTCTTAGAAACATTTATTTCTATGAAATTAAATGTTTTGAATTAAAGATTACACCGAGGCTTATATTTGTAGTTTCAAATGTCCGTTTTCTTTTAGTTTGTAGTTTGAGCCACTTTTTTTCTCTCTGGCTGCTGCAGGATTTTGCACACGCTCGTCAGCTGTTCACGGCGTGCCTCGAGCTGGTGACAGAGTTTTCTCCTAAGCTGCGTCAAGTCATGCTCAACGAGCTGCTGTTGATGGAGGTCAGAGGTCACGAGGCAGGCGCTGCCGAAGGCAACATGGAGAGACCTCCACCCGACCTGGTCAGCAGGGTCCGCGGATATCTGGAGATGAGGATACATGGTATTATTTTTATTTTATTTATTTATTTATTTAGTCATTTAGCAGACGCTTT
>NW_015554151.1:118605-133469 GCF_001515605.1 Sinocyclocheilus anshuiensis
TATATATACATATATATATACATATACATATATATATACATATACATATACACATACACATATATACATACATACATATATATACACACATACAGGTGCATCTCAATAAATTAGAATGTCGTGGAAAAGTTCATTTATTTCAGTAATTCAACTCAAATTGTGAAACTTGTGTATTAAATAAATTCAATGCACACACACTGAAGTAGTTTAAGTCTTTGGTTCTTTTAATTGTGATGATTTTGGCTCACATTTAACAAAAACCCACCAATTCACTATCTCAACAAATTAGAATACTTCATAAGACCAATAAAAAAAATTTTTTTAGTGAATTGTTGGCCTTCTGGAAAGCAAACACACACATACATACAGTATATATATATATACTGTATGTATGTGTGTGTGTGTATATATATATACACATATATGTGTGTGTGTGTATATATATATACACATATATGTGTGTGTGTGTATATATATATACACATATATGTGTGTGTGTGTATATATATATACACACACACACATAAACATACATACACATATATTATATATATATTATCATATATATATTATTACGTCAGCTGTTGCAGACAAATGCTCTCTTAACATGATCTTTAGCTTAACATGAATCGGAGCAAATCTTTCACACTCACTTCTGGGAGTGCAATGAAATTGTAAAGAGAAATAAATGAATCTGACCTTAGATCAGATATCTACACAGAGTTGTTCATCTAGGCTTTTAAGGCAGGTGAGCGTCAGATTTTGGCCTGAAAGGTAATGGCAATTTACTCAGGAGGCGATCAACCCAAATTGTGCAGGAAGAGTGAAAGTGTCGACTTTATTCTTTCATAAATTAAGCTCTTTGGGTTTATGTGCTTATTCTAATGAAACCAGATGAAGTGCAATTCATATTTTCGGGTAGGATGCTATTTAGCAGCTTGCAATGTTCTCCACGGCACAGATCTCCCGCTGCGTCAGATCGTCGGGGAGGAGTGTGTCGTGTTCATGCTCAACTGGAGGGAGAACGAGTATCTGACGCTGCAGGTGCCACAGTCACTGGTCAACAGCAACCCGTATATAAAGGTATCCGCACTCTTCCCACAAATGCTCCTGTGCTTCATTGTCAGGAATAAAGTCACAGTCTGAAAATCTTTTCATATTTACACATTTTCTAGTAGGCGCAGACATGTTCTTGTGAGGTTTTGTTAGAATTGTTACCTCGGATCATGTCTTCTTGTGTTTTATTCTTCATGCAGCTAGGGCAGCTGATAGCGTCCACCTGTAAGGAGCTGCCAGGACCCAAAGAGAGCAGACGCACGGCGAAGGAGCTCTGGGAGGTGGTGGTGCAGATCTGCAGTGTTTCCAGCCAGCACAAGCGTAGCAGTGACGGTCGAGTGAGCCTTCTCAAACAGAGAGCGTCCTCGCTGGGCATCCTGCCCCGGTGAGACACGGGGACCGCTCCATAGAGAATAACTCTAAAACCTGCCTTAGATGACTTCCAGAGGACAAAAAAAAATACAGAGCCTGTTTCAGCGTCTGCAATATAATATATAAAAACATGATCACAGCGTGTGTTAAATAACTCCATGTCATGTTAATGCATTGTTATATTTTCTTTTGTTGTGCTTTTAGGAGCAAATTCATGACTTTTATGAAAAAACTACGGGTAAGTGTAACATTGCCAAGTACACAGCATTACATAAAAGTATCTTAAATATAGAGAACTTCCAGTATTAATCTCTAATATAATTTTTGGGGTTTTAGGAGCCACTGGTTTTGACAACGCTCATCTCTTTGTTTGTGCGGCTGCACAATATTGTACGGGTATGTGCTATCAATGGAAGTTATTTGTTTTTGTTTGTTTTTTTAGATTGTAATTGTTTTGGTTGCCGTTTTATTATTTTTATGTCATACTGTAGGATGACTTAAAACGAATTAGTGAAGTATGTAATACAAATAACAACAGAATAGGTACTATAATGGGAAAATCTTATTTCTGTGGATTGATTGATGTGTTTTTTATTTCTATTTCTCAGGATGATATAGTGAATGAAGTGACAGCTGAGCATATCTCCATATGGCCTTCATCTCTGGCCAAGTATGTCACAACTAATGAAATGCCATTAGAAATGCTCCTATGTTTAAAGGGGTGGTTCACTGGGTTTGTTCTAGGCTTGATTGTGTTTATGGGGTGCAGTCTAACGTGTTAATGCTTAGTTTTTTAAAAAACGCATTATTTTTCACATAATTTACCTTTATTCCACACCTCTCTGTCCCTTCTCTGAGAAGCGCACTGATCATTTCCTGCTTTTATGAAGCCCCTCCCTCAGAAATAGGCGATGGGCTCTGATTGGTTAGCTAGCCCAGTGTGTTGTGATTGGCTAAACCGCCTCTAGCGCAAGTCTAACGTCCCGCCCCTCACCTTGGCGGCATGTGCTCCGGTTGTATTGTAAACAACTGCATCGTTAATATCGCTTATCAGTTTGAGCACTATTGAGAAGCAGAGGATAATATTGAAGAGGATCATGCAGAACCTGGCTGCACATGGCTTTTAATGGTAGGCCTATGTTTTTTGTTTGTTGTTGTGTCATACTTTTAGATACGCTGTTATTTGTAAAAGCGACTGCTTATGTTAGCTTTTAATATACAGTTTTATCCTGATTAAAGCTTTAATACAGTACGGCAACTGCACACGCGTCTATGTTTAACGCTTCTCATAACTATGTGAAAATAAGTGTATAATTAGCAGGGGACGCGAGGAACAGTATTAAGAGCCGCTGCTTTAGAACGTTGATTTTGAAACTTGTGAAATCGTTAGAAGACAGAATCGCGATTCATATATAAAATAGATTTTTACGTGCACCTCTAGTTTTCTCTTCCTCTCCTCTAAAGCAGTGCTGCATGGCATCGCCCCCTATGCTGCCTTTTCCCGAGGGCGTCCCTACCAGCCGTTTTTGTAGGCATTACACTGCCAGAATTTTAAAAGACGATATCTCCGTTTGCATTGAACTTTCAGCTTTGTAACTTTGCAGATATTGTTTATGCTCAAACAGCAACATTAGACACTATCTAACGTTAAAAAAAGTGAAATCGCAATGAACCACCCCTTTAAATCTGTAGATGTAATGATAGTTTGATAGTTTTGATGGTGTAATCTTGGTGTCAAATGTTCTGATGATGATGATGATGGTGGTGGTGGTGATGATGATGATGATGATGGTGATGATGGTGGTGATGATGATGATGATGATGGTGGTGGTGATGATGATGCGCTGTGATTGTTTACACTGATGTCATCGTCTCTCGATGGTGGTGATGATGATGATTGTGATGATGATGGTGATGATCATGGAGCTGGTGGTGGTGGTGATGATGTGATGATGATTGTGATGGTGGTGATGGTGATGATTGTGATGGTGATGATCATGGAGATGGTGATGGTGGTGGTGATGATGATGATGGTGATGATGATGGTGGTGATGGTGATGATGATGGTGATGATTGTGATGGTGATGATGATGATTGTGGTGGTGATGATGGTTGTGATGATGATGATGGTGGTGTTGATGCAGTTTACAGTCGGTGGATGTTGAAGCCGTGGTCGTCACGTTGAAGGAATTGGTGAACTATGCTCTCAGCCTCAACCCCAACAATCAGTCATGGCTCTGCACGCAGGCCGACATTTACTTTGGTAAGTTAAAGCTGTGTATGAATGAAACCCTGCACTCATACTGTAAAGATCCAATACTGAGGGGTCATATGATTCATATAACACTTTAAACAATACACATTGTTGCACAGCAGCTTTACAGAATTTTGTGTTAACGCTAAATTGTTTATATTTAACAGTTTATTGTGTATCGCTTTGTGTATGTGGTTATTTTTGTTGTAGTTGCAAGCTGGGCTAATTGATTTATGCTGTGATATGGAGGATTATGAATCTGTAAGGTTTGGCCTAATTACCATTAGGTGATGTGTATCACTGCCATGGTTAAGTAATGCCTATAAATATCAGGTTTTAAGATTTTAGTCATATCACCCAACCCCAAGCAGTTCAACTTAAAAGTAAATTTAAAGTCATGCTATAATACTTAAATTTACTCAAGGTCTGATGTGACTAAAACATACAGAAGTATAAAATATTTGCAATGTTTTGTTTTCATCAAAATATTTAACTATTTACACAGAGACTGATGCTGAATGTTCATAATTCTTTGAAAATAAAGTTTGAATTCCCGAATAAATGTTTTGACATTTAAACAATTAAAAACTCTTGGCCAAGTCTGTCAGATGCACAGTATTTCAGAGATGAGTTCAGAGAGATGCATTGATGAGTAATCTTTTAAAACAAAGCATAAAGCATTTTTTAAAAAGCAAAATATAAAAATATAAATTGTTTTCATGCCGAAAGTTCATTTTTTAAAAATAGGTCCAAATGCTAAAAGAATTATTAATATATAGGCCTGTCACGATAACAACTTTTTGTTGTGCGATATATTGCCCCAGAAATAATTGCGATAAGCGATATTATTGTCATTTTAAGACCATTTTATGCCACTGAATATATAATCATAATGTAACCGCATAATAATGCAAGAAGGCCTTCACACTTTCAAATGACAAACACTTAATTTAAGAATATTTAGATAATGGAAATCAAGTATTATAAATAAATAAGTAAATTAGATACCTTAAAAAACATTTTCTAACAAAAAGTGCAAAGTAACAAGTAGAAAAAAAGAAAAATGCACAAAAGAACCTGTATGGAGATTTTTCCATCTACAGATTTTTCCTTGACCTTCTTTTCTCTGTAAATTAAGGGTGCACACTATTGCTGAAAAACACAATCACTGCTTAGCAGTCAGATGTCCGTATGCACAAAGGCACAGATCCCTAAACTAGGCCATATCTGCAGATGAAACTTTTTTTGTAGAAGCATTTTTTTCTATTTGAACTAGCACCTTATGACTACTACACCATGTTATGTACAAGAAGCTGCAAAAGACACAAGACGCAAGTGGAATGTACAAAACATTTTTTTTTTATGTTATTGTTTTTTTTTATGTAAATATAATGGACGATATATTGCGTCACCAAAAATGATTGAGGTCATGTACATATATTGTGCGACAAGTCGATATATTGATTATTGCAACAGACCTATTAATATAGTACTTGTAGATTTTTGTCAGGTTAGAAATACAGAGAAAGCATTTAAAAAACAATAATTTTTTTTTCCCCTCACAATTTGATGTTTACAGAATTGTATTGAAAAATTAGTCATTCAAAATTACTTTGAAAAACATACTTCAGTTAAAGTTTTTACTTATTAAATTAATTAATTTTATTTTTTCTTCTGTTGTTTCAGTGAGCAGCCAGTATTCTGCAGCGATGCATTATTACCTGCAGGCAGGGACCGTGTGCTCCGATTACTTCACTAAATCCGTTCCTCCTGACGTTTACACCGACCAGGTGCTGGAAATCTGCAGAACACTGTTGTGAACGAATAAAGAAAACCCTTTCACTTCTACTTTTGGATTGGTAGTAAAATGCCCTGTAGAGATAGTACTGACACGCTGAATGTTTCTGCAGGTTCTGAAGAGAATGATCAAGTGTTGCTCGCTGTTGAACTGTCACACTCAGGTAACAAACCGCATCGGTGTACTGTCACCAGTCTCGTCTCAGAGGATTGCATTGGCTGATACATGATGTCCTTGTGTGCACTCTGCAGGTGGCTGTTCTCTGCCAGTTTCTGAGGGAAGTTGACTACATGACTGCATTCAAAGCTCTACAAGAGCAAAACAGGTGAACTCGCAATGCATCAATACCCGCTTTACAAAATAGTTCATAAACTTTCTAGTCAGAAAGGAACTTCATTGCATTTTTCTCCATTCCATCAGTCATGACTCTATGGATTCGTTCTATGGCTACATCTGGGACGTGACGATTCTGGAATATCTGACATGTATCCTTTTTAAAGAAGACCCAATCTCAGACCAACACGAGTCCGCTGTTATCAGTTCATTTGCAAATGTGTTAAAAATGATTTGAATAACCCGGTTTTCAGCACATCTGATATTTTCCGTCTATTGTTTTACCGTAACTTTTGCCTTTAGACATTCATCATAAACGAGGAGAGGGTGACAAAAGACAAGTTGCGGTAAGACGATTTATTTATCTGTATTTCAAGAATCAATTAGGCCACATAGTTTCTAAAACATTTATTGTAGATAGTGTAGAAATGCAATCTAACAATATCTACCAATATTTAATTTCAGTGCAGATTCAAAGCAAGATTTGTACAAAAGTTGCTTGATTTTCAGATGGCACAATTGGCCATCACAAAGGAATCTAAAGTAGCTCAGTACATGGATATGAAGGTAATGATGGTTAATCTCTTTGAACACAGATCAAGGCCATCGGACAGACAGAGTTAAACTCCAGTAACCCAGAGGAAGTCCTGCAGCTTGCAGCGCAAAAAAGGAAGAAGAAATTCCTACAGGCCTTGGCTAAACTCTACTTTTAAATTAATTACAAAAGACTGTTTGTTTGTTTTTTTAAATGGGAAAAAAAAAAATCAAAAACATTTTTCAAATAAATATGCCTACGCTAATTCAGGTTGTCTCCTATTTTTATAATGTACAAATGTATACAGAGGTGTGTGTGCATATATATATATATATATATATATATATATAACACACACACACACCAATTTTCACAATTATGTGTCAATAAGGAACAATCAAATGCACAATTTAATGCCTTTGGTAAAGTTGAAATTAGTATATATATATATATTTAAACATCTTACATTCTATATACAAATGAACAGTATACTTAAATTATGCTGTATAATAAAGAACATTGTGCTGACAGGAAATTTGATATTTTCATGAATCACATTTTAAGTAATCATTTGAACTCGAAAAATAAAATAGAAAAAAACAAAAATACCACACTAGCAATTCCGAGGCCTGCTCTTATTTTTTGCACAATTATTTTTGTACTATAAAGTATAAGAGAACCATAACCCAACACTGGGGAGCATAAGTTGTCTGTTCAGAACACAAAACAGCGCAGTTTCTTAAAGCCTATTTTGTTAACTTAAATAGCAGTTCAAGCCCTGTGCACATAGTACATATTACAGTTTTACAACTTATGACCTGAACTTTGAGATGAAGTCTAGAATTAGAGTGACGGTAAAAATCACAGTACACTGATCATGCTGTGTGAACACTAGTGTTAGCTGGGTTTCTCAGCACTGCTGGGTGGTGTTGGTGGGAAGAAGTGCTCCAGGCTTTCTGACTGTTTCTCCTGAGCCTCTTTCTGTAAATGAGAACGACAATGACTTGAGAACTGTTAAATGCACCTGGCTGAAACAATGCCACTGCAGAACCAAATGAGCACATGCTGATGATTCTGTTCCTCATACCACGTCTGAACTTCAACATCCATTGACATCTTAAGTCGCTGGGGTATATTTGTAGCAATAGCCAAAAAAACATTGTATGGGTCAAAATGATCGATTTTTATTTTATGCCAAAAATCATTAGGACATTAAGTAAAGATCAGGGGCCTCATTTATAAAATGTTGCGTAAAAACCATCCTAAATTTGTTCTAAGATAATTTCTCAAAAGTGCGTAAGTGCGATTCAGAGAAAACGAAAGTGTCTCTTTTATGGTCCAGGGTCACATATTAGTTAAGCACTAGACCCACCAGCATGCAGAGGTAGTCCCCGTGTGTCTGAATATTGTGTCTGTCCTCAGACGGCACTTGGCCAAATTCCTTCAGCTGTGCGCTCTTATAACACATCAAGGTCTCCACGAAAGGAGCCATCCAGTTCACACACATCTCAATGGCCTCCCACTTCAGTCCTGTGTGGAGGACAAACACTTCGTCTGATCTACGCTGAGACACTTCAACATGTTCATAACTGCTACTCTTCACACTCTGCTCAGTAACAAACTACACAACTACAATGCAAATTTTGATGCAGTTATATTTCTTTTTAAAAATGTATGTTTGTAATTAGTAACTACGTAAGAACGTGTGTGCCGTTTATGGCAAAACGTCCAAGGTATGTTTTCCAATATGTCACTAATGTTAATCAAACAACAAAACACAGCTTTAACAAAGATTCATCTAAGATTAATTCATACAGTGAACACTATGCAGTGTTATTTTACACTTATTAAATTTCTGTACATGAATACTAGTTTATTTGATCTATGCTTGTAATTTGTGTATTTGTTCTTTTTTTCTTTTCCTTTTTTTTTTTACTGACTGTTCACTTGCCTTTAATCATGTTTGAACTTTCTTAGGCTATAGTTTTTGCTGTAGTATATGAAGAAGTATACTTAGTATACTTTAAGTAATAAACGGAAAGCAAAGTTACATTGATATAAAATAAGTGGCATTAATGTTTTTGTTCACATTGATGTTCAAATTACATTTTCTGATTTGTGACATTACTTTTTATGTACGGCTAAAACACTGCTGGTCACTTTCAGAAGTTGTAGTGATGCTTTCATTTCCAAGAAAGAATGTGAAACACATATTGGTTATATAATTTACATGTTAAAATATTTAAAAATATAATTTTTAATGATTTTACACACTTAAGTCAATATCGTATCGCACATTGAATATCGCATTATTTAACAAGGTATCGCATATCGCATTTTTCTTCAATATGGCACAGCCCTAGCTAATATAACAGTAGACCTTGCAAATGAATATCTTACCCGATACTTTTTGGACAACATCAGCTGACATGAAGTGGCAAAAAGCAGCTGCTGCTAAGACTCCATATTTAAAGTCCAAAGAGTTGATATCAAGGATGCACAAATCCAAGAGCTAAAACAAACAACACAAGCTGTCAAGATATTTTTATTAGATAATTTAATAGTGTATAATGGTGTGGAAAGTGTGTGCACCTGTGTGATCTGAATGTAGGTTTCCTGAGGAAACTGCGGCACTAATAGACTGCTGAGATCGTACAGTGAGGCGATCTGAATGTAGAGCTTCATCCACGAGAGCACAGTCTCTGGACAAAGATCCCACTTTAACGCCTGTCGAGTACATACAGACACATTTAAACAGCACACTTATACACACTAAAAGAAATACTTTCTCATTTAATTTTTTTATTAGATGTTTTTATGTTCCCCGTTTTCAACTTTACTACCTTGAGTCATCAAGACCTTACAATGCAAACATTAAAAGCAGGGACCCAATCGGTCCAGTAAATAATCGTTAAATTAAAAAAATTCATGATGTGAATGAGATTTGCCAAAAAATTGGTAATCAAAAATAAAGATGCATAAAATGCAACAAACCGAATTGTATATAATTGTTTTCAACATATTATGTTGTGTTTTTTATATCTATTTATCCATGTTTTGACATTTTATTGATAAAACTGATTTATGAATTTCTCTAATGATTTTTGCATCCTCATATGAAAGGACACAGAACCAGAAGTGATTTCTCTGTCCACACCTTCAACATGATCAGCTCCATCTGCAGGATCTCCTCCTCCAGACAGGCTCCGTCAGACACATAAGCCAGCTCGGTGATTTGTGGAGGATATATTTCCTATAAGAACAAGGAACATGCAGTGATTTGCAGTGATCTATTTCCCATGCAGACAGTAGCTCAAAATGAGATTAATTTATATTTGACACAGCATGCTGCTTGCGTTTAGAGTGGACTGTGAACTGTAGGTTAACATCACAACTTAACAAGTGCATAAATCAAGCATGTGATCAAAACAAAGTAAATGCAATCTTTTAAAGGGCTGGTTCACTGGTTTTGGGTGCAGTCTAACGTGTTAATGCTTCGTTTAAAAAAAACACCGCTCTGTCCCTTCTTTGAGAAATGCACTGATCATTTCCTGCTATTATGAAGCCCCTCCCTCAGAAATAGGCGATGGTCTCTGATTGGTTAGCTAGCCCAGTGTGTTGTGATTGGCTAAACTGCCTCTAGCACGTGTCTAAGCGTCCCGCCCCTCACCTCAGCAGCATTGTATTGTAAACAAGGCGTTGTTAATATCACTTATCAGTTTGAGCCCGATTGAGAAGCAGAGGATAATATTGAAGAGGATCACGCAGAACCTGTGCAAGCACGGCTTTTAATGGTAGGCCTATGTTTTTACGCGTGGAACATTATTGAGAACCGCTGCTTAGGGATGGGCGATATGGGCTTTAAAATATATCACGATAATTTCTGATATTTATTGCGATAACGATATCAATGACGATAATTTAGGGAATCCTGTTTCTTTAGAGCAGTGGTCACCAAACTTTTTAGGCCCAAGATCCCTGACCTCAGCCTTTATGAAAGATAAGATCTACCTATTGAAGAATTGATAGAAAAAGACATCCCAGATTGTACTTCAAATTTGAGGCATTTTACTTAGTATTGTAATTAGTGAATCCCTGATCATAGCTGATTCAGAATTCAGTACCAGCCGTTTTTGTAAGCATTAAACCGCCAGAATTTTAAAGACGATATCTCCGTTTGCATTGAACTTTCAGCTTCGTAACTTTGCAGATATTGTTTATGCTCAAACAGCAACATTACACACTAATGTTAAAAAAGTGAAATCGCAATGAACCACCCCTTTAAGTAAAAAAAAACAAAACTCTCCACTTCAGTTGTCACAGGCCAAAATATAGAATTCTATTATATTAAATTATACAATATTCTAATTCTAATCAATTATAAAAATTTAAATCAATAAAGAGCTTTTATTTTAATGGAAAACCGCAGACGCACCTCAAAGACCCTCTTTTGTTGAAAACCAATTTATAACCGATTCTAATTATACATTTGGAAGTGTTATGTTGTGCTTTCAAATGCACTGCGACCCAAACTATGCGTCTGCAGAGATTGAGTTTGTGTGAAACAGCATTTAATGTGAATCTAATCGCTCTGAGACCATGGGCGTCGCTAGGTCATTTTTAGGGGGCTATAGCCCCCCTAAAATGATTACTCAGCCCCCCTAAAAATTTTGCGATTAGCTCCATAAACTGTACACAAATTCGTGATCGCCTCAGTCCCCTTTAAATTTCATATGAAAACAGCGGCAGACTTCGGCTCCTCCCCGTCTTTCAGCGCGTTCTTCATTCTGCAGAGGCGCAGAGTGAGAAACAGAGGACAAGGTGTGTTTATCGATAGATTGTTACAATATCTGCATCTGTGCAGTTCTTTGTTTAGGTGTAGGGTGATAGAATATACATTTTGTACAGTATAAAAACCATTACGCCTATGGAATGTCCCCATTTAGATAGCTAAGTAAACGTGTGTGTGTGTGTGAGAGAGAGAGATCAGGATTCAGGAAGACTTGTATGGCTTATTCAGTACTCAAATGTTATACCTATCTATGCAGTACAGTGGAATACAATAAGTTGCAAAATGCAATAAGTTTAGTTTACCACCTTACCCTATTAGTCAATCATTTTTTATTTTATTTATATGTTTACTATTATTTTTTTATTATTATACCCTCATTGGGGGCTGAGTCCCCCTAAAACGAAAATCTTAGAATCGCCCGTCTGAGACACTGAAAACACTGGATCATGAGCTGCATGTATGTAACACATCAGGGTCAAACTATATATTTATATATAAATAACTGCAGTCTTTGCAATCTGATAACTGTACTAAACCACATCATGTTCTCAAATCCATGCATTGCTAGAATTCACAAAACTAACTGGCCAAGTAACAGCATTTCATAAACTCGCCAGCACTGATTTTTACTCAGTTTGGTGCTTACCCACAGTTAATTTTGGACACTGGCTGATATGCTACACAGAGAAACTAGCTGGCTCAGTGCTGTTGGAAAGCAATAATAAAATAAATGTATTTGAAAATCATTTTGCAGTTTGTTTAGTCTGTGTAAATATACACAGGAAATATTTCTAAGGTTGAAAATATGGAAACCCATAAAAATCACATCCCTGATTAATATTGAATTGTGCTCAAGCACAGCTCAACTAATTAGCCTTATAATGTAATATAATGTTTTTGTTTTTTTCTCAACGTGAAGCTGTTTTTGCACTGATGCCAGATTTGTTATGTGTTATGAATAATTTTATGTTGACCAGATGTAATACAATTTCAAGTCTAATGTGATGTTCATAGATTATATCGAGCAGAGAGTTATTAAACACTTGTATACCTCTATTTTGGATGAGATGAACAGAGCAGTGATTCCTATGAGCTGCAGTTGATCCTTCTGCACATCACTTTGGGACAACATGTACCTGTCAAAGAAGTCCTGAGCCAGGTAGAAGGTCTGTCTGTGAAGTGTGTACGATTCACACACCTACAGAGAGAGAAAGATGAAGAGCTGAAAGATATTTCTACAACCAGTTACTGACTCTAGTTGACTAGTCGATTCAACTTGTGATGTTTTCATGTTTTTTTTGCATTATCAAGGGAATAAACTAGAGAAAATGTCTGGGAGAGGGATTCTCTGACAAGTGCAATGCTGAACTTCAAATTTGCTGCTGTGAGCAAATGCTTTTAATACTTCCTATCCAGGAGTTTAAGCTTAAAACCTATTCACAAAACTCTTAAAGCAAGTTTTACTAAAGAACTCTTAATATAAGAGTAGACCTCATTGCTATAGATCAGGTCACTTTTTATGAGCCCGCTCTTTAAAATCGCCCACAGTTGGTTAGTAGAGAAGACATTAAACATTAGACAAAGACATTAGACATTAAAAACGTATCATGACTATTTTAGTGGCATTGCAATACATTCACACAATAAACTTGAATATTGCTGTTAGAATAATTCAAGCTCAGGATGTTTCCGTCTGGGAAGTCGGGGTCAATTTTAACATCTGTGTAATTTGCTTCACACTCACAGGCACATGTGCTTCCCACTACTATTCATTAGCCTGTATGTTCTAACCATAGACTGTAAAAAAGATGGACGACGCATCTCTACTTCCTTCCACTATAGAAAAGCGAAGCCAAAATATTCTCAGTATGGCTGCAGTAGTGATCATGAGGTGGAGCCGCGGTATCAAAGTCCCGCCCAAACTCCTGCGGACCCAATCACAAGCTCACAATCATGACACCACTAGGGGACAAAATAACGATCCACATAACAGAACATAAACCTGACAATAAAATCTATTAAGCTATTGTTAGCCTATGTATAACTGACTGGACAAGAGACTTTCTATTGATATTTCCACCTGTGCGTTCTAGACGGGCTGTCAGTCTTTAAACCGTTCGTTCAACTACACGTTCAAAATCGCTGATTCATTCAAAGAGAGACGTAATAAAACACACTGTTGAAATCATTTTAACTTTGAGCGCCACGTTCAAGGCTCAGCTGACCAGCAATGCGTCGATGCTAAGACAGAGACTTGGCTTTCCTTGGATATGACTACCCATTTTCACAATATATATGACTCGCAAGTAATCGCACATGCTCAGTTGATCTCTCTCTCATTCGCTGTCTGTTTAGGCTTGTTAAGTTCAAATCTATGGAGCCTCTATACAAATCTGCATGGTACACATTATGTTATCATTGCTAACTTATTTAATATTCAGCATGCACCTTATGAAAAAGAAAACACGCAAAAATCGCGGTTGCAGCGGTTGTTGCATTCCTTTGCGGTTTGCTCGTCAATAGCGTGGTATTGCGATATTACGGTTATTGTTTGTGATGTGATTTTAGTTACATTGTTCCGCCATTAGATGGCGACAAGATACTGTTTTTATGAGTGAGTCAGCAGTGAAGACTTTTACATTGAAAGAGACTGAAACAGGGTTGTGAACAAGGAAGTTGTTTTACTTTCAACAACAGCTGCAAATGCAGTGAGGAGCGCTGTCACCGGAAATCATCCTTAACAGATGAAAGGACAGTACGACAAAGATATCGCTTACCTCAGCGGACATTCAAACTAATGTTTTATTGTGAATATGAGATTGAGCTGAAGAATGAATGCTGTATCTGATGCAGGTAATCACACTCTCAGTGTACACATTATGTTATCATTACTAACTTATTTAATATTCAGTACACATGCACTGTGTAAAACAAGAAGGGCATAACCCTATGAAAAAAGAAAACATGCAAAAATCGCGGTTGCTGCGGTTCTTGCATTCCTCTGTGGTTTGCTCGTCAATAGCGCGGTATTGCGATATTGCGGTTATCGCGACAGCCCTAGACACCACACTCCGTTTTTACAGCATCAAATAACTAATTAAAAGCAAACTTATTAAGAAAAAGAACACTTGAACATACATCATAGGACTGCTCGATTATGGCAGAAATCATAATAACGATTATTTTGGTCAATAATGTAATCACGATTATTTAACACGATTATAAGTGGGCCACATTGACCAAAACTTTATACGAGTGATTTATTTAACGATAGCGATATATATCAAACATATATTTTCTGTAAATAAGGTTGCTGACATCTACATTTTGGAGACATTTAGAGATTGAGAAATTTCACAATTCTCAATACCACAGCAGAATACTAAGGTAACTAATATTAGTAAAAATAGAAAAAAAAGTCCTCAAATTATTGAAAATAATTAAAGTCAGTAATAAAAAAAAAAAAAGCAAAGGATAAATACAATAGAAAAAAAGATACAAATGGAACAGTGCTTTAAAATTTTCATGCAAGTCTAAAGTATTCAACAGCCTATTACAGAAACTGAATAATTGAATGTAAAATAAAATAGAATAGTCTTAACTCTAAGAATTACACTTCCTTTGTTTCTTATTAAAGCTACAAAAGTCCTTCAGTCAAGAGCAGTGAGTGATTTTCTCTTTGTATTTTGTTGTTTGATTAATATGAAGCCCACAGTCAGCAGCA
>NW_015554151.1:133608-135886 GCF_001515605.1 Sinocyclocheilus anshuiensis
AGCAGGAATATTAGGCTGCTGTCACTTTAAGAGACGCACGGATCCAGTTTACGGTTACACACGTATTTTCATTCTCAACTGTTTACGTTCACTTATTACATAACTGACGAGAGTTTATGTGAATAATCACCAAGTGCTGCATTTTGACACATTTTAGCATGTATTTGACCGTTTATGCGCGCACCTTTAGCTAAAAGTTGACTTTGTTCTGTTCCGTCTCTGAGCGCATGCACAGAAAACCTGCTGAGGAACAGCGCAAGTGCTCTTTCGCGCTTTTAAAACATGAATAAATCAATCACGTCCCATTTTGCAAGTCACGTTACATGATTTTACTGATTTGCACGTGAAATTGGGCTTTTATGGAGGAGCAAAAGCACACCGCTGGAAAAGGGGCGCAATAATCGTTTTATCTTGATTATTGTATTTTCATAATCGTTGGAGACCGAAATCGAAATTGTATTTCGATTAATTGCACAGCTCTACTACATAAGCACGCTAAGAACTACTTAAAATGACAGAAAATGTCTTTGGAAAAAAATATTTGAAGTGTAATTTGATTGTTTAGTTTGTCTCAGGTCCCATTACATTACATGGAGAGGGCGGGGTTTATGACCTATACTGCAGCCAGTGACCTGGGGGCTATCGAGACGCTCTGGCTTCACTTTTCAGGACTTGTGTGGCATGCTTGTTTCTAACATGTTTGGTGTTAACTACTTCATGTTTGGTCTCATCTGCCGGTTTATGAACTGAATAGAAATGTGGTGCACTATATTAATATCCTAATGTACAATCTAGGAACTACTGCTTAAACGTATATTGAGGAGAATATGTTAACACGCTTCTACCTTCTAGTATCTAGATCTCCACCCATTTGCCTCCAGGTTTATGGTCTTTTCCTTCAGTTGGTTTTGGGTGTTTGTAATCCACTCATGTTTAACGATGCATTGCTCAGGGTATTAAGAAGTGAAATTAACTTGATCTGGGAGATCCTACATTGAATCTAACATTTTCCAATCAGTTCTCTTTGACATGCAAACAGGGGTCAAATAAATAACAGCTTTAATGGAGTCAGATTATGTTGCAGTCAGATAAATATTTGACAGACATACAGACATACATATGTATATGTATATGTACACTATATATGATATATATATATTTCACATTCTCACTGTCTATATATAA
The DNA here is from genome assembly GCF_001515605.1 of Sinocyclocheilus anshuiensis. Taxonomy (NCBI): domain Eukaryota; kingdom Metazoa; phylum Chordata; class Actinopteri; order Cypriniformes; family Cyprinidae; genus Sinocyclocheilus; species Sinocyclocheilus anshuiensis. Next base: position 134,794 of record NW_015554151.1, read on the forward strand.
TGTTACGTCCATAGTAGGGATGCACGATATTGGATATATGCCGATATCCGATATGCCGATATTTTTCAGCTCTTTTTGGCCGATAGCCGATGCCGATATATTTCCTTTTGTTTGGAAACAACACCAAGTCTCTCCTGTGTGGAAATAATAAACAAACTATTTTTAATTTTGATTAGTTTTTAACAAGAACTTATTTGTTAGAATTAAATAAACAATAATGAAGTTCTTTTATAATGACAGTACATTGAAGCTTTGAAAATAGCTTTACATAAACTATATATATATATCAATCGCTGAATTTTTTTTCCAGAAAGATGCAGTAGTAACCTGAACATTTTATTTTAAGATTTAACATCTGCAGATGGTCTAAAGCAAAAGAGTTGTAAAAAATCTGAAAATCTTTTAGAGCTCATAATTTGTTTAAAAAATATAACATATTACACATGAATGAATAAATCAGTATATATAAAATTATTTAATTTACAAGTGTCATGTTTGTGATTTAAAAAAAAAATTAATGTAAGCTATAGCTTCTGACCTTTAAATCAAAACATACTCATGATTTTATGACATCAATTACTGCTTTATTTTATTTTATCAGAAACACAGTCTAAATCACGGGTGCCCAAACTCAGTCCTGGAGGGTCCTGCAGAGTTTAGATCCAACTTGCCTCAACACACCTGCCACGAAGGTTCTAGTATGTCTAGTAAGAGCTTGATTAGCTGGTTCAGGTGTGTCTGATTGGGGTTGGAGCAAAACTCTGCAGGACACCGGCCCTCCAGGACCGAGTTTGGCCACCCCTGGTCTAAATGTTATTTGTGTATTTTACTTTCATTTTATTAAAAGTAGGCCAACAGCGCCCCCTACGGAATTAAAACTTCTTATCGAACGGACATTAGGCAGCCGCTGCACGTGCTATTACTGTTTACTCTATCATACACCGAACGCATCATTCTGTACGTGCATTCTCAGTTTAAATGCAGCGATCCTACAACAGTGAATCTAATCACTATTCAGGCAAAACTTTGCTTCAAGAATGAGCCACAATGCTGACATGATCTAATCGCATTGTTGATGTGATCTGATCGTGAG
>NW_015554151.1:136128-137494 GCF_001515605.1 Sinocyclocheilus anshuiensis
TTTTTAACAAGAACTTATTTGTTAGAATTAAATAAACAATAATGAAGTTCTTTTATAATGACAGTACATTGAAGCTTTGAAAATAGCTTTACATAAACTATATATATATATCAATCGCTGAATTTTTTTTCCAGAAAGATGCAGTAGTAACCTGAACATTTTATTTTAAGATTTAACATCTGCAGATGGTCTAAAGCAAAAGAGTTGTAAAAAATCTGAAAATCTTTTAGAGCTCATAATTTGTTTAAAAAATATAACATATTACACATGAATGAATAAATCAGTATATATAAAATTATTTAATTTACAAGTGTCATGTTTGTGATTTAAAAAAAAAATTAATGTAAGCTATAGCTTCTGACCTTTAAATCAAAACATACTCATGATTTTATGACATCAATTACTGCTTTATTTTATTTTATCAGAAACACAGTCTAAATCACGGGTGCCCAAACTCAGTCCTGGAGGGTCCTGCAGAGTTTAGATCCAACTTGCCTCAACACACCTGCCACGAAGGTTCTAGTATGTCTAGTAAGAGCTTGATTAGCTGGTTCAGGTGTGTCTGATTGGGGTTGGAGCAAAACTCTGCAGGACACCGGCCCTCCAGGACCGAGTTTGGCCACCCCTGGTCTAAATGTTATTTGTGTATTTTACTTTCATTTTATTAAAAGTAGGCCAACAGCGCCCCCTACGGAATTAAAACTTCTTATCGAACGGACATTAGGCAGCCGCTGCACGTGCTATTACTGTTTACTCTATCATACACCGAACGCATCATTCTGTACGTGCATTCTCAGTTTAAATGCAGCGATCCTACAACAGTGAATCTAATCACTATTCAGGCAAAACTTTGCTTCAAGAATGAGCCACAATGCTGACATGATCTAATCGCATTGTTGATGTGATCTGATCGTGAGTTAATGTATTCCTCTTATCGGCAAGATATCGGGCCAATGCCAATATGTACATTTAAAGCCATTTTTGGCCGATTCCGATATCGGTCCGATAATATCGTGCATCCCTAGTCCATAGGTACATATATTTAATTTGCTGCTGGTGTCCCTGTGTTTTCTCTTTGTGTCTCCTTTTGCTCCTCCCACTATCCACTTCACAGGTTTGGGAGTGCCACCTGATTTGGGTTCCAGCTCGTTAATGTGTAAGTGAAGCAGTATTTAAGAACCCAGAGAGAGGTCCAAAGGGGAGAGGCTTTCATCTGAGAGACTGCCATCTTCCAGTCCTAGCTAGGGCTGGGTATCGAGTTCCATACTTTTTAGGCACTGACCTGCTAATGCTAACTGCTAATGCACAGTCGGTCCATGTGAAGTCGAACACACCTACTACTTTACACCGGTTACACTCAGAGATG
>NW_015554152.1:0-1130 GCF_001515605.1 Sinocyclocheilus anshuiensis
TGCTAATGCGCGACACCTGCGCCACTCACCGGTCTCGAGTCTCACTGTTGTCACTCCTACTTTTATCCTACTGGAACTTCTTTAAGTCTGTCTAAATATAATTTAGTAATTGCAATGTCGTCTGGTCCATCCTATCCTTAGGAAGGTGTGCTAGACACTGACTAATGTAACATAAAAATACTATACATATTTATATATTATGCTATTGCATTGTGGAGTGACACTCTCATAAACCTTTCTATACTCCTCCGATTATATAATGGTAAATATTACAATAACATAGCACAACAACAGTGATCAGCAATAATGATAAGCCTAATACTCACAATAAAAATAATAAGGTCATATAGATCATAACACAGTCTCGGAGGTAAGAAGTGGATTATCCTTCACCTGAAATGTTTGTCTTTTCATCCTGAAATACGAGGCAAATGTTGGATCACAATAATTAGGAACCACAGTTTTCTCAAATCACTTCACTCGATTGGGATGTTCTCTTTTATTCTGGAGGGCAAGGGCAGTGACTGTAACATCGAGCGTATTTTGCAGTATTAAACATGTATTTATACCGATTTCATCAGGCTCCGAAAATTCTTCAAAAAGAACACAAAGAATGGCCTTCTCAGCTGCCATAGCTGCAACTCTTGCGTCATCAGAACAGTGTGTTCAACGCACCACCGTTTCCATTTAAAAAACGGTTTGCACCGTTTTGTCGAGGGCTGAACCGTTTTTTTTACAGTCTATGGGCTGAACGCAGCCCCGATCAGGCACGATCAGGGTCACCAGAACATGTCCTGATCAGCATGACTGAGGTAGATGAGGCGGTCGCAGAAGTATTTCAGCAAGCTATGTGGGTTTAAAAATAAATAAATATTATCATCGTGAAAAGGTTACATGGCTTCGTCCCTTGAGCGAGTTGTAATTGAGGACGTGGCTCAGCCTCAGTCGTGTTGCCAGATACACGTATTATAAGCATCTATGGATTTTTTTTCACCTAATTTAGGAAGTGAATAAAGTGGGAGGTTGCAAGTTAGGGACAGCGATATCTTTATTATTTCCATAACTCAAGATTTGGACTCATTGCAGTTTATTTATTTTTAGATTGTTTTGTTTGTTTTTCAATATCTGGC
>NW_015554153.1:0-35695 GCF_001515605.1 Sinocyclocheilus anshuiensis
CCGTCCTCCACTGAGGAGGATGAGAATCTGAGGGACACCCGCTTGCTTTCTACTCCCCGCAGAGGCAGTGAAGACATTGTCCCTCACATACTGGAGAGCTGCCCCAGTGTTGAGGGGTCTCCCTCCTCTATGCCTCAGACCTCTGACAGAGTTCAAGATATCCCCCTTTGTTGTGTAGGTATTCAGATAGAAATTGACCTCTGCGTCTCTACTGTACTGCACCACGGAAACACGGTCTCTGTTTGCATCTATGTTGAATTGCTCCACTAATCTTTGCACAAAGTCACGCATCGCTGGGAAAGTATTTTTTGCACAAAGTCACGCATCACTGTGAAAGTATTTCTAGTAGCATCTGAAGCGTCCAGCAGGAACACTACGTCCTTTCTGGGTATGGCGTCACCAGCTAGGAAAAGAAAACAGCGTAATTAACACCAGGACATTTCAAAACATCATTAGAACTGCACTTTAGTTCACTACCTCTTTGACCACCTAAGCTGCGAGTAATCAACAAGGCAAGGCCTGTCAGCTAGCTCTCGTTAAGTTCTGCCATGCACATACCGGTCAGAGTCGGGGAAGTTGGAGTGATGGGAATTGGAACAGCCTGGACAGAGGCCAGCAGCTGCTCTTGGACTTTTGGAAGCTCATTGAAGTCGGACACGGTCAGAGCATAATTGGGGTCGTATGAAATTCTCTGCAATGCTCTGCTATCAGAGCCCCTCGATCCTATTCCAAAGATCAAAACGCCAAGCTCTTTCAGAGAGGAGGCTGCTGCATCAACACTGTCAGATGACCTTCCCCCGCTAAGCAAAACCAGTATCTGCGGCACACCCTCCAGCCGCCTGCTGCCGGAGGAGGCTGTAAAGACATTGTCTCTGACATACTGGAGACCTGCCCCCGTGTAGAGGGGTCTGCCTCCTTTGTGCCTCAGATCTCTGACACGTTCAAGAATGTCTTCCTTTTTCGTGTACGTGTTTAGATAGAAATGGACGTCTGTGTCTTTGTTGTACTGGACAACAGAAACACGAACTCTGTTCTCAGCTACGTCCAATCTCTCCACCATTCTTTGCACAAACTCTTTCATTGCTGGGAACCCATTCCTATTTCCATCTGATCCATCCATTAGGAAGACAACATCTCTTCTCTGTCTTTCACTCTCAGCTATGAAACAAATATTGAAGAGTGAAATCAGGAAGGACAGTGCATACTATTATCAATAGGAATGTTCCACTTTGAAATAAAAAATAATAATTTTAAATATATAGTTGTTACTTAATAGAAATGCAAAGGTTTAACTTCTATGTTGAAAATATATCATATTAGTAGGGCTGCCTTTGACTAAAGATTTTTCTGATTGACTAATAGTCGTTCATTTTATGCAATTAGTTAACTAATCACATGTTTATATTAACAAACCATGTAATTCATAATAGTGAGCCTTTAATTGCCAATAGTATATCAGCGCTCAAGTGCACACATAAACAACACAAAAGTAATGATTATGAATGCTTCAGGGAAAACAACAGCAAGAAGACTACCTTTATATCATTATTAATTGATAAACTAGTGTTTTCTTTATTTTTGGCTGCAGTGACGAAGCCGAAGACACTGACTTATCATCTCCATAGTGGACATGCACGTTTCATACAGATTACATAATCTGAAAATATTTGTTTTCCATTTGAATTGGTTCATTTAAAAGTAGACATTTTGCTATCTATAGATATATTTCTTTGACACGCTCAAATTCACAGAGACCTAGATATAAGAGAAAGCGGTAGATAAAGCGTACCCTGTTTGCTTTCATTATTTTACAAAAACACAACGTTTTGTTGTTATTTTGAGTGCACACAAATGAAAGTGGTCCTTTTACAGATTTGAAAGATGTACTACTCTTATCGGTATGACCAAAAATGATGGAGTATTAATTTAAATATTTGTAGTAATTTAAATGCAAATGATCGCACCAGTGTCCTGACATTTTATCCTACCCATCAGATTGTCCTACCAGGGTTTATTGCGCATGCGCACATCAATATTGCATCCTTTTTCTCATGCTGAACAACAATATTTAATGTATCTGCATTACTGTAAGGGTAGGTTTAGGGTTGGGGTAGGGGTAGACTTTAATAAAACGCATTCTAATAGGTAGAAAAAATTATTTATTGTTGGTTTCTTGTAGCTGTATCCCTTCTAGATACAACCGCGAACATAACACATAATTACTGTATTTGCATTACTGTAAGGGTAGGTTTGGGTTGTGGTAGGTGCAGATGTTAATAAACCATAATTTTACAGGTAGCATTTTTCGTTTTCGAATTGTACTACCCACTGTTTTAATGGGAGGTAGCAAAATCTGACAGGGTAGCACAAATCGACAGAACACCGGCACCTCCAAGTTAACTGTCATGCAGTAAGTGCGCTACTATTCAGTTTCCACACTCCGCACAAACACTTGAATAGCACACATTTTTCTAGGTTAACGTTAAAGAGAGTGGCCATGTAATGATGTTACTACTTACATGTTTCAGATGATAAGCCAGATTTGAGGTTGATGAATGAAACAAATGTTTGCATCGACGTAAACAAACGGCTAGACTGATCTGACTACGTGACTTCGCCACTTTCTGTAGATTTTTTTTACCTGTGACTAATAAAATTTTGATCAACTAAGTCTCTTCTCGTTGAGTAATGGTTAGTCGACTATTAGGAGGGGGCAGCCCTACATAATAGTAACATTTTTAACCTAATTATCATAATACATTTCTGAATATTAAGGAGGTATTTTAGTCACTACTGTGCAGAAGCATTATTACACTTACCTATGAATTCCTTTTTGTTGTAACTTGGAATGGCTTTCATTGCTTCTAATAACTGTGTCTGGATTTTTGGTAATTCACTGAAGTCAGCCAATGAAAGCACTTTATTTTCAGAAGAAACTGTATGTAATTCATAAGAGTCTGAGTACTTTCCTCCTATTCCATATATTAACACCCCACTTTCTTTCAAAGCAGAGGCTGCTTCAGAAATGCTGTCCCTTGATTTTCCACTAGTCAGCAGAATTAATATTTGAGGGATGCCTTCTTTGTGCCTGCTTCCCGAGGCACTTATAAAGATATTTTCCTTTACATATAGAAGGGCAGAGCCTGTATTTAAGGGCCTTCCACCTTTATGGCTAAGCACTTTTACTGCATTCAATACATCTTCCTTTCTTAAGAATGAATTCAAATAAAAATTTGCTACAGGCACATTGCTGTATTGAATTATTGAGATTCTATCATTATTAATACCCACATTGAGATTTGTGATAATATTGTACAGAAAATCACGTATTTCTGGAAATCCTCTTCTTGTACTGTCCGAACCATCCACAAGAAAAGCAATATCCCTTTTAAATCCTGTGCCTAGAATTGCAATAATTACAGGATTAGAGATGCACCTTTATAGTATTTTTCTAATTAGAATTAGTATGTTTAGTTTCATTTGTAATATACAATGGCAGGAGGCAAATACATAAAAATGGTAAAAATAAATAAATGAATACAGAATGTTATTTCCAACAATAAAATATTTTGTAACTTTGTATTTAATTCAGCTTTCCATTAACAAAAAATTAAATAAAAAATAAATTGAAATGATCAGCCTATACTGAAAGTCTCAACATGAAATCTTAAAACTTCTATGAACATCTATAAATGTTTCTAAAGCTTTACAATGTATTATTTTTTATTCTTACCATCAATTTCTCTGTCTCCTTTTTGTCTTTCACCCATAAGTTTTCTCATGAGGCTTTGGCGTAAATTTTTTAAATCATGAAAATCAGAAACAGCAATGGCATAATCTGTCTTCGAAGAAATGGCTTCCATTTCAATAGGATCTGTCAGCCTTGACCCAATGGCAAAAATGGCTACTCCCATACTCTTTAGTGCGTTAGCTGGTCCACGAGGAGAATCTCTTGATCTGCCACCAGCCACAAGCACAAGATTTTGGCTAACACGGCCTATTTGCTGACTTCTAACACTTGGGGTAAAAATATTGTCTCTAACAAACTGCAAAGCTTGGCCAATATATTGCGGCCTTCCCCCTTTTGGTTTGAGGTTGCGTACAGCATCTGCCACCTCAGAAGTGGATGAGTATGTACTGAGATTAAAGCTTATTGCTGCAGTATTACTGAACTGCACAACAGCAATTTGATCTTTTTCTTTACCAACATCAAATGTCTCTGCCAAACTGGCCACAAATTCTCGTATAGCTGTGAATCTATCACTAGCATCATCTGATCCATCAATAAGAAACACAATATTTCTTCCTGCATCCAAAGTCTGGCCTACAATAAATAAAACAAAGAATATTTCCATAAAGGAAAGACAACAGTATTTAAACAACAATTCTATAGAAACACAGTAGATACAGTGGCTAATTTGTCTGCATCTGCAAGTCTCTTCTTCATGTAACATAACAGCATGTTCAACAAAGACATCATTTATCAAAGTTCTTACCCCCAGGAGTTGGAAATTGCTCAGGAATTTCATCACCACTTGTCAAAACAGAGGCAACTCTTTGGACAATGCTGTTGATGGAGGTGAAGTCAGGAACAGAGAAAGCATACGCTGGTGTTGTAGACATTGTCTGTAACTCAAGTGTATCAGAATTACTTGTGCCAATTGTAATGACTTTTATGTTGTTTTCTCTTAAACTTTGTGAAATGGTTCTGACATCATCACCAGATCTACCACCGCTAAATAAGTACAGAATCTGAGGTACACCCTCATGACGTCTGCTCCCAGAGGATTGTGTAAAAATATTTTCTTTAATAAACAGTAGAGCAGCTCCAGTATTCAGTGGCCTTCCACTTTTGTGCCTCATAGATCGTATGGAATTACTGAGGAACAGTAAGGGTATGACCAGGAGTATATGAAATTGCCTGGAGTTGAATAACATCTGCATTTTGATTGCCAATACTGAATGTTACAATTTGATCCTTTTTCAGAGCAGCAGCTGGAGCTCTAACATCATCCTGAGACCTTCCTCCAGTCACAAGCACAAGCACCTGAGGAGCCCCCTCTAGGATTCTGCTCCCAGAAGAGGCAATGAATATGTTCTTTTTGGTATAGTCAAGGGCTCTTCCCGTGTTGAGGGGACTTCCTCCCTGGTGTTTCAGACTCTCAATTGAATTGAGAATGTCTTGATTTGTGGCATGTGTGTTGAGGTAAAAATGGACCTGTGGCTCTCTGCTGTATTGAACTACAGACACTCTGTCTCTGCTTGGCCCAATATTGAGTTTGTCCACCACTCTTTGAACAAACTGACACATTTGTTTAAATGCATCCCTGGTGTCATCAGACCCATCCAGAATAAAGACAATGTCTCTTTGAGCTGCATCCAATTCAACTGGGATGAAAATTAAATGGCTTTAGTAAAACGGACTCTTGTAAAATTGTAAGACAAAACATCATTAACACACTAAATACATAAAGCACATGATTGTATGTAGTGATTTTTCATAGTATTAACAATAAAATTCAAATCTGAACGAACAATTTACAGACACATTTACAATCCATATACATTTTGTTATGTTTGTGTGAATATGCTGACAATATCTGACAAAAGAAAAATGAAAAATGTATGACAGGATATCACTAGTGTATTTTCAAGCTCAATTGAATAAGTAAGATCAATCAAGCAACCAGAATAGAAAAAGGGAAGAACAAGGAGTTGAAATACCAGCAATGATTGAGAAATCATTGGCTCAAACAAGAGCTTTAACCTGAAGGGGAATCTCCACAAGTAGTAAGACTCTTCCATGGTTAAGAGAACCAGTGGAAAACCATGGAAGTTCTCTGATGGACAAAGCAAAAGATGAACAGAACAGGTAAATATTTAGTGGTCAAGGCCATTAAGTGCCATTCTTTAACATATGTTAAGAAAGCTGAATCAATCAATCAATAAATGGCCTCATAGTTAAAGCAAGCAGATTAGTGAAGAAAGCAGCTTTTCGTGAAGTTTCATGTCCAAACTCTCAAATGCCCAAAGTCAAAAGAAAAAGTTTGAATTTGAGGAAAATGCCAAGTGTTGCTATTCTTACCAATGATAGTAGGGGGTTCTATTCCCATTTTGGATTTGATAAAGGAGAGGATATCAGGCTGTATATTTAAAAGTTCACCAAAGGCTGGAAGATTAAAAAGAAATCTAGGTGAAAATGCTATGCTTTGGAGCTCTGCCTCTACAGCATTCTTTATTCCAATGGCAATGGACAGAACTCCAATATTTTTGAGATCTTCAGCTGGACCTGCCACATCATCAATGGACCCTCCACCAGTCATAACAATCAACAGCTGAGGTACTCCTAGCTGATGTCTACTTCCAGAAGCAGCAGTGAACACATTGTCCCTGACATACTGTAGTGCTGCCCCAGTATTTAGATTTCTTCCACCTTTTGCTGTAAGGCCATTAATGGAATAAATTACAGCTTTCTTACTACTATAAGTATTAAGTAGGAAATGAGTCAAAGCATCTTCGCTGTACTGTATTACAGCAACTCGAACAATGTCCTGGTCAATGTCAAGATCCTCTGCCATTCTCCGAATAAACTCACGGATGGCAAGAAGTCCATTTTTGGAGTCATCGGAGCCATCAAGGAGAAAAACTATATCCCGTTTGTTAATTCCTGTAGCAGGCAAGTTACCAAGAAAAGAAAAAGAGAAGGATATTGGAATACATCTGACTCATTCAATGTATAAATTGAATAGCAAAAGCTTTAAAAGTGTACAAGAGTGTTTCAAAATGCAAGTAAATCAAAGAATATCAGTGACATCGAACCCTCAAAATTTGTTTTGTGGGTCAGGATGTGAATAGCGTTGAATAAGAAAAGGTCTTGCAAGTGAAATATAGTTCAAAAACACTCCCATGAAACGAACATCTTTATGTGCAAAAGATGTCAACTAAAGACATGGAAGATATGAGAAAATGTTTAAAAAGAAAGGAATTTTCAGTTCCACCCTAGAATTAAGAATATCAACATATATATGGCAATTTATAATACATTTAAGGCATTTAGCAGATGCTTTTACCCATAGCTTGTTTTTGGAATTTCTCCTGATTCTTTTGGGATATGCTTTAGTGTTAAAACTATTTGTGGCGCTATTAAAGGAAGGCCATTAAATCAATCAATATAATGTGTAAATGGCGACTGAAATGATCGTTTTCAGCTCATTTGAATCTGCATTTTTCACACCAATGTTCACAGTCACAATTTCAAGATCTTTCAGGGTCATGGCAGGCCCTATTATTTCATCACTAGATGGTCTGCTACTTCAACAATATTAGTATTTCAGGAATTCCATAAAGTCATCTACTCCCAGATAAAGAATTGAAAACCTGGTGCCTCACAAACTGGAGGCCTGCACCAGTGTTAGCTGCTTGTCCACCTTTGTGTTTCAGGACCTTTATTGCATTTAGAACCTCCACCTTTGTTGAGTAAGTTTTAAGATAGAAGTCAACCAATGGATTGTCACTGTACTGAACCACAGATATTCTGTATTTGCTCTCCTCCACATTAAGTTTCTCAACAAGTCTTTGAACAAAATCACACACTGCACCAAATCCACTTTTAATACTGTCAGAATCATCCAAGAGGAACACAATTTATTTTGTTACATCTTCGGCATCAACACCAATGAGAAATATTTTGAAACACAGAATAGCAGGCCAGTGTACCCAAAAATAAACGACTAACACACGCTGCTGCTTTTGCAAGCATACAGAAGACCACAGAAACACAAAAAGCAAAAATTGTCTTACCTTCCTCTAGAAAGACCTTCAGTTCTTGATCTGGAAGGTTCACATAGTTCTTGAGCCTTTCCTGAACAGTGCTGAGCTGGCTGAACTCCTTCACATTGAAAGCAAATGATGGATTGTGAGAGATGGCCTCAATCTGTTTAGGGTCTGCATTTTTCACTCCAACACCAAAAGGAACAACTCCCTCAGTCTTTAGGGCAACTGCAGGTTCTCTGACACTGTCTCTTGATCTCCCCCCAGTCAAAACTATCATAAATTGGGGAACATTTTGACCGGCTCGACCACCATTTGCTGGTGACAAGATAGTGTTTTTCATGAATGTCAAGGCAACTCCAGTATTTAAACTTCTGCCACCTGCCAGAGTGAGTCCACTTACAGCTCTCAGCACCTCATCTTTGGTTCGGTAAGTGTTCAGGTAGAAGTTAGGAGTTGGTCTCTCACTATGCTGGACCACAGAAACTCGTACTTTATCAAAGCCTATATCCAGAGGCTCAATGACTTTGGAAATGAAGTCACGGATATAGGGAAAGTCACTTCTCACATCATCAGAGCCATCAATCAAGAATGCAACATCCCTTTCTCCACCAGAGGGACTTGGTGTTACAAATTCTGTGAAAGATTAAAAAAAAAAAGAGAATATGAAATAAATACAATAAAATGCTTAAATATCTACAGTACAACATAAAAGTTAGATTGTACATTTCTGAATACAAAAGAAAATAAATGTAGGTGATTAAAAAAATAAAGTGGTGCAAAAAGTATTTTCCGTTGACTAATTTGACGTACATGGACTTTATAGTGATACTCATCACCTCAAAACAATTGTTTTTTAGTTACTGGTGCCCATTGGTAGAAAGTACTTATTCACTGGCATGTTTGTTACCTTTCATGAACCTATTTGGAAATAAAAGTCTGATAATTGAGGTGCTGTGTCATTTCAGTTATGCAGTATGTTTAATGCACCGTTAGATACATCTTAATATATTAACTGAATAAAATATTATTCAACAAAACTTGTGAGTTTCTCAGATAACAGTTCTTTAGAAAGAGAGTTTGGAGGTTCCATTTGTGTCACACCCCACTTTAAACGTGGAATTTATATACGAAATTAAAATATCACTAATTGTGGTCTTTCTTCCTCATTTAGGGTGACCACTAGGTCAAGTATAATCTTTTTTTTCTAGGCCACTGATATAAGTAGAAGCTTCCTCTCTGATCACATTAATCACTTCTGTAAAAAGCAGTTAATTTATTTACATGTTGTTAAGTTTAAAAAATAAAACAAAATATTTTTATGGTCATGCATTTTATGATTATTATTTTATAGACTTTTTTTTTTAATGAGAAGGTGCTTTAGCTCACCTGTTACTGAAGTATCAGTCTCCCCAACAACAGTGACCAGTGGTGTCATAATTTCATCAACAACACTTGACAAGTCAGCAAAATTTCTTCTGTAGTATGCCAAATTTTCAACAAAAGCAACAGTTCTCAGGAAACGATCCTCCACTTGGCCAGCTCCAACAGCAAATGTCAAAACACCCGCTAAAGCTACACTGTCTGCAATCTTCTTGACCTCATCTTGAGATGGTCCTCCTGTTATTAAAACCAGTACCTGTTGGATCCCCTCTCTCCTACGAGACCCAGCGGAGGGCTGGAAGTGGTTGGCTAGGGCATACTGTAGGGCTGCACCAGTGTTCAATGCACGTCCTCCCATCAATCTCAGCCGAGCGATGGCAGAGAGCACATCCTGTTTGGTGTTGTAAGTGTTCAGATAAAACTCTGTACGCTGCCTTTCAGCAAACTGCATTAGTCCAATGCGCACTCGCTCAGGTCGAACGTCTAGTTTGTTCACCACTTCGGTAATGAAGTCCAGCACAGGTTGCAGGTTATTTCCAACATAGTTAGATCCATCCACCAAGAAGACAATGTCTCGGACAACTCTTTGGGTGTGGACCGTAGTAACATCCACAATTGTGCCTAGAAGATTTTAAATAACCTTTTTAGATATTTAGATACTTAGATAATTTTAGATATCTAAGTACCGTTTAAATGAAGAAGAACCTCAATTTGTGCTATAAGACAGTATCAATGGGCAAAAATGCATAAGAAAAGATACATGGTTTTGTAAAGTATTTTATTTAGGGGAACGCAGGGCACAAACTAACGCGGGGTTAGTTGTAACACACAGTTTAAATATTTTCACACATGCTAGCATAACCACAATTTACGGCATTTACTAGTTGTCATATCAACACTATATAGAGAAAAAGTGCGCTAAAACTCAAAAATCTTTTGAAGATATCGCTGAATATTTATTTTACCATAGCAAAAGTAAATTTCTGGCTGAAGTAAATTTTTCATCTCACTTTTTAGTATTAATTTAAAATGAGACAAATCTGCTATTATTATAATCTCCAATCTGTTATTTATCAGATTAGATTAGATTTTTTAATGATTCGCATTCTAGCAGATGACACCAACTGGTTCTAAATTCCAGTTGCGAAGATGGGCAACATTGTAACACTGCGTTACAAAGTGCCCCGCTATTATTAGAACTATGCTATTCTATGACAGTATAGCGATGTAATTTACACCATTTACTTTTATGAATTTTAATGAGAAACCACAAGAAACAGGTGAATAAAGGCTGACAGTCAATTAATGTTCAGAAATTATTATTTCAAGAAAGCATTTTGGCTCGTTTATGTGTCTCCTGTTCTGTGAGAGCTGTGTGTGAAGGAAGTGGAGTGTTGTGTTCATCTCTGTGTTTTTCTGAATGACTGAATGTGCCCACATTGTTTTGAGCTATACTGCATAGCTGCCTCTTCTGATCAGGGCCGTCCTGCATGGTTGCAATGTATTCATTGTCAAACTCCAAAATTTGAATATTTTTAATTCTTAAAAAACGCCATTATTCTATTTGAAAAAGTTAATCATTTTATTTTATTAACAAAATATTTTAGTTTGTCTTGTATATATTTTTTTTTTCATTAGATCAGATAACATTTTAAGCTGTCATGTGGACATGTTACAATGTGTCCCTCAGATGTTACAATGCACCCCACCTACAGGGCACGTTGGCACATTTCACTTCCATTTTTTGAGGGTAAATAAAGAAAAACATATGAAGAGTTCAGATGCAAAAGCCTCTAAGTGCCGTCTAAAATTTTAATCTAAAATGACCATTTTTATCAGGCTCATATATTTATGTTCAGTTATTTCACTTTAATAGCATAGAAAAGAACCTATACATTGCCATTAAAGTAAAATTACTGAACCTAAATATAGGAGCCTGATAAAAATGAGAATTTTAGAAGAAGATTTCAGACGGCACTTAGAGGCTTTTGCATCTGAACTCTTCATATACACTGTAATTATGAAACAAAGTGACATATTTGTGCAAGAAAGTGTGAAATTAATGTGAATAAAAATTATACTCTGAACCTCAGATGGATTTATACAAACTGAGAATGTCAAAAAGTGTTAGGTTGGACACCGTGCTCCCCTATAGTTATCTTATTAATTTAAATATTTATCTATATAACTTATACTTATGAACAATACAATCTGCTTTTTTTATAAACAAAATGAGTATGTTTGTAGAATTCTAAAGATTACCTGTTTCAGTTGGACCCTCTGTTACAACAATACCAGACAATGTAGAGAGTGGGGAGATAATTTCTCTGGGGTTGCGCAGCAACATCCTGAAGTCCTTCAGCATGAAAACCACACTGTCATCAAAAGCTATTTGCCTGAGCTCAGCCTCATCGGCAGCCCTGGAGCCTGCAGCCAAAGTCAGAACACCCATTTGACGGAGGGCATCAGCTGGTTGTTGGACACTGTCTTTGGATTTTTTACTGGTTAGGAGCAACACAAGCTGTGGCACTTGATCTTGAATGCGGCTACCACTCTCAGCTGTGAGCATGTTGGCCCTCACAAAATCCAAGGCAGCACCAATGTTGACTTCAACCGAAGATTTGGGTTTTATTCTTGCGAGGGCAGAGCTTAGTGATTCCTTTGAACTGAATGAGTTGAGGTTGATCTCCATTCTTGGGGTGGTGGAAAACATGGCCACTCCGACCTGCATCTGATCAGGACCAATTGGCATGGTGTCAATAAACCTTTTGATGAATTCTCGCACTGCATTGATTACGATGGTACCCATGCTACTGTCAACGAGGAAAATGATATCTCTCTTCCCAACAGCCAAAGCTAAGGGGGGGGGGAGAGAAGAATTCTGCTTAGTCCTTCTGCACATTCTAACCAAAATCAGGTAACCTAAATTAGCTCTCATCATTTATTTAAAATGAATAATTAAGGTTTAGCTTGAAGGTTGTTTTACAAATACAATGTATTAACTATCGCCATTCTTTTACTTGACATAAAGATGGCATAGATAAATCATATATGCAGTAAAAATTCATTAGCATTAAGTGATCATTCATTTCAAAATGGACATTTGCTGTGACCAAAATGTAATAATATCCTGAATAAACATACAAAATCTTACAGAAATTGAGTTATCTCTCTCCACTTAAAAGCTGTGCTACACTTGATTTAGTTTAAATATTGTGTTTTAGAGAGAACAATCAATGATGAGAACAGTGAACTACAACACTATTTGTATGGTTCGTTGGCAAACAGCATGTTTTTTACAGCATTGGTTTTTAATCCTGGTCCTGGGGACCCACCGCTCTGCACATTTTGTATGTCTCTTATCTGACTCTGTGCAGTTCATGGAGCTCTAACCTGATGAGATGATGAACTGAATCAGGTGTGTTAAATAAGGGAGACACAAAATGTGCAGAGCAGTGGGTCCCCAAGACCAGGATTGAAACTACTAGCTTACAGCACTCAAAATATGGTGTATAAGTGTTGCCTCTAAAATACCAGACAAAGAAATAATGAAAAAAAAAAAAGAAAAACACTAAAACTTTTTTAAACCAATTTTCTTGTTGTTGTTTAAATGTCCACGTCCCTGATATTGTACTGTTATTATTTCCCACTCTTCAGTTTCGCTTTGGAATCCCCCTCATATGTTAATTACATACCTTCTGGGAAATCTGTTTGAATCACAATGGTGCGCTGGGCGACCCCATTAATGTATTGCAGTATCTGGTCACCCACGCTTGCCACTGTTCTGACATCAGGAGCAGACAGAACAAATCTTTTGTCTGTAGCAATAGCTTCCAGTTGGGCAGTAGCAGAATCACCCACAGCAATGCCAAAGGTGTACACACTGGCCTGCTTTAGGGCCCTCTCGGCCTGACTGACATCATCAGTGGACTCCCCAGTACTGATCACCACCAGCACCTGGGGTACCCCTTCCTCAGCCCTGCCTCCTGCATCTTGGCCCAATAGACTGTCTGCCACCTCCTCCAAAGCGGTCCCCAGATTTGCCTCATAAGTGCCAGGGTACTTAAGCCCCCGAATAGCACTGAGGACACTCTCTTTGTTGTCATAGCTATTGAGATAGAACTGAATGTCAGGGTCGGCACCATAAAGCACGAGGGCTACACGGATTGCATCCCTGCCCACGGCAAGCCCCTCAATCACTTGGACAGCCAAATCACTGACGAGGGGGAAGTTGGCAGCTCCAACGCTCTCTGATCCGTCAATTAAGAGTACAAGGTCGGCTGGCGCAGGGGCTTTGAAGGGAAGTGGAGAGAGGACAGAGAGACAAACAAAATATAATGCAAAACGTGTGGGTTAAAAAAAGGAAAGAGGGAGGGTGAAAGGGGAGGGGTGCAAGCATAAAACATAATCTTGGATAATTACAATCCATCATAAAAACACAACACAAACACATTATACTGCATGTCTGCTGAACCAAGGAAGATGCTCTGCAACTTTCTCATTTTCATACTCTAAATAGTGTAGAATTAAGTTGTGGGGTTTTAATTTACAGTGTATTTAGAGTAATTGTGTGTACATTACAAAGATTCTGAACTGTTTATGTGTTTGGGCCCCTCTAAAGGCTGCCTAGGCAATTGAATCTTTTCATCTTCTTGTGTTCAGTCAGACCATGCAGACTCATGTTACAGTATTCAGTGATAACAGCACCAGTCATGACCCTTCTGTCTCATCTTTGGACCTTTATAAATATTTTTTACTGTCACTTCTTTCAACTGTACTAGCATTTTTCACATATTTGATTGTTAAAGACCCCATGAAATCGCTCAACAATCACGGTTTTATTTCTTGTGACAACAGTACTAAAACAAAATTTATGGCCAGGATATATTGAAAGGTTTGTCCCATGTTTAAATGGTCAATAAGCTTTATGTCACAAACATGAGCCATGATTTACTCCTTGATAATCGACTGCAGGTGATATTAGTGGAGGGACATTAATGTTCTAGACAGCATCTGATGCAAACATGTCTGAAATATAGGATGAGTCATCAATACTTTTAGCTTTATTTTCCAGAAGAGAGAGACTGTAAATGTAAAATGCATACAATGATCTGCTAAAAGTGGAGTTTGTCATCATTTTGGAGCACACTACAAAATACTGATGGCTAAAGGCAAACCTACATAGACACAAAAAGGCACAAAACTTTTACCTTCAGTTTATGGGGTCTTTAATGTTTAAATTCAGTGAAATATGCCCTTTGTTTAGTAAACAATTCAAAGATGAGAACATATGGATTCATCACTGTCTTAATTGTGGAGAAACACTTTTTATTACTTAAATGGTTACACAGTGAAGACAGTCAGCACACAAACACATAAGAATCAGACATTAAGCTCTCAAGACATAAGCTGTGCTGGGAGGTTAGCCATCATCAGCTGCTGATGATCTCTAAGACATAAATCAGTCATATGACATCTAAAGAATTTAGGCATCAATTTGGAAGTGAATCTAATTTTCATTTTTTATTTTCTTTAAGAATTTAGTAGAGGAATGGATGGATAAATAAGTGAATGGATAATGGCAGAGAGACAGAAAGACAGTGGGATGGATGTTGATGGTTTTGAAATTCTGTTACATCTAAAATCCATTATTTCATGTCTATTTGCGCAAATGCACTAAAAACAGCATGCAGAAAATGTGACTGTGACAAAACTAGTCATGTTAACAGTGGGGGAATTGTTAATTGGGTTATTTCTAGTTTAATTTTTCATGAATTACCCAGAGTCAATATTAACTGGCTGTGGCCGTTCCCGACGCTGACAGTAGCTCTTGAGACCTTTCAGGATTGGTGGTGTAAACTTAAAATTCAGTTATCCATTGAATTGTTTTTGTTCATTAGGAGTTCTGAACAAACTACAGCATACTGCTCTGAATGGCCTCTAGGTATTTAAATCAGTTATTTCCTTTTACATAAACTGTAACTGTTTCTCTTCACTGTCTTAAATATGAGATTTCAAAGTTTTAACACAAGTGACCAGCACTGATGGGGGTCTTCTGAAAACGCTCCTATTGTTACTTGCTGTTGCAAAAGTACATATAATTAAACTTCATATTAAACAATAGAGCTTTGCAAAGAACAAGATACCTAATTTTAAACTCTCCTCCCAGACAAGGGAAAATAGCACAGTAAAATGAATGTTTTTACCCATAGCGTGACATTTACATCTCAAAGAAGGGTGAAAAAAAAAAAAAAAAAGATGGACTAAACTTACCATCCTGAGCTTCAAGTTTTTGGAATAGGCCAAAAACCATTACACCCCAGAGGGCATACAGTAACAACCGACTCTTCCGCATTGTCCACAAAAGCATAGGAATAGACAGCTGGAAAAAAGACAACAAAACTGCTTTTAAGGTTTTGGGGAAATGTACAGCATACTACAGTATATGGATACTCTCAAACAACATCCCTTTATTTCAGATAGAACTTTCTCAATTTCAATGGCACTAACACACATGACTGTTGTTCATCCACAGTTCTGACATAACTTTGCACAGTCTGATAATGTTTTGCTATCAAATTATAGGTGTCAAAAGATCAATATTCTAAATATAGTCCCTTACTGGGTTGTTTGTGTTCTCATCTTATCTCATAAAATATAACATAAACATTCTCTGAAATACCTCAGTACTGTTTACGCTTATTTTTAGGAGGAGAGGAAAAGTTTTGGCAGCACAGTGAGATTTATGTGACCTGTTTCCACCCCATGAGCCAAATCCACACAGCTGTCAGATTTCAGGATTTTAAAAGGTTTTCTTCCCACATCAACTGTCCTCACTTGCCAGTAAAAACCACTAAGCACTACACAGTCCACACTCAGAAAAAAGCATCAGAGTATTGGACACAAACAAAAATGCCATAACATGCAGACAGACAGATACCACAACACAGAATGTCCCCTCCCTGTTGAGCTCAGAATCACACTGAAAGGATCTATTGTAAAAACATTCAGAGTGGAAGCCTACAGGAAAATAACGTCTCCATCACATCAGTCTCAGAGTTGCTGGAGGCATTGAGTCACGGTACAAATTCATTCGTTTTGGTAGTTGGTTGCCATGTGACCACAAATGCAAATATGATTTTAAAAAAAACTTATATAAAAAAAATTGTTTTTAAAGGCATTTTTGCATGTTTTGCTCTTACAGTTATAACAAATTAAACATTGTATTTGTATTATTATTTTTTTTTTTAAATGTTAACAAAGTAAAGTGAACAAAGATGGACTAAACTTACCATCCTGAGCTTCAAGTTTTTGGAATAGGCCAAAAACCATTACACCCCAGAGGGCATACAGTAACAACCGACTCTTCCGCATTGTCCACAAAAGCATAGGAATAGACAGCTGGAAAAAAGACAACAAAACTGCTTTTAAGGTTTTGGGGAAATGTACAGCATACTACAGTATATGGATACTCTCAAACAACATCCCTTTATTTCAGATAGAACTTTCTCAATTTCAATGGCACTAACACACATGACTGTTGTTCATCCACAGTTCTGACATAACTTTGCACAGTCTGATAATGTTTTGCTATCAAATTATAGGTGTCAAAAGATCAATATTCTAAATATAGTCCCTTACTGGGTTGTTTGTGTTCTCATCTTATCTCATAAAATATAACATAAACATTCTCTGAAATACCTCAGTACTGTTTACGCTTATTTTTAGGAGGAGAGGAAAAGTTTTGGCAGCACAGTGAGATTTATGTGACCTGTTTCCACCCCATGAGCCAAATCCACACAGCTGTCAGATTTCAGGATTTTAAAAGGTTTTCTTCCCACATCAACTGTCCTCACTTGCCAGTAAAAACCACTAAGCACTACACAGTCCACACTCAGAAAAAAGCATCAGAGTATTGGACACAAACAAAAATGCCATAACATGCAGACAGACAGATACCACAACACAGAATGTCCCCTCCCTGTTGAGCTCAGAATCACACTGAAAGGATCTATTGTAAAAACATTCAGAGTGGAAGCCTACAGGAAAATAACGTCTCCATCACATCAGTCTCAGAGTTGCTGGAGGCATTGAGTCACGGTACAAATTCATTCGTTTTGGTAGTTGG
Source organism: Sinocyclocheilus anshuiensis (assembly GCF_001515605.1). Classification (NCBI taxonomy): domain Eukaryota; kingdom Metazoa; phylum Chordata; class Actinopteri; order Cypriniformes; family Cyprinidae; genus Sinocyclocheilus; species Sinocyclocheilus anshuiensis. Next base: position 17,282 of record NW_015554153.1, read on the forward strand.
TTGCCATGTGACCACAAATGCAAATATGATTTTAAAAAAAACTTATATAAAAAAAATTGTTTTTAAAGGCATTTTTGCATGTTTTGCTCTTACAGTTATAACAAATTAAACATTGTATTTGTATTATTATTTTTTTTTTTAAATGTTAACAAAGTAAAGTGAACAAAGCCATGTTCTCAGTGAGGAACAGCCTAATTTGTCCTGAGGAAAAATCATGTCTTGTTCCAATTCAAACTGACATATTCATTATACAAATAAATATGCCTTTAAATAATAGTTTCAATTATTTTATTTTAAAATCATTTTTCCACCTGGCATTTTAAAATTGTTGTAAGCTATACTCTTTATATTTAACATGAAATGTTGTTAACATTGATATTTTCAAGATATTCAACAAGAAAACGTGTAGGAGGGACTTAGTTTTTTTGAGATTCGATTGGATAATAATAAGAAGTAGTGCTATGAGAATGGAGCCAGTTTGTTTGAGAGTTGAAAACCAAAAGGAATTTGTGACATCATCCAATATAGATAGAGATATAGATAGATATAGATGTGTGTGTGTGTGTGTGTGTGTGTGTGTGTGTCAGTTACATTCATTGTGCACAAGACCAGGAAATATAAAATGAAGAAAGAAAAATGAAAAAAGAAAATGATTAATCACATCTGGAATAGCTAGAATCCTAAAAGAAAGAAAGAAAGAGGTCCTTACACAAAATTACTTTATGAGTTGAAGTTGTTTCGGTTGGCATTTAATTCCTTTGGATGCAGAAAAATACTTAATAATTTTCAAACTTCAGCACACAACGGTATTTCATTTAAATTGATTACAAGTAAATTTATAGCATATAATGTAACAATGCGTAGTCATAATGCGCACAATATGTGCCAACTAGTGGTGTGTCTGAGAAATAATAACTGCAAGCACAACCACATGAAAAACTGGGCATGTGAATTGAGAATTGTTGTGAATTACTGATATGCACATACTGCATATAGAAATAAAGAAACAAATAAATATAATTAATTATAACCAGGGCAAAACATAAAAATGGCCAGTGCAAACTAAAAAAAATATTTCCCAAAGAACATTCAAATCATGGAAATCTCTTTTTAATTACATTAATAATTACATTATTTTCAGCATAATTTTGCTGCCTCATTCAGTAAAGTCGTAGAGAATAAACAACTGATTCAGTCATTTTTTTTAATGCCCAAGCAACAATAATGAGATGGAAAACATATGTGTGTATCAAAACCAAGCTCAGTCAAAAAAAACGTAACCGCCAAATGAGTATTACAAGGTGTCTCAACATTGTCCTCTAGTGGATTGAGTTGGAATAACTACTTCTCCCTGACAGTCTTTCTCAAAGCAGGCCCAGCAGAGGAAATCTAATACCCACACCCTCAGGAAAAATGTGCAAAAATGTTAACTTTAGATTGTCACTGCATGAGTAGTATCATCAAAGGTACACTTTCAAACATTATCTTCCCCTAAAGGGTGCATATCAGCACCCTATATTTCTGTGCATGTTTGTTCTGACAATTACATATGTTTGCCTATATGTATGCAAGCCAATGGGAAAGTACTGCAATGGATTTAGGTTTTCTGGTGTTTTCAAAGGTCCACATCTGGTTCTGCTTCACTTAAGTTTAATGCCTCAGCTCTAACTCTCCCAGCATTCTCTGTCCATCTGGCACAGACAGTGGAAAAAAGTGTTTCACATCACCCTGTCTTTACAGTGCTGGGCAGAAGGTGCGATTTGAATAATGTCTATAGTGGTAGAAAAGTACAACAGAGCTTCCTGACTTGCTCTGCTTCTTGCCTCTGTTTAAACAAGCTCATAATCAGTATTATCCTCATCCTGGTATGTTATATTATCTTGATGAAAACAAAATCGGCATAACAACTAAAACAGACAGTTAAGATGATAATTTTGCAATATATCCTTCTAGAAAAATGTGTATTTTACACTTTTACATAACATAATCATTAAGGTAAATGTAATCATATCACAAGCACGATTGCATGCTGTAACAGTGGTCTCAAAAACTTTCCTGCTGAATTTTCCACCCTTACACACCCTTAGCACAGAGCCCCTCCTCGTGTATTTTACTTATCAGAGCACTTTGCTCTGCCTCTTCTGCAATGTCTCTTCCTGTGGTGCAAGAAAAAATCCCTAAGCTTTGGAATTTAGTGTACCCATAGAATTCTTAACATTAAAACTATAATTAAGAAGTAAAACCGCCTACACATTGTGTGCATTGGTAAAGTCATGCAAACAAATTAAACTTTATAGGGTAAAAAGGGTGCATACACAGCATATTTTAGTAAAAATGGATTTTGGCACAGCTTTAGAATGCATGCATACAAATACACTAAAACCCACACCATCTTGTACAGGCTCACTCATGAACTTAAATGCTCCTTTTACAAAGACATATTTGCATGACTCATATATAACAAAGCAACTCACCTCTGGAATACAGAATTCAGAGTGCTGTATTCCGCAGTCTTTCTACGGAATTTCAAATAACTGCAAAAAAACAACTCTTAGGTCATTATCTTCCTGGTATTTCCCTTCTGTGAACTGTTCTGGATGGGACAGGCAGAGATGATGCTGATTAGCTCGTGTGCTGGAGCTCTACTGTGAGACTCTCGTCCGTTGAGCTGACTGTGTGCTCTCCAGAGAAGGAGTGCCACTTACTCCAGCCTGGGACAGAACACACAACTCAGAGAATCCTGGAGAAAAGCCACCCAATTTTTCTACGCCTCCTACTTTCCTCTGCATAGAGAAGAAGGAAAAAGCACAAAGAGGGGAAAAAAGTGAGCGAGAGAGAGAGAGAGTCATAAATGAGAAACAGACCCAAGGCCGTATTTGGTATGACTGTTCCTTATTGGGAAGGTGATGTAACAAACCAAACCAAAGATTTTTTTTTTCTCCTTACACTCCTCTAACTCAACTTATATCCTTGGCTACCCACTGAAGGAAAAATCCCAAACACAATATATGAACTTTCTTGCAAGTCTCTTTAGTATATAAAAAAGTGTAGAGTATAAATGTATATTAGTATTTGAAAAAAATCACTTTTTGGATTGGACTTGTTTAGATGACTGTGACAAACAAGGTTCTGGATGGGGACATTTTTTTTTTATTCTGAAGAGATTAATCAAGCATAATAAAGATCATATTTTTTGCACTTATTACTGCATATGAAAAACACACACACAAAGACGTGTAAATCTGTTTCAATGGCAACACAATCAGAAAACACATTCAGATAATAAGTAACATGTTTAAATGTTACATGATACATGTGACATGTGAAAACTATGTAAAACCAAGTTCTCGGGCATTACACACAATGAAATCATTTTCTAGTTGTCACAGAACAAGCTGACCTAAGATGGGTGGATCAAAGTGAGGTGTCAGTCCTGAGAGATCAGACTTTTACTGTTGTGTTAAAACTGAAAAGTAACATTATAATATGCAACACCTGTTTCTGTTGCTGTATCTCATTGTTGAATTAACTAGCTGTGCTCTGAATCATGTCAGAATCCTAGAGAATAAACAACTGATTCCTGTGATTCAATGCCACGATTACTTCACAATAAGAGATGTGTTGACAAATTCTGCTCCACTGTGCGCAAGTATAATAGATCAATGTCAAATTAAAGAAACTACAAATGTAAATTATGGAGAAGTGATGTAGCCTAACGATTTTGAGAAGAACAAAAGTTTCCCCATTTGAATCAACTTGTTACACAAAGACAAAAGCAATTCACAGGAGCATGTGTTCCCACTGTGTAGTATTTAAAAAAGTATCTTGAGAAGAATACAGCTTGTTGCCTTATAGGGCCTTTTAATGCTTTCCTCTTTCCTCTGTTCACCAGGGTCAACTGTTATACTGAACTATAAATGCTTGCAGAAACAGAACAAAAATCCTGTTTGCTAATTTTGAGTAGGCCTACATGCCTGTTTCGACATGTTGTCCTTAGTCCAGAAAACAAAGAGTGGCATTTAAAAAAATAATAATAATAATTAAACAATTCTGAAATGCACTGAAGCTCATAAAATAATTAAGAAATAAAATATGTATATTATATATTTCACTAGGTATGACCACACTCTTTTAATAAAACAATTGGGATTATAAGGCAGTCAGTAATAATAATCTGATGAAAAAAAGACTTTGCTTTAGGACCTTCATTGTAAACCCATGTCTCGGAGGCTTCATCTTTTGTGCATGTAGACTCAGTCAACTGAAAAGAAAGAGGGGTTTTTTTTTTCATTTATTTCTGAAAGCAGCCAAAAAGCACTATTAAAACGCAATGGTTTGGGTTTTATTGTGGGTTTGGTGCACTGGACTGATCTAAATGTTGGAAATATTATTTGACTTGCATGCTTGTATTGTAACAATTTTAATGGTTGGTTCAAACCACTATTTACCTTTTAATGGAAAAGTGATATGTTGTCCAAGAGTTTCCATGGGTAACTGGATGGATATTGTGGAGTTCTGTGGATTTCCCAAAACTGTACCTGATCAGAGTTTCCTCTGCTTAGTCATGGAGGATGCTGAATCACAAGCCAGCCTGCTAATATATAGTGAAACTAACTAAATGAAACTTTGAGTGATGTATGGTGTTATTTTATGGGGCCTTTTCTCCATTATTATTTAAAAAGATACAGCAGAGTGAGGTACAGGAGAATAAGAAATCTCTGAGAAAATCACATCTCTTGCATGAGTACATACAGCGACTCAATATGTCAGTGCATGCGTTCTGACCGCTAGGCCCTGACATTCTTTGAGTTTGATTCAGCATGTTTGTGCACATACTTTTGGTAAAGTTTTTGCCACAACAAATTTTCTGTGCACATAATTTTTTGGTAAAGCTTTTGCCACAACAAATGCCGATAGCCAAATGCCTTTACTTTTACTTCCAAGACTGTTAGTTCTTCTTTGCTCCTTTAAATTGTCAAATATATCATATCTAAATCTTTAATCAGCAATAAGTATATTTTGACATATTGTGCATTATGTTTTTTGAGGAAGCAATAAAGATACATGCACAATTGCAATGACAGTGTACATTTATTTTTATAGTTAAATGCCATTATAATAATATTATAAAATATATTTACTCTATTCTATATAGGGAAATTCAAAAAATATTAATGGTAACAGTTGTTTGACCATTCTGCTGCTGCATTATTTTTGGTTCTGACTTACTATGGTCAGCTAGAGCCAGTGAAAATAAAAAGTAAACAGGTACAATCATTGCCAAACATTTGCACACACCTAGCTTGTTTACCAAAGCAGTGTTGGCTTGCCCCATTAGATTCACAACGTTCATCCAGCTAAGAACTTCTACTTTTAGTGTGCTCTGAAATCAACTCTGTTCTTTGTCAAAAAAGTTATACATTCAGCAAGTTTTACTAACAAGACTTTGAGAGTCTAAATCTTTTTTTCTTTAACATGAGCTGTAGTTTTCTATAGTTTTACACAAGGCCAGGTGGGCACAGACTGTCAATAAAGATGATTCACAGATTGCAGATTAGTTCCAGACACAGGCTGAGCCTGAGCAACACAAACCACAAACTCAGTAAGGAAGTTTAGAATTAAAGGAACTGCAAGATTCTAATGCACCTAAAATGAACACAAAACCATTTTATGCATATAGCAGCACTTTTGCTGAACCAAAACATCTAAATGATTTTCAGCTGAGACGGAGGTTCAAAAAGGCACCAGCTGTCCTAATAGGATGACCCTATAAGACTATAAAGCAACGTGTCTACAGGACAGAATGTTCATGTAGATCGCAGCTTATCATCTGATTGTGCTGGTTTCCAAACTCTCTTTCTCTTTAATTTCTGTGAGAAGACTCTAAATCAGATGAAATGGATTTTCAGAGATGGTTGGCAGCTGTGCACAGCATGTGCAAAACACATTTCTAAAGCCCCCCTTTCACTATAATCTGTTCCCTTTTCTCTCTGTGGCCACTTTGAGGGGTATATCTGTTTTGAATTTGACTTCAGCATTTTAAGATTCTTCCTGTGGTGTTGCAGCCTACAGACAAAAAAGCTGGAACCAAACAAATCTGCACATCCAAAGCTTTAGGGGATAAAAATATTCATATACTGAGTCAGGATTACACGTTAGTTATGAGAGCAAAAGCTGTGGTCGCATATTGTGTCCAGGTTTGCTCTGGCTAGCCAAAGTTGCGACCATTGGTATTTCTGCAAATCTGTTATAAATACGTTAAATCACTAACATCACGAGTACTATGAAAATAAAAATGTGTGTTATGATCACAAGTTCTGTTGCACCATTACATTTTCTTTTTCCCCACCAATGATAATCTACAGTTAGACCATCATTTATCAATTTGCTGTTAGTATCTTAGAATAGGTTTCTGCAACAAGCAACATGAACAAGAATCACTTTTTTGCCCACTATTTAACTAACAATCTGAAATAAAAAAGATGCAATGTTTAAGTCTTTGGCCCTCAGAATGGTCTAACTGCTCACCATGTATCAAATCCCCCGTTCCAGCTGCCAGCAGCAGCCGCAGTTTAACCCTCCCTTGTTGCTTCATTGACTCACCAATCTATCTGAACAATGAACTCGATTGAGATCTCACTGGGTGTCCCGTACCGACAGCTGCTGTTTTAAAATTCTGAACCTAGTAACCATGACTACAATGCCGCAATGACTAATGCCTCATAATGCATACAGTATTCATGGCTGGAAATGTAGTCAAACTGGATGTGATGGAACTTTTAGAATATACTATTTAACATGATTACTCAACATGTGCCTTTGAAAAAGACAGTGTGCTTGAAAATCATTCTCATTTTTTCCATGGTGTTCACATGCACTGAGGCTGGAAATGAGAATTTCCATGACTAAAATGAATCATGCCTAATGTTTGTTTGGGAAGCTTCACATTCGTTAGGCTTAACATTTCCCTCAACACATGTCCAGCACAAACGGAAAGGTTTTTGTGTAAACTAAGAAAGTAAAGAGGAAAGAGTGGAGTAGTACAGGAAAGAAACTACATTGGAGGAGTAGTGTACTCCTATTGGTTAAGCATCTGGGGTGTCTAACACACAAAAATGTAAGCGCAGTTCTTCATTGAGGCACCTTAAAAAATGAAGAGTAATAGTAACTAGATTGAAAAGTTTGTAGACAAACTTTAAATTGGCTTGAAAAAGCCTAGCTAGAAAGTTTTAAAAAGTTTTAAAAGCTTGCAGTCTGAAAGTTTTCGGTTTGAAGTAGTTTGAAACTTAAAATAGTTTTAAAGATTAAAGTTTGAATGTTTTCAAGGCAATACAGTCTATCAGAAAAACAGATATAAGAAATATATATATATATATAAGACAGGTATAAAACATATTGCTAGGGTACCTGGGGTGGTTGCTAGGCTGTTTCTAGCATGATTAGCATGTTGTTAGCACAATTAGCATGTTACTAGCATGTTGCTAGCATGATTCGCATGCTACTAGCATGTTTCTAGCATGGTTAGCATGTTGCTAGCACGATTAGCAAGTTACTAGCATGTTTCTAGCATGATTAGCATGTTATTAACATGTTGTTACCATAATTAGCAAGTTACTAACATGTTGTTAACATGATTCTGGCATGATTAGCATTTTACTCGCATGGTGTTAACATTTTGTTCGCATGATTAGCAAGTTACTAGCATGTTGTTAGCATGATTCTAAAATGATTAACAAGTTACTAGCATTTTGTTAGCATGATTCTAGCACGATTAGCATGTTACTAACATGATTCTAGCATGATTAACATTACTAGAATGATGTTAACATGTTTCTAACATGTTTAACAAGTTGCTAGCATTTTGTTAGCATTTTTAACAAGTTGCTAGCATGTTTCTAGCATGATTACCATGTTACTAGCATGATGTTCGTTTTTTCCTAGCACGTTTAACAAGCTGTTAACATGTTTATATTGTTTCTATGATTAGAAAGTTTTGCTAGCATGATTCTAGCATGGTTAGCATGTTACTAGCATGATGTTAGCATGTGTCTAGCATGTTTAACAAGTTGCTAGCATGTTTCTAGCATGATTAGCAAGTTACTAGCATGTTGTTAGCATGATTAACAAGGTACTAGCATTTTGCTAGCATGTTTCTAGCATGATTAGCAAGTTACTAGCATGTTGATAGCATGTTTCTATGCTAATCCAGCCTGGTGCTATTGAACCAGATTTGCAAGCAAGATTTATCGAAAACATTACAGTGTAAGGAACATCATGAATATAGCTCTATACATATACACTGCCTGGCCAAAGAAATAAAATAAAATAAAAAAAGTCGCTATCTGGATTCAAACAAGCAAATATGTAAGATTTTAAGAATTAATCATTATTCCAGTAATTAATATGTTTCTTGCATGTTGTATAGGGTATTTGCCAACCATTATTTTAACCCTACACTGTAAAAAAAAAAATCTGTGACATTTACGGTAAAATACTGGCAGCTGTGGTTGCCAGAACTTCACCGTAATATATTACTATTTAGCAGTCTGAAGACTCAATGTTACTACTGCTAATAAATATTAATAAATCTTTATTTTTGAAGGAATAATCACATCTGTTTTCTTTTTAATTGTAACAGTAAACCTCTGTTGTGCAGCACTTTGTTTGCCAACAAATAAAAGGGTTTAATTTTCATTTGATTAGGATAAGTTAAATTAATGTTTTATGCCTTCATCTGATTACCAGAAAAATTAAGAACATTTTATAGGGCCCTATTATTATTTAAAAAAGGACCCTATACAAAAAAAAAAAGAATAGGTTTAAAATACAGGCATGTGGTTCTTAATTTCTTTTTATTAATTCACCATTTGTAAACTGATGTTTACTGTTCATTTTTTAGAAATATCAATAGCATTTGTATTAAAACTATATTCACTGAATGTAATCAAAAAAATCGAGAATCGAATCGGGACATCTGAATCGATACCCAGCCCTAATGGTGACACGCATGATACTGAAATAATGCAATAGACATTAATTTAACAACATTAGATGTAAGATTAAACCCTAATGTACACAACTAAGAAGAAAAAACTAAGAAGGAACACGTTATTTCAACAAACAAACATCAAATATGAAGTGTCATGCAGGGAATTCTGGGAGTGTCAATTTACGGTTTGTCACTGTAAATTATACAATGACTTTTTCTTTTTCACTTCTAAAAAACATACTATTAACAGTATTTTACTGTAAAATTACATTAAATGTAATTACATTTATTCACCGAATATAGTATGGAAACTTACTGTTAACCAGTTAACAGGTTTTTACTGTAGCATTTTTACAGTATTTTACTGTTAAAATCACAATAATGTTTTACAGTGTAACTAATGCAGTGTGTAGCTTGGAAAACATCCCCATATCCATTTCCCAGTATGACAATGCCAAGATTCACCAGGCTCAGATTGTGAGAGATTGGTCACCACAGTGCTGACCTCAACCCCATTGAAAGCCTTTGGGTGTGCAGCGTGTGCTGGAGTACTTTACACTGCCTGTCCCAAAAAAAAATTAAAATAAAAAATTTTGCACACTAATATTTCATTGGACTGTCTTTAGCTTCGATTATATTGTGCATTTGTTGTGGCAATGTTTTGACAATGTCAATTATGACAATTGTCACAAACTTCGACAATTATATAACATGCCAGACACATGTTACTCACTACAATAATGATCCAATAAACTTGTAATTTCTTATTTCCTAGTATTTGCTTGTTTAAATCCAATTAGTGACTTTTTTTTCTTTTTGGCCAGGCAGCGTAATTTATTTTTTATTTTTTTAATATGTATACGGTATTACTTTTTGGTATTCATCATAATTAGAATAAGATGCTTTTTGAAGACAAAATGTTCTCAAACTAAAATTACACCAGCTCATATGGTTCAGTAAGGAATGTTGCCATTTCCTTGTGTTTTGTCTAAAACTGATAGGCATCCCTTTCTTGTCTGTGGCAAACAAACCAAAAACATACAAATTTCCAGCTCGAACATCCTAGAGCACAATTAATTCAAGTGATGCAAGATTGTTTCTTAAGGAAAGTAAGGAAAAAGTTACCAAGGATGTGCTGTATTGCTGAATTATTCAAAATTAGAGTAGAGGCCTTGGAATTTAGAGTAGATAGTTAGTTGAATAGATTATAATAATAGTTGAATGCCATATTTAATTAAAATATTTAATATAACCAAAATAATGTTGTGAGGGACTGACATACAGTGGTTTGAATGGGTCACACATCTTTTGTAAAAAAAAAAAAAAATTCCCAGTGGGCACACAACTCCGGAAATTATAGGTTGTGAAAATTAGATGCAGCCTTAGGACCATAAGACAGTACAACCCATTGTACAGACTATAAATGTACTCCTCAAAAACTCATTGTACTTTGTATAAAAACTGAAAAATGCCTTCTACCATAAATAAGGGCCACTGCTGCACATTTCAGAACCCATTAGAGATGTTATTTCTTTTTTTGACGGCAGAGGGGGCTGTTCTTGTTAACTCCCTCTTCCAACTAGAACTTCTGCTGACAGTTCATTTTATTTTTAATTTGGGCTCCTTAGCACAGCATGTACTGTAGCTGGGTTTTCTTACATGTTTATTTGCATTTACTATACCTGATACAAAGAAATAATATGATTTAACAGTACTTTCACCATAAATGTCAGATTACATAACCCTTATAGATTATCAATCAAACTCAATCTTGGCCAGATAAAAGTATGCACTTCCACTATATTCTCACAACAGAGGAACAAACCAAGCTTCAGGATGTAAGGTATTTTAGAATCTCACAGGTAGTAGATATTCAATAGCTTTCTGAACATAGTTGTACCTTGGGATTTGTCATTTTCCCACAGTCATGAATAAATGCCCCATGCATTAAGAAAATGCAAATGGTTGAAACATTTTACATTCATTGCCAAAGAATCTAACTTGGACAAACTTAATCAGAGTCACCAGCCTAGAATGATTATGTTTTTCTGGATGTAATAAAGTCATGTGATAGGTGCTTTTCCCTTATTGGTCAGACAAAAGCAATAACTTTTCAAACTTGCTTTGAATAGCAATAGTGTAAACAATTATTTGGTAGAAAATCAATTACAATGGATGAACCAGTGAATTTGAACCGCTACTGAGGGGTTTCTAAAATGAACAGTTATGTGGAATTCTGCAAATCCTCTGTTCACACACACGGAGAAGAATATAATAGAATTGACAAATAGACTTAGATGTTTGTTCATGACAAAAATGTATTATCAGACTCAAAGAGCAAACGCAACACTACATTATAAAATAAACTAAGGAGAGGAGTATCAGTGAAATATTTGTTTAATGATAAATCTAAATAAACTAAACCAACTGCACTACCTGGAATTAAAAGAAAATGCACTTCCTCTTTAGTGGTAATCAGTGTAAACAACGTGCAATGCAGGCAGATAGCCTATAGTGGGAAAAACATGTTGTTAGTGGAGAAAGCTTTTGTGATGCATATATAAAACTTGAAGTATGCTATTCAAACCAACTTGGCACCCAGTCTTGAAAACTGTGACCATCATGCTGAATTAAGCTGTAATTAAGCTCTGTGTATTGTCCAGCTTTTGCTGCAGCTAATTTACAAGATTAAATCAGATGTTGTTTTAAAGAGAACTCTGAGGTGGGGTTTAAATATTTCAGTGGCCCTTCCCAACCCCACAGTTAATTGGACATGTGATAAACACAGCAGTTGCCTGAAATTGGTCAGCTGAAATCCCACTGGACTACCACAGGCTGCTGAATCAAGTCCAGGTAAATATTTTTACTACATACTTGTTATTAGGCTATATAATGTCAAGACCTAAGAAGAGGGCCTGTGTCTACTTTTTAGGTGTGAAATTATTAAGCGTTTTGTAATTTGTATAGTGAATTTTGCAACATTCCTCTAAATCCTTAAACCTCTCTTCCTTGAAGCAAAGCTTGCCATCGCTGTGCATCAGTTAGTCTTCTCCTGTTATATATGAATGAAGTAACATGCCTGGAGGGCTGCCGCGTTACTTTTCATTGCTTAACAATCCACCAGTTTTCCGTTATATAAAGACCTTAAGGGCCAGCAGTAGGATATAAGAGCTTACGCACAGATGTTGAGTGGAATGGAAGATATGAACTAATTTCAATAAATAAACAAATACTAATTTTAGTTTTTACAGTGTTACAAAATTCATTTACAGCACCTTTAAATTCATTTTAATAATTTCCCTAAAAGTCTCTGAAGTAATTTAACTCTGTTCAAATGTAAAGTAAGGAATATTATTCTGCAGTGGTGTGGATAATAATAGACTTTTTCCACATTTTGTGTGTTTGAAACTGCGCTTTGTAGGCTATGCAATGTCAACAACCCCAACCCTTTCCTTTAGCAGAATGGCAAATCAGGTGTAAAGACTTCTTGTTGCTTTAATATCATTAAATATATTGGAAAGACAAAGAACCTTAAAACAGTATACTGTAACTTGTTAAAGCACTGCTGATTAGTTGCCCTTTTGCAGTTGAAAAGGAAATAGTGAATCTTTTAATAAACATTGTATGACTGTGTCTTTATAATTCAGCATTAAGAGGGGAAGATAGACACATTTTTCAGTGATGTTATGGGATTTGACCAAAGGAACTTAAATAAGAGCTAAAAAATCATTTTAGCAGCTCATCAACAGCTAGTCACACGGCTCTCTACATGACTATTCCAGTGTTTAAAAAACAAATTAAATTACTGATTCTAACTGGCTGATGCGTGTATACCATTAAACAAATTGATGTTGTTTTCTTTTTTGGAGAAAACACCCCTTTATCTGCAAATAGACAATGGCTGACACTTTTTGACCACCCACAATTTGCATAGTAGTCTTAAAGATAAAGCAGTAAAAGCCCGACATGTTTGGTAACAAAGTGGCACTGTGATTTGTTTCACAGGCTTCCTCATTCTACCGGACGAGATTTAAGATGATGCCCAGCAGCAGTTATGGGAAGAGTTTGGATCTCTCCAGGTTGACAGATGACGAAGCCAAGCATGTCTGGCAGGTGATCCAGAGAGATTTCCACCTGCGAAAGAAAGAAGAGAATAGACTAGGGTGAGACACTCTTGATCACATTTACATGGCATTAACTGTCACAACATGCTCCTAAATTGCAACCTAAACATTTTTCATCTTGTCGAAAAAGACTGATTACTGATATTTCTTGATGGTTCTGTCTGATTATTATCGGCCTCATCTGAACTATAGCTTACTTATATTGTCGATCTGGTAAAACTTAAGCGGTTTGCTGATTTGTGCGTACTAGAGGTCTTCAGTAGTCTACATCTGGGATTTATCATTTGACTGGAATCTGTGGAATGTCTTTCATTAATTTATACTGCTCGAAAATATGGATCTCAGGAACCGTTCCATGGCACTTAGCCTAATGTGAACCCATCTGATATAAATCTGAAATCATTTTCAGTGGATAACTTTTTCTGAAGAGAATTTCTTTAAGTAGGTTACTTTAATACAGACACTTTTTGAAATAACCTTCAAATCACCAAAAGCATGTCTATAGGTGAATTGCTTGTCTTAAGAACAGAGAAGGACATTCACTAAAATTTCACAAATAAACAAACTTTCACTAAAATTAAGTTAATTGGCCATTTTTTTATTTATCTCTTTGAAGGAATGGCTTAATGACTCAGCAAGCCAAGGAAAGGTCTTGTGGATGCAGTACATTGTGGTTATAATTATATCTTGTGAGCCTACTGTCTGAACCAACCATCCGCTTTCTTTAATCCTTTAAGTAATAAGGTCATGGATGCGGCCCACAGTCATGCTTACAGACAGGTGGTACTACTTGTTCACGCCACCTGCATGTCCTAGCACTGTCAAGTACAAGCTTTGCATGCAGTGCTGAAGAAAAGTGCATGTAAAAATCCATTTCTGTAAGAGGGCTGATGCCTATTTCTGTGCTGTCTTTCATATGTTGGATGGGTCTACTTTAAGTTGTTTGTTGTCTACTTTAAGTGTTTCTTTAAGGTTTTTAGATACAATTGAAAGTTAGCTAACAAATACAAAACTGAGAAATGATAGAAGTTGGTATCTGTGTGTCAACATATGAACCCTAATTTAAAGTCCCTTACATACATCTTTCCTTTTTTCGCCAGATATTCTTTTTTGTTTGTCTCACCAGAATTTTTATGCTTTGGCTCCTCAGACCCTTTATCAACAGGCTAAGCTCATGTATGTCTAAATTCCAGTCATTTTAAAGGAGGTAATAGGATTTGTCTCAGAATATTGAATAACATCACATGACTGACATTTTTCTCTTAATTCTCTCACAGTTGGAAGGAGGCTAGCTCAAAATAGTCCTCTGGAGACTTTGTTGTAATGTGGTGAGGATTTGTGATGATGATAAAAACAAAGAAGTTCTTGGAAATATGATGTGGTAATGTGGTTACATTCACTTATGCATTGCAGACAGAACTTTAACATTTAAACATGAAAATTTAAAAGGACAAAAAACAAACAAGTGCTATTGCGAGCAGGTGATCTGCAAGTAAGCCAAATCAACTGTCTAAAACAATTCAAACTTTAATAATAATTATGAATTATAAACACTATGTAGTCTACTCTCCTTGATACACTATGTTCAAACACTATGGCTTAATTAGATCAAATTCACATTCTCAAAACTAAGCGCATTGTTATGTTTAATGGTGAAATATGGGAGAAGATATTACTTAAAGATAAAAAATACACATTTGAACATTATAAATTTGTAAGAGATTTTCCCTAATCCTCTCTAAAGTCATATGTCCTTTATGAATTGATTATGCTGTAATGCGAGATATTTCAGTCACACTTGGACTTATGCTGGAGTGCTTTCAACCTTTGCCAAATAAAAGTTGAAAGAGCCACAGGCACACAACCATTCAACATGTGGAGGAAAGCTCTTAGCAGTTTTTTATTTTTTTTCTTGAGAAGAGCAGATTTAGCAGTAATTACTTATATATCCTGTTTTAAATGCTACACAGCTGTGACACAGACATTGTGCTAGAAGGCCATCACTTGGGCCATAAAGCTTGAGAAATTGGCACATTAATGGAGGATTTTGAGAAAAGAAGGAAGACCATGGAACAGAATATGGAGTCATTTCCTCGCTCTATTATGCTGACTTGTGCTGATGATCCAAAGCAATCTGGGCCCAGTTGTTTGAAAAGAAATTTGATCAGATTTCAGCCATCAGACTGGATCAATACTTGTAAATGAGTTGTTCAAAAAATTAATTTCTTTCACTAACTTTCAAATTACGTGCAAACTTTCATTATGTGTTGTTCTAACTTTGTAGTAAGACTATAGCATAGACTACCTTTCATCCAAAAGTACAGAAAAGATTTCAACAGAAAGTAACAACAACAAAAAAAGATTTATAATATAATACCCCAAACAGCTGTAAATATCAAACAAAAATAATACATTAAATGTAATTGTCATTTATCATTGTATATTAATTAAAATGTCAAAAGTAGATTTTAACATTTGCATCCCAGTGTATGGATTTGATTGTTGCCTGTTTGTTTCGTTTTTTTCTTATACACTCTTAAAAATAAAGGTGCTTCAAAAGGTTATTCACAGCGATGCCATAGAAGAACCATTTTTGGTTCCACAAAGAACCATTCAGTCAAAGGTTCTTTAAAGAACCATCTCTTTCTTACCTTTATGTAATCTGAAGAACCTTTTTTCACCACAAAGAACCTTTTGTGAAACAGAAAGGTTCTTCAGATATTAAAGGTTCTTTATGGAACCATTTAGACAAAAAGGTTCTTCTATGGCATCGTGAAGAACCTTTATTTTTAAGAGTGTACTGTGTTATAATGTCTATTAAATTAAATGTAGCCTATTTATTTATTTGTAATTGTTAAACATGTGTGGCATTTATTGAATATTTTAGACAACTGTACTGAACATTTAAAAAGAAAATAAGTTAAATTATTTGAAAGTCGTTATGGCCCTTTTTGGTCATTATGGGAACTTAATATCTCCTGGTCACTGAAAAACATGCACTATTCCAATGCGCCAAGATTATAACAAGGATCTTATTTACTTAGCCTACTATGTTGTTGTTTTTCTCTGCTCCTGAATGATTTTGCCCGACGATTCACATATTGAGCGAATGTACAGATGATCGATAGATCAGTCAATCGATCGTTCCCGGTAAATCCCATTTCCTAAATCCCAACCCGTCCCGTTTTGGCGTCCTCAGGTAGCGTGCACCTGTGTCATATGACGCCATCAAACAGTGCCGCTAATAAATTCTTATTTGCATTGACCACTAGAGGGCTACGACCTTAAACTTTTAATTTGATTAGATTAGAAGCGCTACAATAAACGAAACCAAAACCCCGTTTCAGAGTGAAACCATTATTTATAAACTGGTAATAAATGTTATTATTTCGTTCCAATAATTTTTCATTAAACAAATAATTTTTCACAGTCAGCTTTCCACAATGTGAAAAATTCTCCTGTCCAGCGCTGACGGTGGCACTCTCCACCTCGATAAAGCCAGTCATCCATATCCTAGTGTTTTCAATGTCAAACGATATTCCATGTTTGAAATATATATAAATACATGTAAATAAATTTCATGTTTCATGCCCACAGCTCTTGTTTTACACATTACAAATAAAAATAATCCTCATGCACGACTTTTTTATTATTTATTATTATTCATGCAGGGAACTCAAGACCAAAATAATGAAAGAGGACACCAAAAGAGAGCTGCTGGAATATCAGCCTAAACTCAGCGATTCTCTCTGCATCCGCTGTCTGCAGCCCTTCAAACTCCTTGTCAACAGCAAGCGCCAGTGTCTAGACTGCAAGCTATTTGTCTGCAAGTCCTGCAGCCATTTTAACAAGAAGGACGGCGGTTGGGTTTGTGATCCATGCCACATGGCCAGGTGAGCACCTGACAGACACGTGAGTGGGATTTATATCTACATGACACATGTCAAAGGAACAACATACAGAGAAATTAAATAAAACACAAGCAGAACAAATTTCTGTCTAAGTAATACAGAAAAGGCTACTTCTTGTAAACTGTCAAATTCAATTCAATGGGACAATGTATGTAAGAATGGTTTCTAAACAATTTGGTTCATGTTTCATAAATAAGGCCCACGTTTGAGACTGTTATTCCAATGCTTTGCATTGGTGATTCATTTTCACCAGTTCTGCATGCATTTAACTAAACCACAACCCTAAACGAAGGTCATTTCCTGCAAATAAACAGTTTGGAGGGAAAAAATCCTACTTTTCTCATGAGATCGGTCTGGATTGACTGAATAATAATATTGTTCTTCTTGTTTTTGTCTTTGTTGCTGTAGAATCCTTAAGATTGGCACTCTAGAATGGTTCCATGAGAATGTACGCTCACGCTTCAAGCGTTTTGGGAGTGCAAAGGTCATGAATTCACTTTTCAAGAGGCTGAACAGTGACCGTGCCAGCTCTCAAACTGACCTCAGAGGTAGACTTCAAAAGCCTGTTTAAATGAGCAAGAGTCATTCATCTCAAGTAGTCCACAGATGTAATGTTTTTAATTTGAGCATAATACACACTATACCCCCTAAAAAATTAGGACTGAGACTTGACTCCTTGCCAACCTACCCTAAAAATTGAACCATGAGCAATTTTGATCATTATATTTGGACATACATTTTAACTCTAAGGAACAAGAATGTGCAAAAATGTAATAAATATACATTTGTTATGGTTAAACTAAGTAAAATAAAAATAAAAAAACTGGCAGTTTTGCGATACCAATACATAAAGAATTAGGAAAATTAAAAGCTATCCTCTGATTGTAAAAAGCATTCATTTGGACTAGTTAGCAAACTGCATTCTGTTTGTTCGTTTCTAACAGGAATTTTATCCATTTAGAAAGTCAGATAGTTATTAAGAAATGAGATTTGATTCTTACTGTGTCATCAGTTAATCCCAGTCAACAATTTGATCTCACAATGATGTCACCATGAGCTCACATGATTCTCATGGTGTGGTCATAATGTGTGTGTCACAGTGAGCTAAAAGTGTAACCACACAGCGCACTCACTGTGTGCTCATACTATGCTCCCAATGTGAGGTCACTGCACACTCACTGTGCGCTCATACTGTGGTCAGAATGTGAGGTCACTGCACACTCACTGTGCGCTCATACTGTGGTCACAATGTGAGGTCACTGCACACTCACTGTGCGCTCATACTGTGGTCACAATGTGAGGTCACTGCACACTCACTGTGCGCTCATACTGTGGTCACAATGTGAGGTCACTGCACACTCACTGTGCGCTCATACTGTGGTCACAATGT
>NW_015554153.1:35905-55379 GCF_001515605.1 Sinocyclocheilus anshuiensis
TTACATGACATGACATGACATGTGGCCAAGTATGGTGACCCATACTCAGAATTAGTGCTCTGCATTTATACCATCCTATGTGCACACACACCCGGAGCAGTGGGCATCCATTTATGTTGTGGCGCCCGGGGAGCAGTTGGGGGTTTGGTGCCTTGCTCAAGGGCACCTCAGTCGTGGTATTGAAGGTGGGAGAGAGCGCTGTACATTCACTCCCCCCACCTAAGTATGAGGATCGTTTGAGTTCATAGTTAGCTCATATACTACTCACACCGTGAGGATCACAGTGTGAGGATCGACTGAACTCACAATGAGCTCATATACTACTCACACCGTGAGGATCACAGTATGAGGATCGTTTGAGTTCATAGTTAGCTCATATACTACTCACATCGTGAGGATCACAGTGTGAGGATCGACTGAACTCACAATGAGCTCATATACTACTCACACCGTGAGGATCACAGTATGAGGATCGTGTGATGTCACTGTGATCATCGCATGATCTCACGTGTTGACTGGGATATAAAACAATTTTTGAAGCAATGTCTGACAGATGAATTACAGCAGGAATACTGAAGGCAGAGCTTAGAAGAGAGAGGTCCTCATAACTTTGAAGGATTTAGTGAGGGATCCAGAGGGAGTGAGGGAGAGAGAGAACTAGCTGGGCCAAATCATCCATGTGATTTACTCCTTTACACAGTCACATGTCTTATTTCTCTCTGTGCCTGGACCTGAGTGTGTCTCTTTTATCCAATTTTCAAGCCCTGTCTGTCCTAAATACAGAGGTCATTGAAGGAAAATTGTTGTTTGGGTCAAATGAGATGAACAATGTTCTGAAACAAAAAATAGCAAAAAGATGTTTTAATAATGTGCATAATATTTATCACAATATTAATAAATGCCAACAAACACCAACATGGTTGTTGGAATTGAAATTCCATTGAAATCTGGTGTGGTTTTTTTTGTGTGGTTTTTTTTTTTTTGAGGCAGTGTTAGCTTTAGTTGAAGCCACTGTTTAACCACTGTTCAACAGTGGTTGCCTCCTGCAACCAATCACAGCTTATTTTCTGTCTCTTGTCTTCTTATGTTTAACTTTTCATCTCTCGCTGTTCCTCCCTAACCCCCCATTTCCATTACTTAGAGCCTCGAGATGATGACACGCACAGCATGCCTGAAGTTCACAGTAAGTAAAAAAATTTAAAAAACATTTAAAAGTCCTGCTCCTTTGTGATATAGACATTTTGAACGCTGATGTCATGCAAGAATCTAAAGTAATCAGTGAATGTCTTTCATCTGTCCAAACAATACAGCAGCCATCTGCTCTCACATGTTCTTTGATTTAATAAGGCAAGGAACATGAAGAACAAAATGTCTGTGGAAGAAAAACATCTAACATAGCCATGAAAAGAACTGAACATAGAAGCATTGCCTAAAACATAGCTTTATAGTTATAAAAAGTATAATTTTTCATTAAATGTGGCATTTTCTTTACCAAAAAGAAAAATGTTACATTTTAAAATAGAAATATACAATACAATTAAAATTCATTTATAATGTTTTTAATTTCAAATAATAGCTGTAAACAATACAGTTATGTAACTTCACGATTATACAGTAGCTAACACTGCTTTACTATAACTATACTGCATTTTTGCTGGAAAATTGTGTCATGGGGCAAAACAAATAAGTTATTCATTTATAATTTACAACCCATTTTAAATAATGCTTTCAGGATTTAATTCGTTATTATAAATATTGTAGCTAAATCTCATTTATGTTAGCTATAGCTAGATAATGATAAACAACATATTTAAATAGTACTTTAGATTTGGACCCTGTCTATCTATCTGGCAGCTTCTACATTTGGAGCTATGAGAGAGAAAATTGTCGTAATTTTTACTGACAGGTCCAAGAGAACACGTTTAAAACCTCCACTAAATCAAACACATCATTTTGAATTTATATTAGTTAAAATGTGTTCGAACAGTCAGACTCAGTAATCATTATAGCGTCTCTTGTCTGAGATCAAAGATTCATGCTTGTAACTCTTGTCATCCACACAGCTGGTTCTCTGTATAGCCAGGAAGATGAGCAGTCTGATCGGGTCGACAGACGCCACTTCAGCCTGGTAATGTCCCTTAAAACGTCAGAAACTGATGTTATTAGGGTAAAGGGGAAACTAGAGGCTGGACCAGTGCATCAGTTTGTTAGCAGTTCTTTCAGTTAAACAGTAGTGTGAGATCGCCCTCTGGTGCTCAAATCTTATTTTAGTTTTAACAAATACATTTTGTTCAGTTAGGACTGGGTTCTCCCTTTTTCTTATTATATGATTTTGATTCCTCACATTGCCACCTGGAGGTGGTTTGAAGACTCACTTGTTTTCATTGGCCTATTAGGAATTATACTTTTTCCTATTGTATTTCCTATTTGTGTTTTTTCTTTCTGGTTGCAGTTTTTGTATTCCTAATTTTATGATGTTGTTTCTTACTGTAAAGCACTTTGGTCAGTCTAGTGGCTGTTTTAAATGTGCTATATAAATAAAGTAAACTTGAAACCACATGAAAACAGACTATAATTTTAGGCAGAATACCAGCTTGAAGGCTATGCTCAATCCTTGTCTAAATCTGTCTGTGACTCAATCCCTGTTTAGTTTTATAGGCCTCAGAGTATACAGGAAAGAGAATAGAGAACAGGACTGGGAAATGAATTGAACCTGCATGAGCACATTTACTACCCACTTTGCTTTAAATTTTAAAACAGGGTTTGGCAAAGTGTTTGTTTCCCTCCTGTAAAAAAAAAACAAAAAACATATATATATATATATATATATATATAATGAGAAAGTCAGTATGATATTTTATAGGTAAGCTACCTTTATTTAAAGTTATTAGATAGATAGATAGATAGATAGATAGATATTGGATGACACGGTTACTTTTTTGATATTTGGGTGCTAGAGAATTAAAAATAAACATTTTCTTTCTCCTTTAAGATGAGAAAAGGCAGAAGGCTACTCCCTGTTGATCCTCTTGATTTTAATCTAGGCGTTGAGAACTCTGCTTATTCTCGACCTCCCATACTTCTGGTTCGTATGTTTATGTTCTTACACATCTGATGTGAGAAATCAGCAAATGTTGTAAACATTTCATATGGCAAACACTGAAATACTGAAGCGTGCAAAGAAACATTACCCCAAAAAGTTCCTTCAATGGAATTACCAGCTGCTTTGAATTTTAAATTATCAGGACAAATGCATTAGATCGGCAATAAAGAATACACGGTTTGCAATGGTGTGAAAAATGTGGGATTTATCTACCCAGTGTGCTAAACAAATGATGCAAAGTGCTCCCACTGAGCATTTTCTGACTGCTAACAGTGATAAGACTGTGTGTTGAAATCTTGATTGTTTTCTCACTGAAGCAAATAATCACAAAATTAATCATGCCAGTGCTGTCATATCAGGGTTTGTTTATTTTTGTTTTCAGTACAGATTGTTACTGAATTGGTATACTAGACAATAATTCGTTTTAATTAAAATATTCTGAAAGTTTTGTTAACGCACATGATTTCAGGTATAAAGTCCATGCAATATGTGACATTTATTTATGTGTTTATTAATTTATTCCTTCCTTTTTAAAGTATTCAGGTAGCCAAGAGAAAGTAACCCAGAGTAAGGACTCAGTAACTGAAGACGGTTGGTCCACAACCTTTAAGCAGATCCTGGAGAATGGAACTCATGGTAGAGGTGATGAGATGAAGGACATGTTGCAAATCAGCCAGAGAAGTCTGGACAGACCCTCACATTTTGGTAAGATGTGCTGTCTGCTTCAAATTCCCTTACAGATTTCTGAGGATTTATATTTTTCCAAGACTCTGTAGAGGTGAATGGGTTTCCCCTTCAGGCCATCCCATGTTTTTTTCATACTGTCAGCAAGATTTAGGCTACCTTGTGCTGGGAATATAAACCTAACACACTATAAACACAATAATCACTGTTAGAAACACTACAAAATAATTACACTAATTAAACTGAATTCCTGACTTGACTAAATCCATACCAGGCTATTTAGATAGACTCGGAAATTCTTCTTTATTTCATTTCGGTATTTGCATCATAAAATAACAGTCAGTGTTTTGTTTGCACTCTGTAGATGACATCGCACCACATCTAGAACAGAGGATGACAAAATCTCGTTCCCTCTCCAAGATGAGCATCTCTTCAGCTGGCAGCTCTAACTATCACTTCCACCGTGAGCCTTCTTACAGCCTGGAAGACTCAGAGGATGATGATGAATCTGAGATGCACATCATATATAGTCCTGCCCCACATAGGGAGCACTCACCAGATGAGGTTCCTCCACAGGTAAAGTCAAAAAGTCATGACAAAACCTGTGGAAATTATGACTTCATGAAAATGTTCATGCAACAAATACATTTTGTATCTCTCTGACACTAGATTATTGAGCTCAACAAGCGTATGTCAGCAATCGAGACTCTTCTGAGCCGTTTGGAGCAGAAACTCATCTTGCCGGTAATTGGGGGATCAGCAGAACAAGTAAGTTTGAAGTAAATCTGGACAACCAGCAGGTTATTATTTTAGGTTTATAAATGAAATGCTTTAAATATGCTACTGTACAAAGGTTTGGGGTCTGTACGTTTTTGTTGTTGTTGAAAGAAATGTCTTACGCTCACCAAGATTGCATTTATTTGATCCAAAAATACAGTAAAAACTGTATAGTTGTGAAATATTATTCAGTGCCACGTGATCCTTCAGAAATCATTATAATACACCAATTTGGTGCTCAAGAAATATTTTTTATTATCAATGTTGAAAAAAGTTGTGCTGCCTTATTTCTTGCTGGATTCATTAGAAATATTCAAAATTTTAGGATTCAATAGAAAAGTCAAGAGAACAGCATTTCTTTGAGAATGTTTATAAAAGAATTTAAAAGTCTTTACTGTTTGATCAATTTAATGCATCTTTGCTGAATTAAAGTATTAATTTCTTCAAAAAACAAAACAACAACAACAACAACAACAAAAATCATCTTAGTGACCACAAACTTTTGAATGGTATATGAATAGTAATTTCACCCTGAAAAGGAGAAACATGTCATCAACATTCTGGATAAGTCCATAAAACGTAAATTAGCATCTCTGAAACACTTCTATCAATAGGACATATCGCATGAAGACCCTCCTGACTTTAAATCCTCATGTAGTTCTTCTACTCTCCCTTTAGGTGGAGCAGAAAGAGGAGGATCTGTCTCCAGCTGATTTAGAGGAGCTTGAGCTCAGGAAAAAGCTTGATGAACTTACTGAAAAAATAAGTGACAAAGGCTCGTCTGATGAGGAGGATGCGATGAGACCTTCAGAGGACTCTCCAAAGAAAGGGGCAGTTTATCATGCTCCAGCTATGAGAGGAGCTTCAGCTGGACCTGGGAATGTCAGACACGAATGGCCTCTCGAGGTTGAGTGGGTAAGAGTATGGAAACAGTCAGAATCTAGCACTAAAAGTACTGTTAAACATAAAGTGTGAATATTTATTCATATTTCTTACAAATAGTTTAACAGTCGTTTGGTTTGAACACACTCTTCTGATCTTTCTAATTGTATACTTCAGAAAGGAAAGCCAAGCGTACCTAAATCCTTAAAAAAGCAGAAGAGGGTAAGGTCCTTTGAGTTTAGCAACACAACCAGCTGTGAGCTGTCGCAACTGGAGGGTAAAGTTGCAATGGCAGTGGCCAGCGTCCAGAGCACTCAAAGTGGGGTATGCCACTCAGTCTAAACATTCAAATTTACTCCACATTCCTTCTTCCAACAGAGTCGCAAATCTCCATATCTTGCCTTAACTGTTTGTTAACCATTGCTCTTTTCTTCATGTAAAGGTTACAGACATTCAGAAAAGAATAGCTGCTTTGAGTGCTGCAGGGATGACGGTGGAGACGTCCCGCAGACTGGTATGTAGCAACCCAGCTGCTCAGAGTCACATATTCCTGTTTGGTTTTCCAGAAACCTGGCTGTACTGAAACTTTGAGGAAAAAAAATCTATTTTTGACACATTTTGAGCTAAATTCTGTTGCGTTTAAAACAGTATTTTGTGGCAAGTTCAGAAAGAGGCTAAATATAGTTTTCTGTTCTTCCCTTTTTCATTCAGACTCCTCAGCCATCAAGGACGTTGCAGGAATTTCCAATTAGTAAGTGCAAAGCTGTATACTGCATATTCAATAACGTGATGCTGGGTCATTTATATTTAACTCAATCATCTTTGTGTTGTATAAAAGCAATGAGCTAAGTTTGTTTTCCTGTTTTGCCACACAATTTTGTATAAATGTCTTTGCAATTATATAACAAAATATCAAACCAAATTCATGTATTTTAAACATTTATTTTAAGCAAAACATTTCACAAACGGCAATTTCTCTGGTATCAGATTATAAAATAATAGACGTATTGTTCAGAACTAAAACAAATAAGGATTGTTCCCAGATACACATCCCAATATTTGTAAACCACAATTAGACATTTAAACCTAGTTTTATTTCACAGTTCACAGTGATTTTAATGCATTAATCTGATAGCAATCAGATCCCTTGCTCAGCTTCTGGAACAAATCGATTACCCACATCCTTTGGTCATGAAAGGGCCTTGAATTGAATTGAATTGCTTAACAGGTTGCCTTTTCAGAAAGTCACCAAAAGCTGTTTACTACTAATAATGTTCTTTTTGCTTTCTCTGAAGGAGGCAGCAATGAAGCAAGATCTCTACGAAAGCTGGTCATGTGAAGCAATTTCAGCAAGCTAGCACACTTTCACTTATTTTTAGTAGGCCATGATGGTATACAAACTCACAGAACATTGACAGATTCACATAAGCATATTTCATATGTTAATAAATTCAGCTGCAAGGGTTTGTGGGACTCCCAGTTTAATAATATATTATTCATATTTGCTTTAATCTTTCATTAGATGAGTGTCAGATTATTCTGAAAAATGAGAGGCTCGCCTTGTAGCATTGCTGTTTCTTAGAATAGAACATTTCTATCATGCACACAATAGAAATTGTTTGTCTACATTACACTTATTAACTGTTGTCGTTTTGATAAAAACTCAATATTTATATTAAAATATAGTCAATATTTAATATCTTAATTCAGATTACTATGTAGTTTCTTTGGTATATTTTATGAAATATTGTATCTGATATATTTTTCATATATTAAGTGGGGTTTTTTTCTGCTAAATAAATATCTTTAAACTACACAATTTTCTTTTCAGCACCTTGTCTTCAATGTAAGTGATGTATCAATGAATCAGTCAGCACTGATACATTGTCAAAGCTCAATTGCAACATATGCTGGGTTATCCCATTCTCCATATCCAAATGATCACATAATTTGCATATTTAGTGTAAGGATGTTTGAGTACATGCAAGCTGTGCAGTCTTCACCCTCCACTAGAGGAGGTATAAATTGGTGGATCAGTCTATCAGTGGATCCAGATGAGAATATCCTCAACCTCTGAGAACGACTCAAGATTCTCCGAAGTTTTCTTATACTCACAGCTATGACAAGACTGTAAGACTACAAATCCTCTGAAAAACTGCTATCTTGAAGACACGTTTATGCTTCCTCTGCACTCAAGGATCATTTTAACTGACAGCTGAGGATCACAGAATAAGATACCAAGACATGAACAGCTTGCAACATCCTGTAAGTTTCAATATATTGTAATTTACAAAATATGGTGTAAGACTTTTACTCAAATATTTATTTCCAATTAAGAATCTTGTGAAATTAGCAGCCTCAAATTAACATTAAATTGCCAAAAAAAAAAACCGAATAATTATACTAATAATTTTTAATTAGTATAATTTTTATGATTTGTATAAATAAATGTGAACATAGAAACAAAAGTGGTAAGTGGAAAGCTTTTTTTTTTTTTTTACTGAATATGCTTCCGTTTGCCATTCATTCTTTCTTACAGGTGACATTTCTCTTTGTCTAGTGACGGACACAAAGCCATGGCTGTAAATCTGTGTGCTTTGCTCTGTATCCTTATGCTGTTAGCATGTTTTACGCAGCAAAAACCTCATGATCTACCATCGCGCTCAATGGAGACAAGAGGTACAATTTTACTGAAAAACTAAATGTAAAATTTAACACGCCTTTCAATTATGACTACAAAATATCAGATACATAATACTTCATATTCATAATACCATTATTTTTCTGTAGATCCAAACATTGATACAGTGTGGTATAAAGGCAGAGGAATACGACCTCTTGGGAGATTTGGCCGAAGAATGGCACAAAAAGGTGAAGGATCATATTTTGGAAGGCACAGGTTCTGCTATCCTGAGGGCCTGGCTGTGGACTGACAATTAACATAAATTGATCTGCATCTGTTCTGTGAGAACTTATTTCAATACCTCTTTAACTCCAATACATTTCATTTCAAAATTACACACATTAATAAATGGGTTAAACCACTTTTCTTCTGTACTGAGACATACATCTGAGTGAAACAAATTAGTGAAAAAGAAAAAAAATGTAGTTGATTAGATGGAAGCAGATCTGAATGAAAAAAAACATGGCTTAGATGAATCGTTCAAAATGAGATGGCATCCATTTAGAAAAGAGATTTCATTTCATACTTTAAAACGTGTCATTGTATCTGTTTAGATGATAAACTGTTAACAGATGTAGATTTACTTGGTGACTTCAGCGTCTGAAACATCTTGTTGTGTTAATGCTACGCTCAGTAGGATTTCATTAGAGAGAAAAAAAAACAGACAAATAATACCACAGGTCTCTTCATTTATACTTTTATAATTTCAGTGTTTTAGAAACAGGCTGGTGGAATGTTGAAAAAAAAAAAGTCAATTCATTTAAACTATCATAATCTGCAGCAAATGAGTAGTACAGTATGTAGAGCTTATGCAGCTTAGTTCCAATGTCATTCTTTAACCAACAAACCCGATAACACTGAAATGTTGGAAGTAGTTATCAGCAGCAGCTTTCTCAATTTGTTGTCACTGTAACTGATACTATGACAAACAATAAATGTGATTAATCAAACCAAATGAGGTTAATTAAGAGGGGAATGGTCAGATGTAGATAGAATCTGCTTGAAGTTCTCAAAAGGCCATATGCATTTGAAAACTCCAGATGAATCCAAAATGAGTCTTGGCAAAGGCAGTTCTTCTGGTCTGGAGATGTGCAAACGCACCTTCAGCGCATCCAGCAATGGGTCATGTCCGTTCACAAGCACCACTGAGCATTCCATAACAAATGTATACATTAGAACAGACTCTTAGAATCTGTAGAACTGACTTTCAGTGGTGGCAGAAAACAGACTTGAGTTAAGAACTCAAAATGCTCAGCGGTCCAAAGAACGTTTCTGGATCGCTTCAATAACAACGTTTTTGAGGAGGGCGATTACAGAACGAGGGTCATCACTGCTCACCACAGCACTGCCCGATACGATCATGTTGGCTCCAGCCTAGAAATGTCGGAGAAATTAATAAAGACGAGTAAAACACTTCTTCAAATAATCTCTAATGAATATGTGTGCAGTAAAGGACAGCTATACCTCGGCACATCTGTGGATGCTGTCTGGACCGACTCCTCCATCCACTTCAATGTCCAGAGAAGGGAACTGACTCCTGAGCCAGCTCACCTGTGGACACACCAGCATCTTTAGTGTGTTGTCTGAGGAATCTAAATGAGACTAAAAGATTGTACACTTGCGTACCTTTGGCATCATATCTTCCATAAACTTCTGACCACCAAAGCCAGGCTCTACAGTCATGACAAGAGCCATATCAATCTGTCCAGCCCATGGTGCCAATTCCTCAACAGTTGTTCCAGGTTTAATGGCAAGACCAACCTGCATCAAAAACATGCATGAAAAACATGCAAGACTGTTGCTACAATTTATACTATACGCAATTCTAGGTAGTTCACAAATATAAGATTTTTATCAAAATAAGAGTTTGCTGACACCTCCTTTAAACCAGTAAAATTCCTTCTGTTCTGCTCAAATGAAATTATCACAAGTCTTAGCCTCAGTTTAATTTATGCAACTTATAACATGCGTTACGAAAAAAAAAATCCTTTGTTAGTCAGCAGAGGGCGCCATAAGGTCATAGCAGTCAAAGCCGCAAAACATCTGCCTATAATATAAACAAAAATATGCTAAAAAAATAAATTAAATGAATAAAATAATTTAATTCATATTTTTATATGATATGCTTTCTCTATATTTTACGTGCTTTACGTTGGTAAGCGCGTTAATCATTATATATATACAAAATTGGCTGTTTTGCACAGACCTTCATGCCGCTCTCCCTGATTTCCTTGATGAGGTTGCCAGGGTTGGTAGTGGCTTCTAGATGGAAAGTGTACTGACTGGCTCCTGCTGCTGCCATGGGCTTCACCCACTGCTCTGGCCTGGATACCATCATATGCATGTCTGTAATAAGGCAAAGGGTAAGCAAAGCCTTCAAACCTACACAGAGCAAACACTGCAATGTTTTACTTAGCTGGTTTATCCTAGACGCAATGTTTATTTAGGAATACAGAAAGAGAGTGAAAACATGAAAGAACCCACTGTGTCTACTTTAGCAGATTACTAACAAAACTGTCCCAAAGAAGAGGGCCAGATTATTTGCACCTCAAATGAAACAAATTAGAGTAGATGCAATTTTACAATGACTAAACTCACCAAAAAATGGATCAGGTCCGATACTGTGTCGTAAACATTCCACCATAGGATGCCCAAATGTGATGTTCGGAACAAAATGCCTTAAGTAAATTTAAAGATGAAGGAAAGAGATTGAAGAAAGAAGAGTTAGATGTCTTCTGACACGCAACTCATCAACTTTTATCACCTCCTGTATATGTGTCACTTCAAATTAATATGGTACAAAATAGGACCTGAACTCAAAATTAAATAGACACCATGCAGAATGGATAACAGAGTTGCAAAATGTATAGCCTAAATTAGTAGTCACATAAGGGGCAATGTAGTTTGGGACCAAAACTATATACTCTGTTCAGAAGTTTGGGGTCAGTAAGATTTTAGTTTTTTTGTGAAAAGGTAGTAATTTTTTTTCAGCAAGGATGCATTAATTTGATTAAAAGTCACAGTAAAAACATTTATAATTTTACAAAAGATTTTTATTTTAAATAAATGCTGTTCTTTTGAACTTTCTATTCATCAGATTATCACCCCTCACACCCCTTAAAAAATCCTGACAAAAATATTAAGCAGCACAACTGTTTTCAACATTGATGATAATAATAATAAAAAGAGCACCAAATCAGCATATTAGAATGAATTCTAAAGAATCATGTGACACTGAAGTCTGGAGTAATGACTGCTGAAAATGCAGCTTTGCATCACATGGATAACTTACACAACATTTTAAATTGTAATAATATTTCACACACATACTGTCTTCTGTATTTTTTATGCGGCCTTGGTGAGCTTAAGAGACTTCTTTCAAAAACATTTAAAAAAAACTGCAAAACCCAAACTTTTACATTGTAGCATATATACATTTCATACAATAATTTGGGTGAACAGTCTGAATGCTTGCTTGACTGATCCAGTCAACACTTAACTTTGTGTAAAAATGTAAAAAGGGAAATAAGATAATTGTCTCACTGCAGTGCCAAGCTGTGAATGACTTCTTGTAACATTCCTCAAAATTGTGACACAGCGTGGGTGAATTCATGTTGTATCATTCCTGTGCCACAATGTGGGATAACTAAATGTTCTTGGTAAAAGACTTGAGTAATTATGGTATTGGTTCTCTGGGCCATATGATCGCTATGAATGCCTGCATGTCAACATTGGGTGAGAAAATTAGATGGAGAATTGCAAACTTTATTCCTCACCCATCCATAACGTCAAGGTGCAAATAATCAGCACCGCACTCCATCATTCGCTCACATTCCCTCCCGAGCTGCGACAGATCGCTGCTCAAAACAGACGGTCCTATTTTCGCCGAGTACGCCATGCTGCCGCTGCCTCTGCCTCTGCCTCTGCCACTGCTGCACACTTCCGCTTTCACACACGCCTTTCAAAACAAAAGTCATGCGTCCTGTCATTATCGCCAAGAGGTGGCGCGATTTGAAAATAAGAAAACCTTCTGATATCTGCACCTAAAAGACCCAAATCATTTGACACTGATGATGTATCTTATTATCTATCTTATACTGACCTTACTGTTCTGGAAGCTTAGGTTACTGATTTCATTAAGTGTGTGTTTGAGTAGGCCTACACCTGGCAGATAAAGATCTCATTTAATTTCTGAAATGTTTCATAATTCTGTAACCAAAAAGGATTTAAATAATGTAAAAACAAAATGTTGTTGTCAATTAGTTTGTTAGCTTGTTAAAACATCACAATACACATCATTTTCCTCTCAAAGATAGTGAAACCAAAGGTGTGGTTTATAATTCACCACAGGTGTTCTGCAAGTAGTTGGACATTTCACATAAACATATCATTGTTCATTTGTAATTGAAAAAGAATATTTGGATGTTTTGGTGATGTGAATGAAATACCTACAGTGAAGTGAACAAAAGCTCAGGTTTCCTTGATCTGCAGGGTGTGCAGATGCTTTAATTTCATGTTAAATCATTTAAGCAGAGCTTTAACAAATATTTACCATATAAGATGAATCCGGCATTATAAGCTTCCCATTACATGTTAAAGGAGTCATATGATGCTGCTAAAAAGAACATTATTTTGTGTATTTGGTGTAATGAAATGTGTTTATGCGGTTTAAAGTTTAAAAAACACATTATTTTCCACATACTGTACATGACTTTAGTCTTTGCAACTTTACAGATCTTCTTTATGCACCAAGAGCTTGTAACACTCCAAAGAGAAAGGAAAAACTGAAATAGCATCATATGACCCCTTTAAGGTTTGATTTATGTTGATATTAATTAGGCTTACAGCTTTCACTGATGTATAGTGGCTCTGATTAGCTTGACTGTTTACAAAAGGACATCCTGAAAGCCTCTCCTTTCCGATCCTTTGAGTCTGGCTGATAACTCGGCCTGTGACGGATATGTCCTTTTCCCATCTCCTCCTCCACCGTCCTTCCATCTCCACAGAGGTAAACAGCTTCAATTGTCCGTAGAATTGTTTGTCTTCCTGAACTGTTTTTTGTTCTCGGTTCGGGATGCTGTTTAAAAGAGAGAGAAGCTGACATTGTTAAATAAACCAGCGGTGTTCAAGAAGCATTTCACCTATTTTCACATTTATGAGCTCAAACAGACCTTACACATTCAAAAGAAATCCTCTGCATAAACCACTGATCTATAATAGAGAACTGGATTGCTCATGATGTCATGAAAGTGAAGCCGTCATTATATGTAGATCAGTGGCATAAACCCATTTGAGCTTAAAAAATGAGAACATGTGAATCTGAGAAACAAAAGCATTTGTACAAAAAAAAGAAAAAGAAAGCACAAAGGTGGGCTTTCAGGAAATATTATATATAACACTCCATTTCCATTTTTTATTTATTTATTGCCAGATAGTATCAATATGTAACATTTATCACCCCATATAAGCACAATTATACAGTTTGTGGAAAACTTGTATATGTACAAGTTCCATATGATGGAAAACTATGCACCAATTGTGTGAAAATATATGGAACAATAAACAGAATAAGCATCTGTCTAAAGTTTGACCCAAAGCCAGAGATCCCAAACTGGTCCATGATGAACATTAATTTGCCATGATATATCACAAGAGAAGGGGAAAGTAGGGAACATGTTTCCTTTTGTTTTAACACTTTTAGTTTTATATAATGGCATAGTGGGATTATAAGTGAATTTGATTTTTGTAAATTTTAATCAAATAGAATTGGATAACGCGCAACATTTACTTTAGGGCCATGGCCCACAGTCAAGTTTGATTTTTGGGCACTTGTGTCATAGACAGGTCAATATCTGCTCATTTAACTTTCTCATTTAATAACAATAATTCTGTGTAGCACAAAATGTTGATTTTTTTTTCTTTTCTTTTTTTTTTTTTTTTGTCGAGAGCACCATCTAAAATCTTTTGGTTTCTGCTATGTACAGTATCTGCAGGGAATGATGGTGTACATTGCCTCTGGGAATAGACTTGGCTTCTATCTCTTTCCTACAGGCTCTGACGTGAGAAACACTGTCTCAGCTGCATTCCTCTGATTTCTCATATTATTGGACAGCAGTAGATCTCTGAGCCAACAGAAGAAACAGATGGTAAAAAAATGAGAATGTAGGATGGGTTTACAAAGTTACATTATTCTCAGTTTTTGCTGCAAGATATCATCATAACAAAAGAAAAACAGACTAAATACTAAAATGAGTATTCCCTAAAAACAGAAATCTTGTTCATTTATCTTCTGCTAAAGCCTGTATAGAACAATTCCGTTTGTTTAGTCTTACATTCCTGTGGTATTAACACAACAAACCAGAGCTTTTATAAGATGAGACAGGGGTCAAGTCTACATACATTTCTGCTCTTTGGCAGATACAGTGGAACATAACATTTCCATATGCTTCTGTGTTTCTTGCAATCATTATAAATACTATTATACTAATAATATTTATTATATGCTTAATATTAAATGTATGTGCTGCCACTGAATACTTTATATAACAGACAGAGTATCGTGATATAATAAAAAGTAGTGCTTTTAAAGCAGCAGCTGATAAAACTTCTTGAGATTTAATGAACAATGTTCTCTTGTCGTCAAATCTGCAGACGTATGCTTGTAGCTGTAGGCAGACTTTCTGTTTGGTTAGTATTGTGGTGCTGTGGTTTGGATCATGTTCCTCATGGTGAGTTTACCTGTCATGCTATGCTGCAGTGAGGAATGATACCTCCAGGGAGTCTGCAGTCACCTGTTTGTTTATTGATGTAAATGGAGCTGGGTACTAAACAGGCCAAATGAAACAGTCAATGTTTTAGTACAGGAAAGGACCAACTAATGTGAAAAGACCATTAAGGTTGATAAATGTGTTGGCAGAAAACAAACAAACAATCTATTCTAATGAATATATCCAATATGTAAATGAGTTGTGTGGGTTTAGATGAATGTAATAACAAAACAATCAAATAATTCCTATTATTTAGCTGGTAACACTTTAGGGACCAATTCTCACTATTATCTAGTTGCTATTAGTATGCATATTACTAGCATATAAAAAACAACACTTTGGTTTGGGGTAAAGTTGACATTATTTACATGATTCAAGTTTCTTTGAAATATACCAGTTTGAAGTGCTTGTATGAGAGTTTGCAGGGTCACAGAGTTAATGACATTGCTAGAGAAAGCATAGATGCATTAAAGTATCTACTGGAGGAAGTCCAATGTCAATGTGACATAAAATGTCAATAAAAAGATGATTCTTTAATGCTGAAGTTTCTATTGTGGATCAACCTTTTTACTTTGCTAAATCACAGAGATGCATTGGGTCTTTGTCTGATTCAGGGATCCGCTTTGGGACACATGGACATGTGGATGAATAGAAAGAATAGTGGGTGGGAAAAACCTGCTTCCCTGGTTTACTAATCAAGCTACAGTTTCCGTGTGAAACACAATCCTATACATATTTGATTCAGCATATTGTATGAGCTGATGTTTGTGGTGAATGTGAAAAGGGATAGAGGATTGTTCTGCTCCCTTTACCAAAGCAGACCAGAGGTTCCCGTGGGAATTTATGCTGGGTCCATAGGAGAAAATCTGACATTTCAGGGATGTGAAAACAAGACTCTGTGCCCATCTACACACACACTTATCTACCTCTAGAGAGAAACTTGACTCTCACTGACTTCTCCTTGACTGTGGGGTCAGTTATTCATCACTTAATGAATGCTTTTTGTCCAAAAAATTGTCTTGCTTAAGGTCGCAATGATAGAGGAACTGAGAAATTCTCGATTTCATACATCTCTCCCCTTCCAGGGTTTAAAATAAGAACCAACCTAGACATTTTAACTGTGCCACCACCCAATTAAGAAGAAATAGAAGTTCATCATTCTGTGGAGAGAACAGACAGAATGTATTATTCACAAAACAATAATATATTTGTCATATGCCTAATGACTCTGAAGTCCCCTATTGAATTTACTGTCTACTTTAGAACTGTAGGCACGTATTATCTCTAGAATCCTTATAGGGGTTGAATGTTTCTGCATGAAAAAACATGTGATGATGTGTTTGGCTAGAGCCCAAGTGACAACATTAGGTCATTGATACTTTGTGAGTCAAATTAGAGTAAAAGATGATCTGTTCTTTAAAAAGAAATTTCTATTTGGTTTTTACTCTTACATAACCACAGTTTGTGACCCATCTCCTTCTGACTAGTGATAGTAAGTGACAAACTCTAGAATATAAATGTATTTGACACCAACAGGTTGAGAAGCTAAAGCTTTTAGCATAAAAGCAAAAAAGTAAAATTTCAGGATGTAGTAGAGATGACAAGTAGACTGCAGTGAACTTGGCCAGTCAGTCACAGTCCTTCTGAACATTAATTGTTTTCCTTTGAATAGTGGTTCAGCTGTAGTTCACTGTCACATATCCACATCTTATGAATGATGTAACTGTACATGTGTGGACTCACCAATTGATATCTGTATATCTGTTAAGGTAATAAAGAGAAGGTTGAAAAGGATTCAGCCGTAACGAAAGCATGGAAGAAATAAAATGAGATGTCCTTTCCAGTCATCCTTACCAAATACTGTATCTGTTCAGGTTCCTACAAAAACATTCTGACTGAGGAAACTTTTGAGAAGCTGGGACAGTTTTAGCTTTTTTTGGCAGTTTTTCAATATTTAATTGTCACAGTAGCTCACCAATGGCATGGCAGTAATGTGAGACATCAATATTTGTAAAGGAAAAGTGAAAAGAGAGAACAATACCTCAGGGTTGTGGCCTTGACACCAGCAGTTAGTGTGGAGGCTATTGTGGGGAATTGTCAGAAAGTTTGACTTAAAAAAACTGCCACAACTGTCACTATTAATAAAGTTCAAGTTTTAATCTCCTTGTGTCCATTTCATGTAGTTTGAATCTTTAATAATTTGCAAGTGTAATGTAACTGCAGCTTGTTAGATGCATCCTGCAGCATCTCTCTTTCATTCAACTGCCTAAAACCTATAAAACTGCTCAAGAACCCTTTAAACTATATAGTCAGCAACTCTGCAAAGAGCTACATGGGACCACCCAACTCTTAAGAGACAATATCTATCATTCATCTGTACACCAAAAAATCCTGGAAGGCATTTATAAGCCATGGGTGCCCTCAGGAAATTGCTATGGGTTATTTGAATAGGTTTTCAAATTTGGAGTAAAATAACGTTTAATTAAAATGTTTTCTTGCAACATAACAATCATACCTCAAATGTGAATTTTGATACCACTGAGTATGTTAAAAACACAAGTTGCTTACAAGTTGCTGCAGCACATAACTACAAGTTACAACTACCACAAGAATGTGACTTTGCATGTGTGTGACGAACATTGTAAAAACAAGTTGTCATCAGCAGTATTAAATGAGATGTAAACATACCTAAATCTGCCATACATAAAACATATTCAAAACATTTGCCATGTTTATGGTGAATTTACAAATGAATGGATGTAATCAGATTTTATAATGTGACATTTATTATGTCATGGAAAAGTACGAGAACTGACATCAAACAACAATGTCAGAAAGCAGAACCTTTCCTTGTCAGTTCCTGCTGAAGAATCAAAGGCTCTGTAATGACACTGAAGTCATATTGTGTTTTCATGAAGAGATACTGCAACTGAGGAATCCAGGACTGACATGAAATATAGATTAGACAAATTTGGTCCTGACAGAGAAATATAAACACTTATTACACTAGAGATGAAGAATGTGAATACGTGATTGTGTGTTTATGTTGGACACATGCATCTTAGCATGTGTCATGTAATGTATGTGCTTGGGGTGTGTGTCCGTTCTAGAGTTTTGTGGTGTTTTGATAAAGTTTGTTTGCAGGATCTATACTGCAGCATTTAGACGCAAAATTCACAAACAGTATCAGCTAACTCAAAGACAAATCTTTTTAGCTTTTTTGTAAAACCAACATACAGAAATACCGGCTGTTCACATTACACGCCATTCTGGGCTGTTCATTCAGCCGGCATGAACCAGAGGCTCTGCCTTGTTCTCAAATCCCTTTTGGAGCACCAGCCAAACCACAGGAGGAGACTAAAATGAAAAACAATATTTGTCTTCTGAAGACTGATTCTGCAAGCAGAAATATAATGAAGAGCTAAGACGAAATAACAGAGGTCTACATGACAACTGATACTAGTAATATTGTTGTTGTACAATATTAAGTTCCTATATTATATTTATTATATTATATTATATTATATTATTAGACATTGCCTTACTGTCTAGGTCAATGTATTTTTCTAAATACAACAAGGTTATGTCTTCATGGTCTCTGGAAAAAGTTTGTTTCTCTATATTCTTGTGAAATGCTTCCTGCTGTGATGCATTTAAACCAGGTGTGGCGAACTCTGGCCCTGGAGAGCTGCACAGTTCCAACCCTAATTAAAACTCACCTGCCTGTAGCTTCCTAGTAACCCTTCAGACCTTGATTAGCTTGTTCAGGAGTGTTTGATTAGGGTTGAAGCAAAACTCTGCAGGACTGTGGCTCTCCAGGACCGACGTTCGCCACGCCTGATTTAAACCTTTAGTCTCAGCACTGTTCAAATTCGCTATTCGCTGTCTTTGCTGTTGGGCAGTGGGCAGCCTGAGGCCCTGTATAAAACTGCTGTGAGTCATGACCTGTTTCAAACTGGTGGTCTCTTTTCTCTTTTCTTTGTGAGTTTAATACAGTCACAGCCTACATTCATGACAATGTTGTGTTTGAAAGAATACATTTTTATGAAGTGTTGTTTTTATGACTTTTGAAGTTTTTGAACTTTTGACTGTGTTGTGTAAGTGCATAACAGTTTTGTTGTGTTGTGGTGTCATTTTCCAGACATG
Organism: Sinocyclocheilus anshuiensis; assembly: GCF_001515605.1. Lineage (NCBI taxonomy): Eukaryota > Metazoa > Chordata > Actinopteri > Cypriniformes > Cyprinidae > Sinocyclocheilus > Sinocyclocheilus anshuiensis. The sequence continues at coordinate 54,948 of NW_015554153.1, forward strand.
AACACTTTGAACATGACAAAATAAATTAATAGCTGCCGAGAAAGACACAGGGGAAGTTTGTGATGTTTAATGTGTCACATTATGACTGGTGTGAGAACGGAATTAACAGATTAGAGACTAACTGAATCCACTGAATCCAAAGAAGAGTTAATCAACTAAACTGCTAATTATGGGAAAACTCTTCAACTATACAACAATAATCTTCTTTGATGCTCAAAAGTGTGGAACATACTGAATGAATTAGTTAGACTTTGTGTTTAATCCATAATCATGCTGTGGTTCTTTATGAAAGATAAAACGATTAAAAACTTTGGAACAATAATATTGCATTGTTTTTTTTTGTTTGTTTTTTTTAACTTTATGCAGCCAGCCGCGCTTTCATAATATATCGGGGTTTTTTTTTTTTTTTTTTTTAAGAATCATAAAAAACTT
>NW_015554153.1:57210-58063 GCF_001515605.1 Sinocyclocheilus anshuiensis
GAAGAATCAAAGGCTCTGTAATGACACTGAAGTCATATTGTGTTTTCATGAAGAGATACTGCAACTGAGGAATCCAGGACTGACATGAAATATAGATTAGACAAATTTGGTCCTGACAGAGAAATATAAACACTTATTACACTAGAGATGAAGAATGTGAATACGTGATTGTGTGTTTATGTTGGACACATGCATCTTAGCATGTGTCATGTAATGTATGTGCTTGGGGTGTGTGTCCGTTCTAGAGTTTTGTGGTGTTTTGATAAAGTTTGTTTGCAGGATCTATACTGCAGCATTTAGACGCAAAATTCACAAACAGTATCAGCTAACTCAAAGACAAATCTTTTTAGCTTTTTTGTAAAACCAACATACAGAAATACCGGCTGTTCACATTACACGCCATTCTGGGCTGTTCATTCAGCCGGCATGAACCAGAGGCTCTGCCTTGTTCTCAAATCCCTTTTGGAGCACCAGCCAAACCACAGGAGGAGACTAAAATGAAAAACAATATTTGTCTTCTGAAGACTGATTCTGCAAGCAGAAATATAATGAAGAGCTAAGACGAAATAACAGAGGTCTACATGACAACTGATACTAGTAATATTGTTGTTGTACAATATTAAGTTCCATAAAAAAGGTGGTAACACTATGTCCTTGTTACACAAATTACATGTACTTTCTATTATAATAACAATTAATCATGCAAGTAACCCTAATCCTAACCCTAACAATATAGTAAATGCATGTATATATATATATATATATATATATATATATATACTGCATATATGCTGTATATATATTTAAATTTAAATTATATTTACAATATATATATAGTAATCAAATTGCTTTT
>NW_015554153.1:60138-81919 GCF_001515605.1 Sinocyclocheilus anshuiensis
CATGATCATAGTTTTACACAGTTCATGCGACTCAAGTGCTGTCATTTAATGCAAAAGTGATACAAAATGAATAACAATACATTTAAAGACATTTGGTTCCATATTATATTATATTATATTATATTATATTTATTATATTATATTTATTATATTATATTATATTATATTATTAGACATTGCCTTACTGTCTAGGTCAATGTATTTTTCTAAATACAACAAGGTTATGTCTTCATGGTCTCTGGAAAAAGTTTGTTTCTCTATATTCTTGTGAAATGCTTCCTGCTGTGATGCATTTAAACCAGGTGTGGCGAGCTCCGGCCCTGGAGAGCTGCACAGTTCCAACCCTAATTAAAACTCACCTGCCTGTAGCTTCCTAGTAACCCTTCAGACCTTGATTAGCTTGTTCAGGAGTGTTTGATTAGGGTTGAAGCAAAACTCTGCAGGACTGTGGCTCTCCAGGACCGACGTTCGCCACGCCTGATTTAAACCTTTAGTCTCAGCACTGTTCAAATTCGCTATTCGCTGTCTTTGCTGTTGGGCAGCCTGTAAACTGAGGCCCTGTATAAAACTGCTGTGAGTCATGACCTGTTTCAAACTGGTGGTCTCTTTTCTTTTTCCTGTGTGAGTTTAATACAGTCACAGCCTACATTCATGACAATGTTGTGTTTGAAAGAATACATTTTTATGAAGTGTTGTTTTTATGACTTTTGAAGTTTTTGAACTTTTGACTGTGTTGTGTAAGTGCATAACAGTTTTGTTGTGTTGTGGTGTCATTTTCCAGACATGAACACTTTGAACATGACAAAATAAATTAATAGCTGCCGAGAAAGACAGGGGATGTTTAGGGATGAAAATGTGTCACATTATGACTGGTGTGAGAACGGAATTAACAGATTAGAGACTAACTGAATCCAAATGAGTTCAAGAAGAGTTAATCAACTAAACTGCTAATTATGGGAAAACTCTTCAACTATACAACAATAATCTTCTTTGATGCTCAAAAGTGTGGAACATACTGAATGAGTTAGTTTGACTTTGTGTTTAATCCATAATCATGCTGTGGTTCTTTATGAAAGATAAAACGATTAAAAACTTTGGAACAATAATATTGCATTGTTTTTTTTTGTTTGTTTTTTTTAACTTTATGCAGCCAGCCGCGCTTTCATAATATATCGGGGTTTTTTTTTTTTTTTTTTTAAGAAATATCAGAAACCTTGTGTTTATAAAGACAGCTTTGAAAAACAGAGATAATGTTGAATTATAACATGGCCGCTTTTGAACAACCATGGACTGTGTACAGAAGACTGTGTCTTTTAGATTCAGCCGCTAATGCAACCTTAAGAGGTTTTGCTCAGGCCTTGCAGGTGTTATAGACTTGACATTGGTTGAGTTCAAATCAGCATAAATCAGACTCTCATGTGTCCTTGTTCTGCCCCTACATTTGTTTGATGTGGAAATGCTGCTCAGAACTAGTTGACTAAGATGGGGGGGGGGGGGGGTTACAGCTTGGTTTTGGTACCTCTAACAGCTAGTAAATGTTTAAACACTTTAATTCCATTAAAATATACACTGAAAAGATCAGAGTTTTATAATGTTTCACTGTAGGGTTTTGATTGTGTGGTTGTATCGTTTCTGCAAGTTACACTGAATTTATTGAACTGTTGTATGAATTACCTGGCCAAATTACAACTTGTCCTGATATGCTTGTATGATATTGCTTAATTATTATTTGCATAATTTCATAATGTTAAATTTTTTATATTGAACATTTCATTCTAGAAAGCTTCTTAGAGTTTATAGGTCTGCGTGAGATACTGAAAGAAGAGATGAGACAGTACATTTATTTCCATAGTCATTTATGTATTTCCAGTTATATCTGTTTACATTTACAAAATGTTCTACATATTTTTAACATTTTAGCTGCATGCACAGAATGTGGTTAAAGCTTTTTGACTGCAATTTAATGTCCTGTAGTTATAACATATTGAGATGTATTTTCAGTTAAACCAAAAACTTCCACCACTGTTGTTTGAAACTGTGTTAGCCATTACCTTTAAGTTTTTATGATGCCCTTAGGATGTAAATAAAAAGGGGCCACGATTGTTGAACAGATGGTGAACCAGTTATACTCTACAGGGTTGATTTTGATAATCAAAGATAAAAGGTATGAATCCATATTAATTCCAGCTCACACATGGGTTAATCCTAACCATGCATCATATTCCATCAGATAGCATAGAGAAGCTATATATGCACATGTGTGAAAGAAAAACGTTTTATAGAAGACATATTTGATGTTTCATTATTTGTTAAATTACACTGAGATCTATTTAATAAGCATTGTGAATCAAATGATTTATTCCCAAGCACATTTAAGTATTCAGTGTTCCAACAGAACTCAAAAATAACAAAAATTGATGTAAGTAAAGATAAATATAACAACATACTTAACTTACTTTTCAGATAATTGAAATATACACATCTATAAGAGACAAAATATGCTTTAAAGTAAATGCCCTTCTAAGTACACCCATGAGGCCCTGTTACAAGCTGACAGCCAGTCATAAAACATCATATACACACATGAACAAAACCTACAATGAAAACGCAGTCGCACAATAAAAATCCAGTTAAAAATACGTTATTTTTGACTTGTTCCATCCTTCAAAACATGTTGGGATGTGCTGTTGTGGAGAACATGTGAACACTGACTGTTCAAAATACAAAAGTAATGCCAATTCTCTTGCCACAGACACAAAAGCCCCTCTTTTATCAAAGAAAGTGCTTTTCACAATTGAATCAGTAGCAATTAAGCTAAATATGAACACATTTAAGCAGAGAACTAGAGCTACATCACTATACTGTTACATATAAATAACATTTTTTATGAACTTTATCACAATTTTAATGGTTTGTTGACCTTAGACAGTAAAATAAAAATGTTATATAAAGCATTTTCACTCAGAAATTGCTAGTAAGTTTCACAAATAATTATGAAGAAACAGCAAGTAACAGTAAATTAAACATGAAATTTAGAAGTAGAAAGACTGACATTGTATTTTTTCTTGTAAAACTAACTCCAATAATCTTTGTTTTATTTACAGCTTTTTTTTTTTTTCACAAGCCTTAATTTTTGTATATTGCATTATGTATCATATTATGATGACTGAAAGCCATCAAACATTTTTGGGAAGTCATTATTGGACACAATTATGATACAGCACCAAGCTGTAACACACTAAAATCAGGTGCTTCAAAATGACCAAATTTAGGCTACCAGTTCATTTGGAATCAATTCATTGTTTGAGTGTTCATGGTTCTGATGTTAAAATATACTATCAGTCTTTGGAACATTTCAGATGAATTGATTAGTATCTTTGGTGTCACTGCTTTGGTGTCATTTGCTGCAATTTTGACAGAACGCATGGTAAATTTGACCAGAATTTCATGAAAACATCTCAAAGTGGTTCTGATTTTACAAAATCCCATCAGCCTTTGGCACATTTCAAATGAATTATTCAGTATCTTTGGAGTCACTGTTGAGCATTTGAAAAACATTTAGTTCTGTTTATCTAAATTTCAGAAAAACATGTCAGAGGACTTCATGTTTTGAAGCAGTGCAGAACTTCAGTTGAGGATGCTGTTCTTGAGGGTCCTAGCTCACAGCCGTAGGGGTGTTTTCCACCATTGCATACTCCATCTCGGTGCCCTGAGAGCCCTCCATGAGTTGCTCCAACCCCGTACGTTTGGAGTATTTAAAGATGAAGGCTTTCATGAGGTCATAGCGGTAGTGACGGTGAGCAAAGCTGTAGACCACGGGGTTCACACAGCAGTGCAGCAGCGACAGGCATTGCGTAAGGTGCAGCGCCACAAAAAGGCCGTTCTCTGAACTGCAACCCAGCGGGAACACACCTAGCATCGCTAGCGCATCGGCTAACAGCACAGCATGATAGGGTGCCCAGCAAGCTATGAAAACCACTATGTACGTGAGGATGACCTTCCTGCTCACGCTGAGATCCTGGTCGCCATTTGAAGGGGAATGAGAGGAAGAGGAAGCCAGAGTGTTTGCCAACAGTGCATAGGACACTGCTATAACAGGGAAGGGTATGACAAAACCAAGAACCACAAAACTCAGCTGAATGCCCACCATCCACTGTAAAGGGTTGTCTTGTGGATATACAGGATGACACAAAGTCACATGACTGTGTAGTGACTTTACAGACTGCAGGAAGTATGTGTCAGGTATGGAGGCGAATAAAGCAAGCATCCATGTTACCGCACACACTAAACGTCGTATTTGTCGTCCTCTTCTGAGAGAAATCTCCCCCGAGCGGACCACCGAAAGATACCGGTCCACACTCATGCAGGCCAGGAAGAAGATGCTGGCAAAAAGGTTGACGCTGAAGAGTAGATGTGTGAGCTTGCAAGCCGCCTGGCCAAATGGCCAGTGACCGCCCTGTGCCCACGAGCTCACCCACACCGGGAGAGTAGCGACCACACACAGGTCAGCCACCACTAGGTTTAATATATACAAGTGTGTGTCGTGGTAATGACGCTCCGAACGCAAGTTGACCCACACTACTAGCACGTTGGCGGCCAGGCCCACAACAAAAATGAAGGCGTAGAGGGTGCACATAGCATGGAGGAGAGTAGAACGGTTGAAGGATGTGGGGCACATTTGCATTTCCACCTGCGAGTTGTTGTCACTGTTGTCTGTGAAGTTTAATTCTTCCCACATGGTGAAGAATTCAGTCAGTTCACTGGCACTTAGACTCATCTTCTCATTTGGTGGTGAAGACTGCAACTGTTGAAGGAGAAGAAACAGAAGTTAAACACCCATCAAGATGATGTTCAGCTTTCTCTCTTATGATTAGCATAAGGTCTATGTCCTCGGGTTATTAAAAATCAATTAATTAAATTGATTTTGTGGTAAAATATTACCTGGACATATATATGGAAAATATAATAAAATATAATGTAATGTAATAAAATATATTTTAATATCATGGATTGATTTTGGGTAACATTTGTTTGATAATTGATTAAATTATAATGTATTATGCATGTTATATCATTGTATGTTTATTTTTATTTTTTTGCTGTTTATTACTATTAAGTGTTTATGTATGTATAATAATGCATACTGAAAATATTTTATATTAACTATATATTTGTTAATAGCACACTACCGCTCAAATGTTTGTGGTCAGTAAGTTATTTTATAAAGAAATTAATACTTTTTATTTAGCAAGAATGCATTAAATTGATCAAAAGTGACAGTTAAGACATTTATAATATTACAAAAGATTTCAAATGAACGCTGTTCTTTTGAACTTTCTATTTATCAAAGAATTCTTAAAAAAAAAATACCATGGTTTCCACAAAAATATTAAGCAGCAAAACTGTTTTCAGCATTGATAATAATACAAAATTTGTCTTGTGCAACAAATGGGCTAAATATATTCAAACTGAATTTTGAACTGTAATAACACTGTAATAAAAAGTTATTTTTCAATTGTAATAATATTAAAAAATATTACAGTTTTTACTGTTTTTTTAAATAAATAATGCACACTTGATGAACATGAAGACCCAAACTTTTGAACGGTAATGCTGTTTCCAAAACTGTTGCTTTCTTACATTTGTCTTTTGATTGTGAAGTCAAATATGATCTGCCTCTGTGTTAGAGAGGTTTCATTCACTGGAATTACCTTAGAAGTGATTGTAAGTCCCATAATAGGATTTAAGAGCAATTATCAGAAAACAAGCAAGCAATTATGTAAAGTAATGCTATGAACTATCAGATGCATTGGGGGGTTTCGCCACTGCATTCTATTATAATTTCATGGTTCATCTTGGTTAGAAAGTTGACACTACTTCAAAAGCCCAAAGCTGTTTGGCTTCTAGCCAGTCATGTTAAAGTAACCTTTAAGCTGGTTCTGCTTTTCAAAAATCAAAGTGACTCAGTTCTATGACTTCACAATGATTTCTATGAGCAAAGTAATTTCAGTTTAGGGATTTTGTCACGCCATCTTAAACATCTAAGTGGTCCGTTCTAAAAGACATGTTGCTATGTGGTTGGTGAGGTCACAGGCCCTTGACCCTTGATTTTTTTCTGGTCACTAAATCCTTTTTTTAGTGGAACCTTTCAATCTCCAGCAGAGATGCCACAAAGGATGAAAATGTCCGTATAATGCTGTTCTGAATTAGAGTAAATCTATAAACATATAAAATAAGTCTGTCTCATGTTATGTTGCAGGACTTATAACACGAAGAGTGTGTGAGGGTCTTGAATTACACATAATTTTCCTGTGCAAAAGGAAATTTCCTGTTACTCCACCTGTATTCTGTTTGAAGTTCATTACAAAGTGAAATCTAATTGTTTTCCATTTATTAAGTACACAATAGTGTTGTTTGATAAAAGCTTTTGGGTTTGTTTGTTTGTTTGTTTAAGAACGGTTTATATTCTTTAACCCTAAGAGGAAATAGTTTAGGAAGTTCATAGCACAACATGTAATCAATGAATCCTTTAACGACTGAAACGTGGAGACAGACACGCAAACACTCTTTGCCTTGTGTCATTGTCCCTATCTATATAAGAGATGCTCCACAGCACTGCAACTGGCCATTTAAACTCTGATAGATGTCTGGATGGGCTTCCAGCAGTATACAATGGTAAGCAGCAAGGACACTGGAGTGTCAGAGGTCAAATGATTTATGACCACAGACACCTTGAGGGTCTTGAACCTGTGACACTGTTCTTGACAGGATGACAGGATGTTGGAAATGAAGTCATTATTTGCTCAAAATTGTGAATTATCTTTGAAATGGTGATGGGCATAAAGATACAATTTATTACTGGTTAAAAAGTTTTTTTTAGTACTCTGTAGTTTCTAATCATTAGCTGTCCAAGCTCTCTAGGCCATAAATGCAGCAAATGTTTCTTTCTTTTCAATTAAAATTACATTAATTCCATGTTCCTGCACCCCAAACTAATCTTGTGTTTCGAGTGAATTTATTTATTTTGAGGTTACCGATTTCGACAAATGTAAACAGCGTAATAGAATGATACATTGAGTAAAGCTCTAAGCATGAGCTAATATTACAGACTGGGATTACTGGCAGCAAATGCAAAGCAGAACGTATTTATAAAGCTAAACCATGGACATAATGAACTATGATGAAAATGCTTAACATATGTGAGCTTTTTCCTCAAATGTACAATCTACAGTAACTGTATAACTTTCCACAGCATCGATGTGATGATACACGATACAATATAAAGAATATTGGGTTTTGTGTAAGCTAACTTTTCCTTTACCCAACTGGCCTGCACCCTAAAATAAAAGTGGCAAAATTTTCACCCCAGAATAAAAAAAATGTTAATTTACTCACTCTCATGTTAAGGGAGAAGTCATACATGAGGGTGAGTATAAATGTTGTTGTTGTTTGTTTATTTTTTTAATACTTTTTAAAAAACGTTTGCTATAATTTACTTTATAGAGTAGATGACAAATCTATGGACAAATCTATATTCAATCGAAAAGGCTATAAAGTACGTTAAGTTAGCTTTATTATGATAAGGCATTGACTTACTTTAACTCTGATTTTCTCAAGTAAAACCCAAATTGGTTTGTGCGCCCCTATACGCAGTTATCCTGAAGTAGTCAACAATACTAACGTTTTTAAAAAATATATGCTACATAAATCATAAAGCGTTTAACATTTTCAGCATTTCTGTGTTGTCAATATTAATCCTAACGGAAAGCGCACGGCGTAGTGTTGCCATGGTTACGTGATTTACGTCCTCAGCGACTTCTGTTACCGTTATTGCCAAACGTTTATTTTGCGCCGCGAAAAAAATACGCGCTGTATCTAAGTAACTTATACTCTGTACAAGTTCATCTTTGTTAAAACATAAACTATATGAAATGCTTACAACTTTATTACAAAACCCCTCACACTAACAAAAGAGCTATCATAAAGAAGATCTGCTTTTAGAAAAAAAAAAAAATAATAATAATAATAATAATATAAAAAAAAAAAAAAACTATCTTGCTGGGCTGTTAACAAATCGTCTAGTGTAGTGCAGGTGTCTCAAACAGGTAGTAGTGTAACTAATCTAGCCAACTAAATCTCCTCAAGTGTTTTGCTCGTTCTTAAGGACAAAAAGATCTTTCTTACCTCTGTCATTTTGGCTTTAATGCTTGATCAGTGGGCAATATTAATCCACGGTTTCGTTCTTATCCGCTGAGGAGATGAAGAGATTCGTTGGCGCTTGTGCTGCAGGTTGTTTAAATAGAGAGAATGAAAGTGGTGACGCCCATCTGCGCCTCACAATAGCGACTCCGACTGCACCTCAGTCTCAACCTCAACCTCAACACACTCATATATTACTAGTGACAGAACACTGTTTGCCACATGGATGCCACGATATATACTATGTTATAAACAAGAAAATATGCAATATATATATATATATATATATATATAAATGTAAAAGTTCAATATTAAAAATATAAATAATTAATGCAAATATGATATAATTGTAAAGTAATAAATCAAATAATAAAAACTAATAATAAAATTAATTTAAAAATACACTAAATTAATAAATAAAAAGGAAAAACAACTTTGTCTTCTGCTCCTAAATGTAGGCCTATTAGGGTTAACCAATAATGTAACTTTGTTGAGCACCTCTCTCGCACCTCAAAGCCTTCATTTTCTATGCCTGATTACACATTATGAAACATAACCACCCAATACGACAACCTGAGATCCTGAATAAAATAAAATAAAATAAAATAAATAAATAAATACAAATCTGTCAAAACCAGCAGTGGCAGGAAGAGTCAGCAAAACCACAGAGCAACGGCTACCATGGCCAACTTTACCAAACCTCAGTCTCACTTATAAAGGAAATAAAACATCATATGTCTATTGTTTTTTTGTATGGGGAAGACATGGGGTATGTAATGGTTTTCTTTATCCTCTGGCACAGAAAATGTCTGACCTCATGAAGAACATGAATCGATGAAGGAGTGATTGTTTCCATCATGATAACCTGCATGAAAGGGCAGCCTCAGCATGCACGGATATCCATTGTCCCCGGCTATCAAAAATATCAGAGCAGATTTCAAAAAGTCACTGATAAGCATCCTGGTTCTCCTTAACACTTGTGCCAGCTTCTTTATCTGAGCTTTCTTCTACATACACAGGAGGGGAGAGACCTTTTGGTGAAGGCTTTGAAACAGAGACTGAATGAGGTGAATTAAGGAGGGAAGAGAGCAGGGGTCCAAAGCTGCTGGAACAGAGGAACAAATCTCCGTCTGCTTTTCAAACACACACTTTCCCTCCATTGCTAAGCAACAGATGATGTAAAATGAGTGACTCAGTGCTTGAGAAAAAAGGACCTTTATATAACTTCCTGCAGTGGAGGTTTAATTTAGTTAATGCTCAAGAACACTACATCATTTTGTCCATTGAAATGGTGCAACATTGTAACTGCTCTAAAGCTTCTGGTGTTAATATTAATCCCCACAGATGTCTCAATAAACATGGAAGACTTGTGGCGACAGCTGAAGGTTGAATTGCTCTGGATAAACTTATCCAAAGTTTCTTGGGTCATGCCCTCTTCTGCTTTAGGGTCAAGGCCAGGAACGGGAGATAACGTCACCTCTCTGAAGATTCATACATTTAGTTTAGAAAAAATTTTCAAGTAACTCAAGTAAATACCAAGTAACACTAAATTAAACATAAAATCTTTAAGTAGTAAGACTGAAATAAAAGTACATTAATCATTGTTTTATTTACAGCTTTGAAAAAATGTTTTTTTTTACAATGTAAAATGATATAAAATGGTCTCTTATTACTCTGTTTATATATTTGAATTTGTTTTTCCCAAACAAAAATCTCTCTATTCTCTTTCTTAGTCTGTTAAGTGTTTTACATCTATTGTGCATAGAAGCTATTTAATATATTATTTCTAAGTACATTATAATTAATCCTGTAAGTTGGTAAGGAATGTGGTAAAGTGGATTATGTTTTTATGAGGTGTAAAATATTTTTTCAGGCAGAGGGAACTTGTTATTAATTTGGCTTTTATATGTCTGAGACTTTTCAGAGACTAAAAGGGAGAAAATTAAAAACAGAATGGGTGGGACCCATCAAAACTTTTATACATTTTCTATACATCTTACACACTGGTAGTTCTAAAGACATATTTTTTTTTTACATTACAAACAATAAGCAAGGTGGACAGTCATGATGCTTGTGTTTTAACATAAAAATATCATTACAGTTTCTAAAACCTTATGTCAGCATTGCTACAATAAATCTGAAATTAATGAATGAACTTTCAATGGGGTGTTTGAAGAATCCAAGTTTTAATTTCACAATTACTATTTATACACATTTCCCTTATTTTAACATTGTGTTAATGTAGTGTAGAAATCTGAACTGGTGACCTTTGAAGTTTTCACACATTAAACCAGTAATTTGTGACATCATTCCATTTTTTATATTAGTTTTGGGAAAGCAGGAGACATTTACAATGGTTTGATTGATCAGTTTCTCTCTGGTCAGTTTCAGTTCAATTATTCTACAGCTCCCCGACCCTCAACAGCTCACTTTCTGTAATTGGTTGAAAAACAGCTCAGCTGGTACAGCTGGTCATATAATATAACCAAGAGGAGCTCCCATGGTAGCAATTTGCTTAAACAAAGTCTTGGTATTTGGTTATACAGGCAGACTGCTTTTCTCAAAAGCACTAAACACACCACTCACACTTCATCAGAGTGATGAGCAGCACCAGAAAAAATCTGGCTCTTAAAGTGTCAAAGAAACATGCTGGAGGATATATTTGCATTGACGTGCATGTTGCAAACTGCAAACTTTAATTTCTAAATAATTAACACACATTACCATTCAAAATTTGGGGTCAGTAAGATTTGTTTAAAATAATTAATACTTTTATTCAGTAAGGATGCATTACATTGATCACAAGTGACGGTAAAGATTTCGATTTTAATAAACACTGTTCTTTTGAACTTTCTATTCATCAGCATATTACAATGATTTCTGAAGGATCATGTGACACTGAAGACTGGATTAATGGTTGCTGAAAACTCAGCTTTGCATTACAGTCATTCATTACATTTTAAAAGACTGAACTAGACTGATCTAATTATTGCACCCATGATAAGCATCATAGACTTCTTTTAAACATAACCGTAAACTGTATGGTAGTGTACAAAAAGTCATTTGAAGTTTCTTTTAAATATTTAGTGTTGCATGTGCACAGATGGAGTTTATTAACTTAATCTCTTCTTTCAGTAATGGAAAAACATCCTGTATTTCAGCACACTACAGCAGCTGAGTTGCTGTTCCATAAATTAACTAAGATCACGCATACGGGGTGTACATCAAAAAACATCTTTCGCCTCCAGAAAGAAGCACGGCTGTGAAATATGCACATGTGGTGAGTGCCATCGTGTGAGGAAAACAGACTTCAGGCCACGCCATTGTGTTCCAGGTGGTTCCAGTTTCAAGCCTCCCCAGTGTGCTTTCTCAGTGCCATGCAGGGCTGAATGCAGTGTGGGGGATGGACCAGCCCTCCATCTGACATCAGGAGCTCATGTGCTGGTTATGTTAACTCAATTATACAGTTTATTGAAGATGGGAATCTATTCGACTTCCAGTTTGTGCTATTTATGGAAACTCATCCTCATTGGTGTTAAAAAAAATGTAAAACTGACTAATGTTGTTCTGCCTGACTCAATAAGCCTTGCATTGTAATTAAATATATAATGCAATCTGAAACTTAAAGAGGAAAGCCCCCCCCCCCTCTTATTGTATTACAACTGTGACCACATAAACAGAACATGAGGGTGTGTAATTGATGACAGAATTGTAATTTTTGTAAGAATAATCCCTTTATAACAGTATTGAAAACGATGAATAACTGAAATGAGTGAAAACAATACTAACACTTCTTGGTTTAGAAAGAAATGTTTCCATTATTTGTCAAAAATGTTCTCATCATTTGTCCTTTAAATAATCCAAATTACAAATTTGGTATGACTGTTGTCACTTGACTTTCTAAAAGATCAAAAATAACCATCAGGATCTATTAAATGAAAGTCAGTGCATGAGTTTAAATGACTTCATCTAATAACCCTGAGGACAGAACCCACAATCATGTCAAGCTTCCACGTTTTTCCCAGAAGGACAGTCTCTTTAGCGAGGAAGCTCCTTTGATTTACTGCAAACACATGGCGGAATACTGTGTGCCGTTTTGAAGTCTCTAGTTGGCTCCTTGTTTTGGGTCATGGAAACATGATATAAGTGATTCCTTATGGATTGTGCAATGAAAACACAAAACAGAACAATCCCATCATGTGCTTTACATCTAAATCTAAGATGTAATTCATCCATTGTCAAACACCAAATAATTGATCAATTTTCACAATCAGTTTAATTCTATTAGTGGTCTCAGGAAAAAATGAAGATCATGTTTTACAAAAAAAAAAAAAAAGAAATTGCAGAACTCACAAAAAGCCTTATATTCAGATGCGTTAAGGTGCATCTTGGGATTTTAACATGTAAGCTATTGTTATATCTGTTCTGTTTTATAACTAACTAGAATCTATCAATTGTCACTTTCAATATTTATTAGTATTGCACAGTTCTCTCTAAAAAAATATCCTGTGCATTTAAATGCTAGACTTGCTTGTGGTCTGCATGTGAGAGTTTTGAGAATGTCTGTTATGGACTGGCACATCAGGAAAGGTGTGGTGAATGCAAAAACTGCACTACGCCCAGGAGACTGTGCATCAAGACTGTCACCTAAACCACAAATGCTTCCCTTGCAGAGCCCACATAACCGTCTTGACTAAGACCTGTCAACTGTTTTTTGTTTAGTTTTTTGTCATAAAAAACATGAAACAGCATTGTTTAAGACTGTGAAGTTTGCAGCAAGTCTATTTTGAAGTCCATGACCATTGCTTAGTGAGAGATCTCTTCCAAACAAAATGTATTCCCCTCATTTCTTGTTTAATGTTATCGGGAATGTGGTTTTCCGTACAGTAATTTGACATATGGTTAAAAAAAACACCTTGTGAACAGGGTCAGAAGATGATTTGTTTAAACCATATGTCAACAGAGTCATCAAAGTTTAGCTATGCATTCCAGCATGTGTGTCAGACAGAAAATGATTTATAATCTACTCAAAACTGAAAATAGTTCCTAAAGTGTATTATTACATTCAAGCATTTATGCATTTAGCAGAAGTTTTTATCCAAAGCAACTTACAATAGACGGACCAAGCAATTCATCACAGAGCCAATAATATTCATAATATACAATGCCAGGGTTAGTATAAAGCTATTTAGCAGTTTTTGTTTTGTTTCTAGATATTTCTAAGCTTTCTTTCTTTATTTCGTTTCAGTAATGTTAGTACTTGAACTTATTTTAAGTTAGTTGCCAGTCACCATTTTAATTTTTTCATCTATGTGTATTTTATTTCAATTAATAGAAACAGTTTTAACACTGGTCTTGTATGGTGCATATCAACCAGAAATGGACCTCAAAAAAAACTTAGCAGACAAACTATGATTTGCATTGCTTTTGAAACGGCTTCTAACTAGACCATGCTAACTAACCACACCTTGAACCTGGGATATTTTAGCATAAACTCAATGTCACCACAAGAGGTCACTATGCAGGCCTGATCAGTTTTTCTGTCTAATAAGGAATGTTTGTAAAGGAATACTGAACTGCTTACTGCACAGTATACACTGCTTTTAATAATAGTAGGCGAAATAGCACACACACTATGTAACGATAAAATATTGAATTGGTAATATGCTACACTGGTACTACATGATTACATTTTGCATATGGTTTATTCTTCACACTGGAGCTGGAAGCAAGAAAACTAATCATATAAAAAGTACAAGTAATATACTCAATGTTTCAGAGATTGCATGGCTACCTGTTTCCAGATTACTCTTGATTACCCTTAGGATCTGTTTTAGTTTAAAACAGTATAAAAATGCAGCCGGATTTCAAAGCATTATCTACAAACATCTGCTGAAAAGTTTTGCTGCAGAAAAGGACATGCCCCTAAGGAATTTCCACAGGAAATGGGAAATCAGTGCACAGCTGGGACAAATACCCTTCGGAGAATAAATAAACCCAATTTATGAGCCCTGAATAAATGTGCCATATTAAGGTGCTGCTTGTTCTGAAACAGAACAAACACATTTGTTTTTGATATTTGGTGCCTTAGAATTGCTTTGATAAAAGCCCCTAGGGGAAGACCACTGAAGGAGCAACACAATAGAGAAATCCTTGACTAAGGAGCACAAAATTAACTTCTGTCTTGGTTTCTAAATGCCCCAATATTACATTAAGGTATAGTTCACCAAAAAAAAAAAAAAATAATAATAATAATAAATCTGTCATTTACTCACCCTCATGTTGTTTCAAACCTGTAAGACATTGGTTAATCTCCAAAACACAAATTGAAAATATATTTTTCTGTTTCTGTTCCTCCATTAAAAGTCCAGGTAACCAAAACTGAAAAGATCCAAAAAGCTTGTAAAGGCAATCAATATTAATTGAGCAGTTAATCAAAGTCTTTTGACGATTTGTTATCTAAACTCAGTTCCCTTTCATGGGAACTTCGAACTGCGTCCTCTAGGGGTCATTCAAAATACCTTCATTTGTGTTTTGAAGATTAAACTACGGTGGCCGAGAGAGCTCAACACGCTGCAACTTCAGAAAACACATGCAAATAGAAAAAGCACCAGCAAATTAAGATAACATCTTCATCAGTTTGACAGCACATGTGCTACAAATACTCGCAACACAAACAAATACAAAAACGCGCTGCAAATGCTCACAACACAACCAAATAAAGAGCTGCAAATGCTCACAACACAACCAAATAAAGAAACGGCTGCAAAAACAGAAACTCGCCGCAAATGCGCACAACACAACCAATTAAAGAAACGCGCCTATTTGTTTGTGTTGTGAGCATTTGCAGCGCGTTTCTGTTTTTGCAGCGCGTTTCTTTATTTTGTTGTGTTGTGAGCATTTGCAGCACGTGTGTTGTCAAATTGATGAAGATATTTTCTTAATTTTTTCAGGTGGTTTTTCTTCTTCTTTAGTTTCTTCTTCTTCTTCTTGTTGCTTTACGGCGGATCGCAGACTTATAAGCGCATTACCGCCACCTACATCTCAAATGGACCATTGACACTATCTACAATCTCCTGATTAACCTACCAACCCACATACAAACACCCTTGATTCTTGTACCCGCTTAGAGTCTTCATAGAGCTTCATCCGGCGCTGCGTGTTCAGCTCCTCCGTCCTCCCTCAGCCCTCTTAAGCGGGACTTGAAAGGAGAGAGAAAAAAAACAACAACACTTATACTTGCTTGTTCAACCCAGTTCTTCCCGAATACTGTAACAATAATGATTTCACATTTATTCCTGGATTTAATACATTCTTAATTATAAACCGCTCACCCTTATTCTCTAGTTCATCTTTCAACTCATTTCTTTCAACAATATATTTCCTACAGTACATTATAACGTGTTCAACTGTTTCATTAACGTCACATACCTCACATAGCCCTGTTGGATGTTTACTTATTAAATGCATTGTACTGTTCAACCTTGTATGCCCCAATCGCAACCTTGTAATCATGTTCTCCTCAGTTCTGCTCCAACCTGATACTCTTCCCTTATCCACTGTTGATTGTATATGATACAAATGCCTACCTTTGGTATCTATGTCCCAATACTGCTGCCATAATTTCCAAATATTCATTTTGATAATTGATTTAATTTCTGACCTACTAAGAGGAATCTGAATATCAACTATTTCTCGTTCTATGGCCTTTTTTGCTAAATTATCTGCCTCTTCATTACCTCTCAACCCAATATGTGCCGGTACCCACAGAAACTGAACTTTTATACTATTTTGCTTAAGTGAATATAATTCTTGAAAAATCTCTATTATCATATCTTGTCTTATTTCTGACTTCTGCTCATTCAAACTTATTAGGGCTGAACTTGAATCTGAACATATTACTACCTTGGATATTTTAACTTCACTAATCCACCTTATTGCCATAATTATTGCAAACATTTCTCCAGTAAACACTGATAAACAATCTGATATTCTACTGCGCTTATTTACTTTTAACTTTGGTATTACAAATGCAGAACCCACATGACCCGTTTTTGGATCCTTTGAAGCGTCTGTGAAAATGTGCATATATTCTCCATACCTTGACCCCATATTCCCTTACATCATATACCTCTGTTTCGTAAGCCCCTTCCTTTAATTTTTGTCTTTTCCACTGAAAACTTAAACCCATTTTCCCTTGACCACTTTTCTACTTCGTTTAATGCACATTGCATCTTCTTTATAGTATACTCTATATTCTTTCCTTTAAACCAAAGAGCCCCATCATCAGCAAACAAACCCCTTGTCCAAATACCCACACTTACGGTCTTGGCCACTTGAGAGCGCGTGCGCGCGACAGCAAGTAAGTGCGCAAGACTGTCCCAGGTCTTAACAACGGCAAAGCACAGTGCCCTTAACGCACATTAAATCCACACTATCTCGAATACCGCTCCGGAGCGCTCCGGAGGTTCCAGGGTCCCATCTGGCGCTGCGTCTCCAGCTTCTCCAGAACACTTCCCTGGTTCCCTAAAATCCAGATCAGGTTACAGCATCCCTGTCTGATTTTAAATCCTCTCGCTCAACCCTATACTATAAATGTATTTTATTAGCAGCCTATATCCTAGGCTACTCTATCTTTATTAAACTCATATCCTAACAAGTACCCCACATCCTTATTTACCTTTCCCTTTTTATTTAATAAAGTTATTAATTCCTTTCTTTCTTCGTCATGTTTTTTACAAGCGTATATTACATGATTTACTGTTTCTTTTCCCCCACAATACTCACATAAACCATTCTCGTGTACTCCCGTAATAAATAGTGATGCATTCAGTCCTGTGTGTCCAAGACTCATCCTTGTTAAAATGACTTGTTCCCTCCTGTTTCTACCACTAATGTTTTGTTTATTATTTAAAAAATATATATATTAAATAAATGCATCCCCTTATTATCTGAATTCCATATTTCTTGCCAATCCTTTAAAATAGTTTCCATAATTATAGTTTTGACTTCACCTTTACTTAAAGCAACATTAACATCTACTTCTTCCCTTTTTAAAGCATCTTTTGCCAATTCATCAGCTGTTTCATTTCTCAATATGCCCACATGTGCTGGTACCCAGCAGAAACCGACTAATACACATTTTCTTTGTATACGCCATAATAATGTCAATATTTCACTTTGAGGCGTCATGCCCATTCAAAGTGAGGGGGCACGTGCCCCCTCGGATTTCTGAGCCAAGTGCATTTTGAATGCAGCTTCCAAAAGACAAAAATAGCCGAATAATATTTTTTTATATTTGATACAATCGCACCGGTGTGATTATATCGTTCAGTGCGGCACAGCATCAGCTGCTAAATTCAAATCTGTGCTCGCTGGCTGGCGCTGAGCCAGAGACAGACGCGTTTTTACAGTGCTGCGCATTATAACCAATCACACACGATTCTATTGAGCTTATGAATGCAATGACCAATCAGAGACGTTCAGATGAGTCATCGCTGAAACGCGGTGTTTTGCTCTCATCAGAAACAGTGCGTAGCCTATGTGCGTACGAATGTAAGTAAGAGATTAATTTCAGTGTAAACGGCTTCAGTGATTTTAATGGGAGTTTTTGAGAGTGTCTCTGGCTAGAATGAATGAAAATGTTATTTTGATAATGTAAATTTTCTTTGCTCTCTGTAAAATGAAAGTGTTATAATTAGTAACTTACAATATTATTAAATTCACATTAAATACAAAGTCAGTCGTATTAAAATATTTTATGGCATGACACCCATAGGCTATCTGGTACTTAAGTAAAAAGTTGGGTTTTTATGTGTAGTTAATAGATTACACTATTAATCTACTTGCCCATCACCATTGATCAAATAATCTATAAAGGTGCAAAACGCATACTTACACATATTTGAGAATCGAGATATTTCCAAATATAGGCTAGTTAACACGTTTGGAAATATTTCGAATAAAAATAACAAATAAATAAAATATAAGCCTATATCAGTTACACACATACACTGTAAAAACAAACCTATAGAATCTTCTCAATAAAAGTGAGGTAACAATTTGCACTCAATTTGTTTGGGTAGATTTCATCCTATATTCTTTAGTAAAGAGTACCTGAATTTAACAGCTACGATATACTAAATGAAATTAGGTAAAGTCTACCTCATATTTCTCAATACATTACACAGCAAATTACTTATAAAAATTAAGTAATAATAACTTTATTATTAGCAGAAGACAGTTAATCTACTTAATTATTATTAATAATAATAATAAGTCAATAGAAATAATTAAACATTACTTATTCAGAGATGGTTAAGTTTATCTCAAAATTTCCAGACACAGGACACAGTAATTCATTGGTCAATAAATTACTCATTGACTAAATATATGGATAAAAAATTTCATTCTTTTTAAAACAATACTTAAAGGGATAGTTCACCCAAAAATGAAAATTATGTAATCATTTACTCACCCTTCTGAATTTTTCAAAAGAAAGTCAGAATTTTTTTTTCATTATTAGATTATTAGGCTATATAAGATTATATTTCAAAAGTGCTACCACCATAAATTACTTGCATTTTGGCTTAAATCACAGTAAGCTACCTCACTGCTATTACATGATGCATAAATACAATTCAAAAGATTCGAGCAGCAGTTAAAACTAGTTGAAATATGATGGAATATGATTTTCCCCCCACTTTAATGCACTCTCCACAGAGAGTTATGAATACCAAATGCATGAATATTAGAAACACCTTTTAATATAATGTATTCCAATATAACACTAACGTTACATTTTTATACTGTTTATTGAATAATGTACTATGTCCTGATTTTAATATCGTACATAATTTATATTCATATATGTTGCATTTACATTAATGCAAATGATAGAAGGAATTCCTTAACGATTAACGCACATATTTTAGAAAATAATTAACGTTACACTAACTACACTTGTGCAATCTGCAAACCCAAGTTCACTAAAACACATAGGCCTAACACATAACTCAATTTAAGTGAATTGGCACAAAATAGACTCAAATCATAGAAACGATATATTAATGATAACAAAAGGAACATAAAAAGCCTTACATATGTTCTATCTTTTGCTTTTTGTCTGTGTCACCACCACAGCACATGCTTGCTAATCGCCGTACATGCTAATGTGCATATAATACTAATGTGCTCCGACTGGGGCTGATACTTAGGTGTAATACTAAGTTTTTAAAAGTACTTACTGCAGGCAAGCACCGAGAAGCACAGTTAATAAATTGAACTTGAACTTGTTGTGAACAATGTTGTGCACATAAAATATTTGTAAAGGATGATATTTATAACGAATGAAGCACATCGCGCCAACCCAGGCATAAGAGCACACGCACAAACGCCCAATTATATTAACATAACTCCAAATTTGTAAAATAAACCCCAAACCATTTTTAACATGCATTAAACGAAAGAACCCCACAGAAAGGGACACATTAATTATCATATAAATCCGTAAATAATAACAATAATAAAATTACTTTATGATTTGATCCCTTCTAGCACAGAACAAAACGTAGAGAAAAAGACGGTCCGTTAGGTGTGGGTCCGTTAGGTGTGGACAAGGCCTCAATCACACAGTCACAATGCTAACCTGTTCACTAATTTCAGCCATGTACATAACACTAATGGTAGCTAATATTTTAATTATCAATGTAGACTTTTAGTCGCATTTGCAGGTGCCAGTATAGGACCTGTAATTAACGTTACTCCATATCAAAGCTAAACCGACCAACCTAAAATTCGAACCTTAGCTGTGGCGCCGACAAGATAACAGAAGCAAGCAAATTACACATCTTTTGGTAAATCTTACCATTAAATAAGTTAACATTTGCATTGAGAATTATATCAACATGATAAACAACAAAAATAAACTTACCTGCACCTCAACTCTTCGCGGTACCGCTGGAAGACGTTGAATTTGAATTCCGCGATTCCCGCCTGGACGTTGACATTGACGCATGCGCAGTTTGCGATGACAGAACTAATATTTTGGGGTATGTTTTACTTATTTTTTAATGTTTCAGATATTACTGTTAACAAGTAGGTAGTGTAGTTAGAATGTACCCATTTATATATATTTTACTTAACTAATATACTTAAGTAAAATATAACTGATTCGGACGGGTTGTATTTAACACCCTCCTGCATAATTTTTTACAGTGTAGATAGATAGCTAGATAGATAGATAGATAGATAGTAGGGATGTAACGATTACTGGCACTATGGGGCTAGACAAAATGAATTACAAAACACAAATTTATTCATGTCTAAATTTCAGCATCAAGACTGTTAAACAAAGACATGGCCACATGGGGTGAGCATTGCACCAGGTCTCACACCCCAGCTTTCATCTGGTTGTGGGGTGGCAGAGGTTTCTCCAGGTGGTGACCCACAGTGAGACCAAAATGAGATTCAGCCTGTTTCTCCCGGACTTCAGGCTTGAGCTGAAAGCCTTTCCCCTCATCAAAGATGTCTACAGCTGGGAAGCTATACCCAGCATAAATCTTCTCTACATGAATGATGGGTTGACAACGATGTTAACACAGAAGCAGAATCAGAGCAGATGACTACTGTCTGGCCTTACCTCTTCAATCCACATCAATCCTATTATGATGGCGACCATTTCAATAGCATATATTAATAGCTTAGATGACACTCTTAGTTATTGATACATTCAAGTCCGGGATAAAGTCTCCTATTCCTGCAAGCCCTATATTTGGGCCTTTTGATCCATCTGTATAAATATGCGTACGTGCATAAAATCTTTGCTGTAAATGTCTAGTCACCATATATTTAGTGTTACCCATTTCCTCCCAGTCCCTTTTCTTGTCTAGTATTTCCAAATCAATTTTAACTTCAGGAATTAACCAAGCTGGTACCTCGCCCCATACTGGAGACATACTACATTCTATATTTGCAATGTCTACAGCTGGGAAGGTGAGAGGTGCCTCATTTAGGAGACCTTGAAGACGAGCACGCCAGCCTTCCAACAGGCCTTCACGAGCCTCAGAAGAGAGATGTGTGGGTGCCCAGAAGATCTGTGGAGCAAGGACCTGGAAGCCACAATAGTTGAGGACACCATTCTACAAAGAGAGGAAACATCAGTGCAGGAGTCTCAGGTTTGTATGACACGCACACTCAATTAACGCTGCGTTCCAGGGTTCATCCCCATGCCCTTAATCCCTTCAAAGGGTTTACCCTACAGAGTGAGAGCTTCAAAGGGATAAAGGGTCTAGGGACCAGAAGAAAAAATAAATAAATAAAAACGATATTCTTACCAGTAATTAACCAAGCTGGTACCTCGCCCTATACTGGAGACATACTACATTCTATATTTGCAATCGGATAGCTTTCTGCTAGTTGATTAATACTCCATCCAAACAGGTGTTTTTTTCCTATTTGCATGCGTTTTTTGCTCGTCCGCCGCATTAAACAGTTTCTTGGGTTTTTGAACAACATGTGGGTGAGCAAATGACAATTCTCATTTTGGGTGTACCAACCCTACAGCTTAAGATTTTAATATATA
>NW_015554153.1:85007-87102 GCF_001515605.1 Sinocyclocheilus anshuiensis
TTGAGCTGAAAGCCTTTCCCCTCATCAAAGATGTCTACAGGTGGGAAGGTGAGAGGTGCCTCGTTTAGGAGACCTTGAAGACGAGTGCGCCAGCCTTCCAACAGGCCTTCGCGAGCCTCAGGAGAGAGATGTGTGGGTGCCCAGAAGATCTGTGGAGCAAGGACCTGGAAGCCACAATAGTTGAGGACACCATTCTACAAAGAGAGGAAACAGTGGAGAAGTTGCAGGTTTGTATGAAATGCAAACTCCATTAACACTGCATATGTGCGTGCGCATACACACATATATACACACACACACACACACACACACACACACATATATGCATATATAGTGCGCGAAAATGGAGCACTTCAAGAACATTATGGAAGTGTACTTTTAACCTGGGGTGGCCAGTTGAGTACTTCGGTTTGGAATAACCCTTTAATATGGTGGCTATGATCGTTCTCATTTCGAAGTACCTTTCAGAAGCGGTATCATCCCATTTGGAACACAGCAGAACTTAGACGGACAAAAGTTAGAATAAAGGAATGTAGGGGATGATGTTCTTACTTGAATTGGCCACAGAGTAACATTCATGTCTCCATTGATCCCATTGGACCTGAACATGGTCTCATGGGAACCAGTAGTGAAGGATAACATGACTTTCTTGTCCTGACATGAATTAAACGCTCAAATTATACCAATATTAACAGCCCACTCAAATTTCATTAGAGAGCAGCCAACATTCGGGGTTTATGATGTGCAGGCCTCACCCTGAAGATGCCCTCACTGTAGCGCTTTTCCAAGGTGTACGCAAAACCAAGCGTAAGAACCCGGTCCATCCAGCCTTTCATGATGGCAGGAACAGAGAACCAGTACATGGGAAACTTAAAGAAATTGACAAAAGTGGTCAAAGACTTACAAAGACCCAAAAGGAGAAGAAATATCAAAAAGAAAAAAAAAAAAAAGTCATACCTGAAAAATGACAAGATCTGCTTCGTTTAGTTTCTTGTGCTCATCTACGATATCTGAAGCCAGTTGCCCCTCCTGCCAGGCCAACATGGTCTCATTTCCATAACAGAAATGCTCTGGGTTCTTCACGGCTCCTAAAAAAAATACAAAAAAATAAAAAAGACCCCAGAAAATCGTGCAATTACTGCCACTGAGCTCCGATAAGGCACTAGTTCTTGGTTTAATATTTTCTAAACGAACAAAACACTGCCTCCCACACCAGTAATATCCTCCTTTGTAGCCGTGGCCTTGAACTTCATTTCATACAGATCAGACACAAGCACGTTACAGCCCTGTTTCTTCAGCGCGTCCACAGCAGCATCTTTAACAGCCGCATTGAATGATCCTGCGCTCTGGTGCGCGTAGACGATCAACACGGTCTGTGCGGCTGAAAAAGAACATTAACCGAAGAGACTAAACAAACAAAATAAAGCGAAACAAAACGTTGCGAACAAAAGACACTTGAAATAACAACAAACAAACAAACAAAAACGTACCCATTATGTTTCTCACCCACAGGTCTCAAAGCAGCCACTAAACACCAACACAACTGTGAACTTTTAAAGTGTCAATCACCTGTGCACAGCTGAATCATTTTACTGATCAATTAGTGCTGGCAGGCCACCCACAAACATTTACGACAAATATAAATAAATAAATACAATTTCTTCATGTTTTTTTTAATCGATTAATGTCTTTTATTTTTTTAAACAATTTTTTACAATAAACTTGCATTGCAGATTTACGTTTTTACCACTAGATGTCTACATGCACCAGCAACTGAAGCTACAGATGCATCTACATCTATAGAACATACATGTATGATAAAAAATTAAAACACGAAATTGATTTGGTCAGTTTATATAAATACCGGTAGTTGTTTTATTAACTAACTAACTTTCTTTATTTCTTTCTTTACGGGTGGGTAATGTAGCCTATTTGACAACAATTTTCTGCTGAGAAAATAACAGCTGTTTTGTCTCCTCGTCTTGGTGCAGTTTGTTGACTTTTTAAACGGGCAAGGATGGGAGATTTGCTTGAGACCAGTTAAGACCAGCAGTCTGGTTTATTATATTCCCCCCCCCCCCCCCCAGGGACCTTT
>NW_015554153.1:87118-87996 GCF_001515605.1 Sinocyclocheilus anshuiensis
GACATTTTTGTTATCTTCAAAATTAAATGTAAAAGTTTATTATTATTGCGAAATGTGCACGTGTATGACTTTAAGAAGTGCAAGATACGGTTTCTGTTTTTAGCACCAGACTCCCAAGATTAAAAATAGCGTGCGAGCCCTCAAACTCCCCCAACAGACGCTCGAATCCATTCGCGCCCCAATACTGAACTAAAGCAAGAGAAGAAACGTTTTATCCCAGCCGTTATACTGACAATCACGCTGTTACGTCCCAACTTTCTGAGCAAACAAACTCTAGATAATTTACAGCCATTTTGGCAGCTCCTCAGAGGCGACACGTGTGTCATGAAAAGGCGTTTGCGCTCTCAGCACCGGTGACTCTTCAGTCTTTCACAGTACAGCACTAGGAAGAGTGCAAAAAAGACGGATGTAACACAATGAACCGAGTAGTGAACGACACGACGTAGCGTTGCTGTTTTTTGGTCAGAGTTAGAAACGTGCTCTCTTTTTCTTATGCCTTTTCTGAAGGAATAATTCTCTTAAGGATCGGTTCTCACGCGTAAAGTAGCGTGTTTCTCAGAAGGATTTATTGAAGGTTACCAATGGGGTCTCAAGGGCCAGGACGTAAAAGAACCCCCAGCAAAAATGGGTTGACTGCTGAGGAAGATGCCCTCAACGTAATCGCAAAAGAGGTAAATTAATCTCCCAAGGGTTAAGCTAATGTAATGATCTAGTTGCAGATGTGCATGGTTAAACTCCAGAGAAAAAAAACATGACAATCACATGGTTCTACATCCTGAGTTAGTTTGTTTATTAAACCAAAGAGCTCTACACAGTTTCACGAGTATCTAATTAACATAACAACAGTCTAACTAAGGTAAAGTCCCTGTTTATGCCTT
>NW_015554153.1:88054-92760 GCF_001515605.1 Sinocyclocheilus anshuiensis
TAATTCTTTTTTGTACAAGCTGTAGACTCTCTATTTCATTTCCTCTCATTTCCTCTCCTACTAGTAAAGTCTGCTTCCTGTCTGTTTGTTTTTAGTACCTAACTAAAAGTTTCTGGGCTGTGTTGATCAAAGGTGTTATTTTATTGTATCATGGCAGTAGGCTAATGTATTTGAAAGTGCTACCAGTCTCCAACATAGACTGGGTTTGATGTGCTTGAACAGGTGCTGGGTTCATGGTGGAGAAAACCTTGATTAGACTGCTTAAGAAGTGTTTTTTCCCCAGTTAGATCTTCAGCAGATGTATATGATGTTTCTTCATTGTACACCCATAGTGAAAAGCAATGACTGTATGTGAAGTGCACGTGTTTTCATAGACAGTTAAACTGTATATTTAGCAAATGCTTCATTCTATTAATAGTAAGTGTCTCTGTTTGACACATCATGCTCAATGGTTGGCAGGAGAGAGGCCTTCTCACTCTACTGTCAGCATGAACTGCCCTCTCAGTTTAGAGTCTGAAATGCAGTCAGAGAAGCATAGGTATATTTGTGTGTATGCATGTAAACATGTCTCTGTGTTTACATGATTCATTTTATTTATTTAATGTGTGATTTTAGGCTAACTTCTGAATTACAGTATGAAACACTTGGTATGTGAATGCATAATCAATAAGCTAAAATGTTTAATAAATACCCAAGTGACAGGATGTGTAGAACTTTGTGGCTGTTGAATAATCATATGCAAAGTGTTTTTATTCTCATTTTCAACAACAGGACAGGCTAGCGATTTTTTATTTTTTTTTTAATTGAAAGTTGCCTAACTTAATATTTACCCACTTCTAAATGGGCAGCTTGTTTTCTGTAGCACATTGAGTTCACCTCTTGTAAGTGAGCACATGATAAAGAGAGATTCAGGTGAAACACACCCATGTTATCAAACGTCCATTTAGGAGGCCAAATTCAGTTTCACATTTGCATAATTTTAGCATGAACGCTAAAAGTCCTTTTCTGATCCAACCTGTTTCTCTTGAAATCGAAATAATTTTTGCATACTTATTTGCATACTCCCATGTGGCTTTGCAACAGAGCTTTTGCAAATTTAAACAGCTAGGTCACGCAAGGTCTTATTAGAGCTTCTCTCTGAGCAGGCTTAGTTTCAGTTCGAGATACTGTGGTTTTAACCCTTTCAAGCCTGCTGTAAAGTTTGAATGCCTTCACAAATAAGCTACTTATTTATATGTTCCGACTTTTTAGAGCCATTCTATCTTCTTGCCTGTGTTCCATTGTCCCACCTTAACTTACCTGGTACCTGCATTTGTTGCTGATAGGCTACCATCCAACACTTGCTGGTCTCTGACAAGCTGGTATGTTGGCCCTCATGTGTTCGTTGATTCTGTAATAAGAGCTTTAAAAATAGAAGGCCCACAGAGACCAGCTGTTAGTGCAGCTTCAAGACCAGACATGAAGTTTCAGGGGGGCATTACAATGAGCAGAAGTAGGGAGCAGAGGCATCTGATAATGGATGCTGATAATATCTGCATCAGTAATCCTCAGTGGCTGTGCTTTTCTGGTGCTCTATAATGTAGCTAAGTTGTTAAATGGGAGATAGGGCCACAGTAGAACATGAGTCAGTGAAGGATTTCCTGTAAAACAATTTCAACAATGGCTACTCAACACTTTCATTCAGTGTTCTGGTTGTCCTTCTACTTACACAGATGCACATTGTGGAATCTGGTAAGACAAACTCATGTCATAAATAGATTGCTTTCAGCTGTATGTGTTTGGTTCATGACCACATTCCCTAAAGTTTTGGCACATACTAAAAAGTTTCATTCAACAACAATCCTCGTTTGACTAGATAAGGCATTTCATTTTTTTTAAAGGCAGGCCAACTCCAGATAAAGGTCTATGACGATTCATGTTGATATGTGTTCTTAACACACAGGTGTTCCTGTGGCTCAGTGGTAGAGCATTGCGTTAGCAGCGCAAAAGGTCGTGGGTTCAATTCCCAGGGAACTCACATACTGGTAAAAAATGTATAGCCTGAATGCACTGTAAGACGCTTTGGATAAAAGCGTCTGCTAAATGCATAAATTCAAATTCAAATTCAACACAGTTTGGGTATACATCCCATAACTTGTCACTGTAAATGCTGATTACAATGGCACCAGTTATGGAATTCCAGGCAAAACTGTTTAAGTATACAGTATAAAATGTATGTGAATACTTTCAGTCAGTACCAAAAGTCACAGAAAAGACATTTATAATGTTACAAAAGATTTCTATTACATGTTAATGCTGTTCGTTTAACTTTCTATTCATGAGTCCTGAAAAAAATTGTCATGGTTTCCATAAAATATTTAGCAGAACAGTTGTTTCTGAAAATGATAATAAGAAATGTTTTAAAACCCCATATCAGAATTATTTGAGTAATGGCTGCTCAAAGCCAAGCTTTGACATCACAGAAATATTGTTTTATTATAATCTAATACACTTTATAACATTTTTAAATATAAATAGAAAATTGCTATTTTGATTTATAATAATATTTTACAATATATCTGTTTTTACTGTATTTTTGCTTAAATAAATGCTGCCTTAGTAAACGTAAGAGACTTATTTCAAAACATGAAAAAATCAGTAGGCCCTATTTTTTTAAACCATGCATGTCTCTAAAAGATTTCACTTGAAAAAAAACATTTTATCCAGAAAACTAGTCAGTTAGAAACACACATTGTTTGTGAACCTGCTTACTGTTTTAGGAAGTGATTCATGGAGTAGCTACACTATCAGTCTGTGTGATTGTGTGTTTGAGTCCAACATGAGCAGGACAATGGCTTGTCAAAAGCTCATTAGTCATTATGACTGCCAGTGTTATTTCAAGCAAGACAGTTAATTTAGAGTCTTTAGAGGAATTAACTCACTAGGAAGTTGAGTTGCTGGCACGACAGAACCCTTGACCATGTAAAAGAGGCTTATAATGGGAAAGCGGCTAGAGAGACAGATGCAAGTTGGCAAGTCTAGTAAAGGTGTGTAAATTGTGATTTAGAGAATGACTCAGTTGGTAACTTTACAATGGTTTAAAACAAATGAAGCACTTTTAACTGATGTAAGAGTAGTAAAAATTAGCAGGAAGTAGCATGGATAGTTCAAGCTGTTAATAGAGTGTCAGCAGGCCAGACTGAACTAGTGTTCCCCATTTTATTGTCTAAAAAAATAAAGAACCGATATATGTACCGTTAAATAGTTTGGGGTCAGCAAGATTTTGTTGTTGTTGTTGTTGGAGATTATTAATACTTTTATTCAGCAAGGATGCAGCTGATCAAAGGTGACCGTAAAGAGTTAAATAAATGCTGTGTTTTGTACTTTCTATTCATCAAAGAACGGTTTCCACAAACATATTAAGCAGTACAACTGTTTTCAACATTGATAATAATAAGAAATGTTTCTTTAGTGCTAAATCATATTAGAATGATTTCTGAAGGATCATGTGACACTAAAGACTGGAGTAATGGCTGCTGAAAATTCAGCTTTACCGAATAGATTCCATTTTAAAATATATTCAAATTGAAAAGTTCTTTTAAATGTTACAAATGTTTCACAATATTATTGTATATATTTATAATTTTACTGTATTTTAATCAAACAAATGTAGCCTCGGTAAGCATAAGAGACTTATTTCAAAAACATTTAAAAAATCTTACCACCCCCAGACATTTGAATGGTAGTGTGAACTAGCTGTTATTGTCTCAATATTTCAAAATATTATCATAAACTCTGCTGAATTCGCTGGCACTGTCTACAGTATCATCCAATGACTGAGGTGGTTAAAAGCAGATTAGGATGCCAGGTTAGAGTCAGAGCCAGACTTTGCGCTCTGGGGGGTGTTTAGATGATTAATCAGAGCTCAGACTTTGGGTTTCGGGGATGAGAGCTGTCTGACTGTTAATCTTAAACTCGTTGTCATGAGCAATGATTTTATATTTCCGCATTCAGAAAGAAGAGTCCTCCTGATATCAAAATAAATGATCATGTGCCCTCACACATAAATGGTTTTATGAATACCGAGCACAGCAGCACATTGACACATTAACACCTGCTTATCACCGGTCCATGACAATCATATAACATTTATCTGCCTCGCTCAGGATTAAGCTCTGAGCAACTCGAGGTTAAACTTGCACTGGACTGTATTCAACAGCGCCCTATTCCTGTGAATTTTCTTTGAGCCTTATTGCAGAACTGTTGATACAGGTTGAAGCAAGACACTGTAACAAACTCAAATAAAAAGTTAGAGAACTTTTTCGCATGCTGACATCTTTCACCAAGAATGGAACCTCTCCATATAAGGACAAGGATTTAGAAAGGGTGTTCTTCCTTTTTCTGATGTCACCAATGGGCCCCTGAAGATTGTCACAATTGCTTTCCTGTTTATTCTCTGCTGTTGGGACACATCCCTTATGAAGGAGTAATGCTGAGTCCATATTTCTAGTGCTCTTGATGCTGATTGATTGGTCAGGATGTTTGTTTGTAAGCCATGGTTACTCTGATAACTGCTTAATCTTCAGTCTTGTGTTTTATGACAAAAATATTGTCATTGTCTGTTTTACACTTTCTGTTGATATCAAATGCAAGACACACTTTACTTGGTATTGTGTACACTCTAAAAAATGCTGGGTTAAATACAACCCAGTGCTGGGTAAAATAGG
>NW_015554153.1:93262-117198 GCF_001515605.1 Sinocyclocheilus anshuiensis
GTAAAATAGGGACAAACCCAGCAATTGGGTTGTTTTGACCCAGCGGTTGGGTTACTACCCAGAAGGTTGGGTTAAACATTTAACCCAACCGCTGGGTCAAAACAGCCCAATTGCTGGGTTTGTCCCTATTTTACCCAGCACTGGGTTGTATTTAACCCAGCATTTTTTAGAGTGTACTATGAATATTATTTGTTCTTGTCACAAATTGTTTGCTCATTTTTACACTCAAAAATTAGTCATGACATAGTTTATCATTAGGTTTTAGTATTTATTTGATTTGATTTTATGTAAATCTTTTTTTTTAATTGCTTGGCATAAATTTTAATATAATCAGTTAAAGTATGAATATGGTTTAAATAAGGATAGCTGTAGAACAAGTAAGATTCAATTAGTTAAAATGTATTAGATTTATTGATAAGTATATAAACCTGGTTCTTTTGTATTTAAAACACTTTCAGTTATAGTACTATTACAGAAATCTCATTCTTTTTTCATTTATGTATGACTGACAGACATTTGTCACAAAGTTTAGTCCAAATAGATGAAAATTTCATATGTTAAAATACATAAATCTTAAAGGATTATAAGTATGTTTTTAGTGTTACTTGATTTGGATAAAAATGTCTACTAAATGAATACATGTAATCGTAATATATGAGCACGGTCATAGGGTTTTAAGTGCACTATACAGTGATGTTTTCAGGTATAATTCTCAGTGTAACCTACAACATTTCTTCGAAATAATATTGTTTTTTGTTGGATTTGATGTGCATGGTAATCCTTTATATGCAACAAAAAAAAAAACATCACTTTTGTTTTTCTTCTTGTTCTGTTAGTTTCACTCAGGGTTACGCTCTGAGCAACTCTGAGAGAAAACTCACACAGAGAGAAAATGGTCCCTTTTTCATGATTTATTAACTTGGTGTACAAGGTCATGTTGTGGATTTTGTTCTGATAAGACTGTGTGCTAAAGTGAAAGGAATGCACATTCAGACAAACTCTTACTCTGGTCTCCGATTAGCCACTTGGTGCAAGTTGTTGCTTATTTGACAAATGTAGGTGTGAAACAGCTTAATGTGTAAAAAGTCGGTAAAATTGCAAGGACACTGCTCATTCCTCTGTACAAAGTAATACAGTTCATCTTCTGTTTTTACACTGAGCTGACTCCAGCTGACTTTGCCATCTCATTTAACTTAATGTTCATGGGCCATATAAGATGCTAAAATAGAAATTTTACTGTTATTTAAAATTTTTGAAAAAGAAGTTCAAAAACACTTACAAACTTATAAATAAAATAAAAAAGAACTTGATTAAAATCGCTGGTTTTCCATGCAAGTACTTTTGTGAATTTTAGGATATCACATAAATGTAGGATAAACCCAAAATGAAAAAAAAAAAAAAAAAAATCTTAGGAACAGGAAAAGTGCTTCACTTTCTTCAGTCTGTTGAATTTGTCAGCTCTGGTCTCTATGACTCATAGTCTTAGGGCCAGATTTACTAAACGGCAAATTAGCATTAGAGCGCAATTCCATAAAGGCGCCGATGGGAGGGGAAAATTCTGTGGGGGATTTACTGACAATGTGGACATTAAAGAACACAGACGCAGCTAGATCATTTCCATAATGACCAGCACAATCTACCAAGAGCAGCGCAAATTACTGCCTGCTTTAAGACATGCTTTTTTAGGGCGTTAAATAATGGCGCAAATACCAGTAATTTTATGGGTGCATACGTTAGTAAATCGCGTTGTGTGATTCATTTTAATACTCTCCTCCCATAAATTTTGCATCTGAAAGAGAAACTCTAAATGCATATTCAATAAGTTCAGGTGCAAAAATAACTGTCCACGCCTTTTCAATGCTAATTCTTCCCTGCGCATCTTTAGTAAATCCAGGCAGTACTATTTTAACGTCAAAAGACTTTGTGCTGGCGTAAGCTGTTAGTAAATCTGGCCCTAAATCTCTTATAAGGAAATCTACAGCATTATTGGCTATTCTGCAGTGTAAACCCAGTTCACCTTCAACCATTTTTTGGCCTTAAAACAGAGAGCACATTGAATGACATTAGAAACTAGAGACCAGTAGATGAGATGCAATTTCACCTTTGACTCATCACCATCATGCTACTCTCTCTCACTCCCTCATTTCAACAAGCTGGAGTTTCTCTCACAGGCTTGTTCTTGCTCTTAAGTAACTCTGTGGTCAGTGAAGCAAGTGTTCTGTGTTGGCCAAGTACACTAGGTCTTCTCTTTCCGTAAAGAGCTGCTTCTGTGTGCAGTCATCTGAGACCGCACGCTAGCATTTTTCAAAACATCACCCTGCCTCTGGTTTCTCGGGGTTTAAAGTGAAGTGTGGCATTTCTGAGCCACTAACGGCATCTAAAGGGATTGGCAAAATAACGATGTAATCATCATTGGTTAAGACAGAACAGGACATGTCGATCTGCTAAAACAAAGTACTAATGTTTTGATAGCACCACAAAACCACTGTGTTTGCACTCTTTAGTTTAGTCGATATGAATGGCTTACTTAGTTACCTTTGCACACGAAACTGGGATAGGAAAGTATTTAAAGATATAGTTCAACCAAAAAAAAAAAAGGAAAGAGAATTCTTTCAAACCTATATGACTTTCTTCTGCAGAACACAATAGAAAATATTTTGATGTTTCAACTGTTTTTTACATATAGTCAATTATAGGGCCAAAATAACAATTACTTTCATTGTATGAACAAAACACACTGAGATTTTTCAAAATATCTTCTTTTGCATTTGTACTAAAGAAAGAATGTCACCCTGACATTGACATTTTTGTCAAATGTATAGATACTGTATAGGTTTGGCATCAGGGTGAATACATTTTTAGAGTTAGGCGGTAATATAGTTTATCATTTTATAGTTATATAGTTTATGTAGTTAGCATTTTGCAATAATGTAAACAATCAAGCAGGCGAGATTTGCTAAATAGTATATATCGTTTTACTTGAGTACTGTATGTATGCAATTTTCGCATACAGTACTCTTTATATATAAAGCTGTGCGATAATATACTATGCATTTTAGCTGTTTTACATTTTTTGTCATAATTTTCTCCATGCTCGGAATGACCCAAATTTATGTTCCTACATTTTTTTATCCCTACATGGTGATTTCTTTTTTGAGCAAGCTCAGATTTGATATTCAATTCTGCCACAGATCCCAGGAACCTGCTAAAATATGCACCCACCACACACAGATCAGACATTGTTTGGTTTATGTTTGAAATGGAAGGCTGGCACGATTTATGTAGGTGTTAATATGGGCAGACCAGAAATGTGGCAGACGTCTCCAGTGATCTCATATGTTCCAGTCTCTGGCTCTTACGTTAGTACTCAAGTAAGAAAGACTGTTTATGTCTCATGCTGAAGACCGCTAATCCAGTGTACACAGATGGCAAAATGATACACATTTTTAATATTGAGCTTTCCACATTTAGATGAATTAAACTGCCTAGGGACTCTCTTGGTTTATACAAGTCATAGTTTTGGAGTTAATAATGTCTCTTTTTAAATGTCAACATTTTTAGTAAATTCTGCTTCCAGAGTACTGTCCAAAACACACCGAACAAGGAGCAGTTGAGGGCCTCAAGTCAGTTGTATTGCATATCTTCGGTTTGTTCCTTTAACTTTCGGTTACAGCTAGTCTGTTAGCAGTCCAGATGATTAGCGTGTACCCGCTC
Source organism: Sinocyclocheilus anshuiensis (assembly GCF_001515605.1). Taxonomy (NCBI): domain Eukaryota; kingdom Metazoa; phylum Chordata; class Actinopteri; order Cypriniformes; family Cyprinidae; genus Sinocyclocheilus; species Sinocyclocheilus anshuiensis. The sequence continues at coordinate 96,977 of NW_015554153.1, forward strand.
AGCCTGGCATGCTGGTACAAGAGGCCGTGGGAGAGAGAGATCTGGCCAGCTTGGCATCTCCTTCTGTGGTATTTATGTCAACAGATAAGAACTCTGGGCTCAAATTGTCCTGGCATTCATCAAACTCCCAGGGACTCCTGAATGACAGGCTTGTCCTGCATGTCTACCTTAAAAGGCACCAAACAAGGCATTTTAGTAAACCTGTCCACAATCATCTATCTGAAAAAAATCCAAATACACAATAATTCATCAATTCTGTTGGTTAAACTCTAAGGGGCCATTTACACAGAACATGTTTTTGCTTGGACCTTGCAAGGCCTCCAGGTGCAGTTTTTAAAAAGTGAAAAGTAATGTGCGAGATGCTGCAAAAGACACGAGGCGCAAGTGCAACAGTCAATCTAGCATGTTTACATTCAAAAACAATTGAAAAGTAGCACGGTGGAACAAGTGAATTCGTTCTGTGTGAACAGCTCCTAAAGTGTTGCAATAACAAATCTCTTTTTCTAAGCCCTGTTTTCAAACTAAATCTAAATGAAGTGGAGATGCTCATATTTGTGATTTGGAAAAAAATGTCAGTAGAAACAGTCATTTCTCTGTTTATGCTTCAGACATGTTAGCAACACTTCATCCGAGTTTCACACATTAACCATGGCTGATTGCAAATGCCAACTGCCAACTTTTTCAGATGCTGCATCTATGAGAATATAGGTGCTTCCCAATTTGTGTATTTATGCACTATTCTATGCCATGTTTTAGTGTCAATACTAGTGTGAGTAATGTTCACACACTATGAGAGGGAGGGGTTATTAGATTGCAATGCTAGATGGCAATCTTAAGGGGGTCGCACACCGGACGAGAAGCGCAGCGCCCCGTCTAGGACAACTCGAGGTATCGCACACCGGACGCGCACATTCTACACGCGCGAGCTCAATTTCGAATCAAGTTCTGAGCTGCAAGATGGGTGGGTTTTAACTTCATTTATTATTATTTTAAATATATTATTTTAATTGATAATAGCTGAGTTTTGAACGTTAATCAGTGAAAAGAATCTGTGTTATGATAAGTCTGTTATTGTTTTGTTGTATCTGTTGTCTAGGCAACTATGTTACATAGGCCAATACTGTAATATTTTGCGTATGTAAAAATGTCTCAAGAGAAAAATAAAAGATTAAAAGGACTACGTTTATTATACATTTAATTCTATATGTTTACATTTTATTCAAGCTGTAAAACTAATGTATGTAGTATTTTGAAGAAGTGGTATCTTGGTATAATGTATTAACAACGATTTGAGACAAATATGATGTTATTTAATATAAAACTATGCAGATGGCGCTCTGTGGCGCGGCAGTAATTTGAACAGCGTCCTGAGTCGTAGCTGGGCGCCGCGGACAGACGCCGAATGGCGCCGGCAGTGTGCGTACTCTCGTAGAAAACAATGTGTTCGAATTTTAAAGACGTGGCGCGGCGCTGCGCTTCTCGTCTGGTGTGCGACCCCCTTTAGACGGTAGAGTGCATTTTAGAAGTGCATAGTCTAGTGCATCATTTGTGACACAGCAGACTGTGTGCATCCAAGATAGGGCCGTATCTACTACTTAACAAATTACACCTTTGAATTGCACCTTTATTTAAGTCTCAATTTGGTAACTGTTGACAATAACGTGAAGGAATGTACTCTGTGGTCAATTAGAGCAATTAAACTATGTATTTCTGTTTAAAAAAAAAAGGTTCATTACCAGACAGCAGTGGAACTAGCTCTTCGTTCCCGTTGAGAACATCCACGTCACAGAACTTTCATTAAATTAGAGCATTTTGGGTTTATTGATAGAACCTGCTCCATTTGGGTCATTAAAAATAGCTGTAGAGGAGAGAGTGAGAGGAGAGAGGTGTGTGAAATAGGCCAGTGTGTTTTCCTCTTCTGCGATAGGAGTGTGTAAATGGTCATGATGGGGGAAAATGCAGATGACCCAGGCTATCATATGCTCACCGTGACTGATATCATGGTGTACTTTGATAACTGCAAGAAGGTAGGCCTTAATATGAATATGAGTTATGATAAAAGCTGCTTGTTTTAGTTCAGAGGGTTGAATAGTGCATGTTTTCTTTAAGATTGCTAACCTGCTTCTTTTAGGTGCCTATGCACATTTTATGTATTTTTTTTCTTGTCAAAACCCTTGTTTTCTTGGGTATATTGTAAGCATTGTAAAGCACTGACTGACATGTACTACAAAAGATTTGGTTCAGTAATATGAATGATTATCTTGTTCATGTAAATCATATTGTGTGCACATGTACATGCCCTCCGCATCAGAAATAAGCAGTGATGGGCGTTCATACGATCAGTGGTTTGTTCTGCTAAAGTGCAGGAAGGGTGTGATCCAGGCTCAATTGGGAATGACTCAGCCCTCTGATTTCCTGCTATGGTCAAAAAAGGCATAGTTTTGGTTACCCTGTTAGTCACGCAGTCATACAAAGTGCATTTATTCCTGAAAGTTTTCTGAATACTCTATTACCCTTGATGGTTAGTTTTTTTTTTTTCAAAATTAAATCTTATTCAACATTTTCAGCACAGTCAAAGAGCCCTGTTGGGTGGTAACTGTTATTTTAAAGAAGCATGTATGCATAGGTGGATTGCTGTGTTTGTGGAAATCATATGTTGACATTAGTGAGAACCTGTTAGAAACCTGTTTGGACAGCTGCTTAATTGCCAGGGTTGGCTGTAATAACTTCGCCCTGGCAGTTCTTCTACACAATTATCTGCCTTCATTACAACAGTACTAACATAACATGGTCACACATTTGCTGTTTACAACTATAGTGATATTCAATATAAAGGTATTTCTTGAATTCAGATTTGGATGTTTAATTCTGATGTTGAATGTCAACTGCACAGCACCACTCATTAAGTATGAGAAAGGTTAAATATTCCTAATTTATTTGTCCTCTCTTGTCCTGTGTTGCTGCTTTGATTTGATTATTTGAATAGTGCTGTGATTTGCCAACATGGGAAATGTCTTTGCAAGTGTGATTGTTTCAATTACTTGCACTACACCGCCTTTCAAAAGTTTGGGGATATTTATTTATTTATTTTTGAATGAATGAAATTAATACTTTTATTTAGCAAGGGTATATTAAATTGAACTGGAAAGAATATGTAGAAGCTTGTCCTTCACTACTAAATTTACAAGAAAAGTTTCTAAAATTAAAAGTAAAATTAGGCCATCACTTTCTTTCACAAGAAGTGGTTGAAGCTGTGGAAATATTTATTTTGGCAAAATATTTCTTGAACATCGTTGTTGGAAAAGGGACGCAAGACCTTTGTGGTGAGAAACAGCTGCTTCCTTGGAAAGTTGTGTGACTGTGTTCAGGATAGAAGGCCTCAGTCTGAGACATTAAGATATGATCTGACATTTACTCAGGAACACGTCATTATGGATTTCTCCAGCAGCTAACAAACACAGGAATTCATTTTAAATCTTGCATGCCCCTTGGAGTAGTAGTTCCACTGTTTTAATTTTTTTTTAAACATTTTTAACATTATTTTTTTCCTGGTAAAACATAAATATCAATACTTTGCTGTGTTTTCAGGAATATGTGAGTGTTACAGTCATGCGTCTGGTGTAAAGATTACTTGTTAGTACAGGATTTGGGGGGGGAAATGGGCAGATTTCAGTTGCAGACATCACTGTGGTAGTGTGTAGTGTCTATGATGAAATACTGGAGTTGAGGTTTTCTCTTTTTTTGGGTTGTTAAACATTTTGTGGCGTCATCTGCAGGAAGGAAGTGTGTTCTCTCTCTCCTCTCTCCCCCCCAATGCCTTAAGGCTGATTTATACTTCTGCGTCGGACCTACGCCGTAGCCTTTACAGGAGATGATGATGCATTCTTTCAATCTCCACAAGGACTTGTATCATGGCAGATCAACATTGTTTGTTGCGGACAACTACTGATGTATAATGCTATGTAGTATAATAAATGATAATACACTGCTACGGCGTAGGTCTGACGCAGAAGTATAAATCAGCCTTAAAGGAGTCTCTTCCTTAACCCTTAAATGCATACCTCGGGTCTTTAGCGACCCGGGACATCATTCTCTACCCTCTACCTCCTTAATTTTTTAAACTTAGACATCAAATTTCTTAGTATTCCTCAATCTATTCATTATAAACAATATAACAAGAAAAAAAATAGTAAAATGTAAAAGAATGCCTATTTTCTGATAAATTTTTTGTAAAAAAGTGTATAGGGTCTCTAGAGACCCAAGGTATGTAAATGTGTAAGTATTTTTTCCTGCGCGACAATATTTACATATCTGATTACTCAATTTGTGCAATGCATCTTTTTTCCTCAAGGTGGCACTGTTTGATACACAATGATGATGTGATGTTTCACTCATAATTACCGCAGACAAAAAACAAACGAATATTATCAGCAAAAATGTAACTGGTTTGAATGGCTTTACTGCAGAGCAATTACTATACGCAATGAAATATAAATGTCACTGCCATTTGATGCTGGATGTGGTGAATAAGATGGCAGTGATCAAAATATTGAATATGAAGTCATTGAAAACGATAGTTTTGAGAATATGGTTGAGATCGTGAATGTGAGGCAGATGCTGAATGTACTGTGGAAGTGCGCTCTGACGATGACAGCGATGGTAAAATCATCTGCTCAATTTGAACCCTTTTAAGTTTCAAAAGGTAACGAAATATGCTTTATTTTATTCTTCTGTAATTGTTCTTAAAATATCAAGAATTTGTTTTGCTATTGCAGCAGTTAGAGGTCCATCCGTGCTGGATATATAGGTCCGGGTCGCTAAAGACCCGAATATGTAATAATGATTGGTGAAACATTTATGCATTTAAGGGTTAAAAGGACTTTCAAAGTGTGATGAGCTAAAGTCACAAATACACACATACATACTCATGTAAACAAACACATTCATAGCATGTGCAGTCTGAGGAGTATACAGTTACAGTACATAAAACTTAATGACAGGGAGGAGATACATAAACATGTTCCTGTAATCATGTAATATAGGAAATGTATATATCCTGTGAACCTCCTGCTAAATTTACATTACAAGAAATTTAATAAGTAGTTTTTTGTGTGTTGATTTAACTTCCTCTATTTTTTTGCATTTACTACAGTGCTCATGCTCTCTTGGTTATGGTTTAATGACTTTACCTCTCTCTTTTTCTCTGTTTCCCCATCCGCCCCCTGCAGGCTGAAGCCCGTATGGCAGCTAAGAGGGCGGCCCGTGCAGAAGCTCGTGAGATCAGAATGAGAGAACTGGAGAGACAACAGAAAGAGGTGAAGAAATACAATCACTGAAGGCTGAAACTTGGGCTGAAATTTAGGCCTTAGCGTTGCTAAATGTGATGTTGGTCTTGATTTTGTATCAACTTTTACATATTGCTTTTCAAGTCTCTTATAATATTCTATAAGCTATAATATACATCTTTATAGAAATTGCATTTATTTATTCTTTATATATTTATTTATTAATTAGGGGGCTCAGAAAACCTTCTAGCATGACAGTGTTGTTCCAGTACATAGATGTTTTGACATGCCCACCAGTAACATGTGACCTATCCTGTAAGATTGAGATTTGAGGAGGTTTAACTTCCGGAAAAGTCCCATCCCCATGCGCTTACCTGCTTAACTCCATTCTGTGCGTATAGTGGATATGTCCCCTTTCACTGGTGTCATAATCACAGCACCTACTAACAAGAGTCATATGTTAAGAAACTAAAAGCACCACACAAAGTAAACAACCTGCATTACACAATGTGTTGAAACACAGGAGGAGAACCTTCCAATACAGTTCAAGAGTGTGTTGAGCTTGTAGGCCTTTAAAATTGCATTGGCGTTTTTGAAAACGTTGTCGCTGATAATATTTATCCAGTCTTGGCCTTTGTTCACTCAAAATATTTTCAAGGTGTTTTCCTATTGAACTGCCAGCGGAAAAGGCCTTTATTCTCAAAACCGAATCTTTCTTATGGTCTTCTTGTTGACTTGCTCCTGCACAACACTGTCAGCCGATTATGTTCAATTTGTTTAATCTTCATCATGATTGTGGGCTCTGTGCTTTGAAGGACATGTTTTGGCTGGGTAATGGGGATCAGGGTCAGTTAATCACCCCCTGGGTCAAGACCTTCTAAGAGCCCATTTGAACTTAAGCATTTACTCAGCTAATGCTCAGAAATATTACAGGTTACATGAGCACTTTGGGGTCTTTACAAAGAAAAACAAACTTAAAAGTATTCAATGTTAAATACAGCTTAAAGAGTTAACCCAAAAAATAACGTTCTGTCTTTTACTCATCCTCATGTCTAAATCTGTATGACTTTGTATTTTTCAGAACACCGAAGATATTTTGAAAAATTGTTTCAACTGCCAATACAATGGAAGTCAGTGGGGTCCAATGTTTTTAAGACCCCTTTTAATTTAAGTGCGTGGACAAAAGAAAAACAAAACCCTGAGACATTTTTCAAATTATCATCTTTCGTGTTCCACTGAAGAAATAAAGAAAAAAAGGTTTATCTATGAAAATAGTATTAACTCATGCCCCACTTTGTAAGTGTACAATAACATGCAATTGATTTAATTTGATTAGGTTGTCTGAGGAATTTGTTCAAATAGCTTAAATAACACTCATGAAAAAAAGGCCTGGATTTATGCTCATTTTGTTGTAGTACCCTGCAGCTTTACTGCAGGTTTTGTACTTTTACCCCTAATTCTGGCCTAAGATTACAGGTCATTCTCAACTCCCTGTTAAATTACAGTTACTGTAAGTCTTTACAAACAGACTTTATAGATGTTGAGTTATTCATTTGTTTTGTCAGGCTTTTGGTACTATATCAGTTTGTTGCTTTAACGTTCCTCATAGTAAAGAGAGCTGGATTTAAAGAAATGGCAACATTTGGTTCCAACTCATGGATATGCGTATGGTTAATTCTGGGTAATTAGTGTTAATGCACTGTGACTGCTGATGCTGGTTTGCTACGGCTGACTGCACACAGTAAATAGGACATGAATGGCATGGGTTCAGATGCATGAATTTAAACAAGTTGTAGATTCCTTAAGATATCTAAGGACATTTGATTAAGTGCATATGAATGAAGTTGCTCAGGGTCCTTCGAAGGTAAATGGACAACCAGAAACCCACACTGTGATACCTGAGCTCAGACGATACAAACTTATGCAATGAAGATAAACATCCCTTTAAGCATACCCAGGTCACACTTGAGAGATTAGCTAGCATTCAGAGTTAAGCCTGGTCTGATCAGGAGGTGTGTGTGAATGTTAAGGGTGTGTGTTTTGTGGCTTTAAATCTCCAGCCAAGTCTTTAAAAGTAGATTATGAGCTTTCAGCCGTTCCTGCAGCGGGTTAACAGATTCAGTTTCCACTCAGTTCTCACTATCTGGCTGTGATCATTATGCTGATCGCAAACACAATGACTCAAGATTGAAGATGCTGTGACATAAAATAGATCTGGAAGAGTTTAATCCAGACTTTGTGGAGGTTTGGATTTTATGGCAGAGTGCGTCTTTGGAATCATAGAAGGTCTCTGTCTCCCTCAGTCCTGAGGTAGATGGGGACTCTTTGAGACTATTAGGATGGCCTGCAAGCGATTAGTGCGAAGAGGGGCTAGGGAAGTGATCAGTGGGAGACTCCAGACCCCTCTGCTGAGGAAGGTGAGATTAAGTTTACTAGATGAGCATGGAAAGATACGAAATTACTGACTATGTTACTACTGTGTTAATAATTAAGTAACAGATTGATTGATGCATTTGATTTTCTGTACTAGTTTAACTAGCATCGGGTGATCTGATCAAGTGTATTTTATTCTGGGTTTATTTGTTGACTATGACCTATCAATTTAATGAATAGTTCTGAAACTGTTTTGTGCTAGTCAAAAGGTTGGTTCTATCAAGGGTGTTTATTGGGTTTGTGCCAGATGCAGTTTCGATTTATTAGAAAAAAGTTTTATTTTGTACCTTTTGAAGAACATGGTAACTTTTCTTCTAAAACCCTAACAATTTCTTAGTTTTTTGGCTAATTCTGTGAGAGTGCAGAAACAAAAGAGCATTGATGTTGTGGGAAAGTCTCTAATTTGATACATAAGGTGTTAAAGGTAATTCAAAGGAAGACGTTTTGTACAGGACTGGATGAATAAACACTCATCAAAACTGGAGCAAATACACATGGGGAAACCAGTTAGGTGAGATTCTGTAGGTTTTCAGTAAGTAAGAGTGAAAGTGTTCACTATTGCACTGTATAGTTTAGACTATATAATAATTAGATTAAATTCTTGATTAAATTATCAAAATATACAACCAACTGTTAAAGAGATGTATTTTTTTTCTAGCTAGAAAACTGCTTTTGTGTAGGTTTTATCTATTAACAGGGTTTAGTTATGTCATTAGCAGGAGGTTAGTACATTTGTAAGTGTCAAAATATACTGTGGGGACCAAACCATAGTAGTTGGATATTTTAAGAATCTTCAGCTTATCTGTTGATGTTATTGTTACTTGTGAAAAAGTAATGGACAAGAACACGTACAAAAGTGTACTAGTGTAAACATAACACTGCTATACTAGTCCAGTGCTGTTCATTGGTTTGATCATTAGTGGACCAAATGAAACCTTAAAGGGGTCATATGATGTTGCTAAAAAGAACATTATTTGGTGTTTTTGGTGTAATGAAATGTGTTTATGCGGTTTAAAGTTCAAAAAACATTATTTTCCACATACTGTACATTATTGTTTCTCCTCTATGCCCCGCCTTTCTGAAACGCGTCGATTTTTTACAAAGCTCATCGGTCTGAAAAGCGAGGTGTGCTCTGATTGGCCAGCTGTCCAGTGCATTGTGATTGGCCGAATACCTCAAGCGGGTGACAGAAATGTTACGCCCCTACCATACTGTGATGCCCTGTCCGGCTGGAGCGACGAGACAAAATATTAACGAGGCATTTGTTGCATCCAGTGGGGACATAAGTACTGATTATAATGACTTATGCTGTCTTTTTACGTGTTGCATCGCACCGCGTAAACATAAAACCTACATTTGTGATCGGAGAAATGACAAACAACAAGCGCTACTCTACACTGCCCAAAACTCGCATTTGAATCGCCAGTGGCAAATTCTTTAAATATGAAAATGTACTTGCAGTCTGTGAGTCAGAACAGCCGGCATTGTAGTCTACTTAGAGTGAGGAACGGCCGGCGGGCTTGAGAACGGCGCAGCCGGCGTGCTTGCAGCAACCACATGTGACGACACCCGGGCTGGACTCCGCTTCGTCCACGGTGAAAGCCGATCCGGCGATCCACAGCGCGAAGTTGATGTATTTCCTCAGCGACCAGCACGGATCAGCTCTAGGCATGACGATGCGAATATTGTCCTCTTTTGGAAGGCCAAACAAAGTAGTTTCGCTTTCACAACGAAACACACAGCGCCTTCACGACATGGCGGCCGCGGCAACAACAATACTACAGCGAGAATAAAAGTTACGCCTTCTTTCTTTGCGTGAACATTTGGGCGGTGTTATGCAAATCTTCCCACATCTTGACGTAGACATGTGGGGGCGTGTTATAACGAGCCGTTTTAGGTAGGCGTGGTTGACTCTTAACTTTTATAAAGAATATCTCTTTGGATTTGAGACTTTAGTCTTTGCAACTTTACAGATCTTCTTTATGCACCAAGAGCTTGTAACACTCCAAAGAGAAAGGACAAATTGAAATCGCATCACATGACCCCTTTAAACATCAGTGGAAAGAATCCTGTCATCCCATAGACCAGATCACACGACCCTCGGTGACACTTGAGTATGTTCTCAGATATCTGAACAGTTGCATGACATAATTCAGATGCTTTTTTAACTCTCATTGTGATTTTTAAAATTCCTGATTGACAGTTAAGTGTTGGCATTGAATTTTGCTGCTTGTTGATCCACTTGACCTTTATGTGTTCTTTGAGTCAAGTGTGTGAACTGCCATTGTTTTCTCTAACTGTAAGTTTATCTGTAAGGCCAGGTAACATGACACTGAGCTGACGGATTGCTAAAACTTCTTTAAAATTGCTAAAACAGCTTTCCCTTTTCGCTCCATTATCTTTGAGCACACACTCTTCCACTCGGTTAGCTCTCTTTCATGTCAAATAATCAATGCCCTCTCTTTTTCCCTTTGCTTTCCCCATCTGGTGGCTTTCTTTCATTTGCTCATCTGATCCTGTTTTGCTGGCCTCCTGTGATGTAGATTTATCAGGTGCAGAAGGTAGGACATCTGATGCTGTAGTTCTACTCTACACAGTCAGGAAAAAGGTACAAAGACTGTCACTGGGGTGGTGCCATTTCAAATGGTACATCTTTGTACTGTATTTACCACTACAAGGTGCATATTTGTGCCTTAAAGGGTACATATTAGTACCTTTTGAAAGGGTACCTACCACCCCAGTGACAACTTATGTACCATTTTTTTAAATACTGTACTTTAATTCCTTTCCTTCTGTTGCATTCTTGTTACATGAACTTCCCTTATTTTTCTCTCCTCGTTTCTGCTGCATTTCTCTTTTTTAGAAATACTATGGACTGGATAACTTGGACAACAAATGGGGGGACATTGAGCAGTGGATGGTACATTCACTGTTTTGAGATTTTCTAAGCCTGTAGTTTCATCAGCATGTGACTTTTACATGATAGGGATTGCAATACAGGATGTGTTCATGTTCTATTTGTTAATAATTAGCATGTTTGATGTTGGATATCAGGGTTGCATGTCATTACACTAGGTCAATACCTCTACATGATTTGCATTTTCACAACTTTTCAACAAATAAAATAAAACTTTGTTTATATATGTTTCCTGGCATTGTAGATATTTTAATGTACACTAACATTCAAAAGTTTGGTGTCAATAAGATTTTTTTAAATGATTTTGAAATAAGTCTTATGCTTACCAAGGCTGCATTTATTTGATAAAAATACAGTCAAAACTGTAATATTGTGGAATATTAGAATTGGTCATTTTTATTATTATTTTAAAATGTAGCTTTGTGATAGCAGCCAGTTTTCAGTGTTACATTATCTTTTAGTAAGCATTCTAATATGCTGATTTAGTGCTCAAGAAACATTTCTTCTTATTATTATCAATGTTGAAAACTAGAGAAAAAATTATTTTTTTTGATGAACAAAGTTCAAAAGAACAGTATAGATTTAATAAAATAAATATTTTGTAACATTATAAATGTCTTTACTGTCACTTTTGATAAATTGCAAGCATTCCTTCCTGAATAAAAGTAAAAATAAAATCTTACTGACCCCAAGAACGTAAATGTGAATGTATTACATCTTTTCACTTTTTTTGTCTTGAGTTTTTGGTTTACCTTTTTTTTACATGATTGCTCTTGCATCAGTTATTACTGATTTGCATAAACTGCTCAGCCTTTCTTGCTGAGTCTTGTGTGCCTCTTTTGCCATCTTGCTTATTCTCTTCTCTTCTCTTCTCTTCTCTTCTCTTCTCTTCTCTTCTCTTCTCTTCTCTTCTCTTCTCTTCTCTTCTCTTCTCTTCTCTTCTCTTCTCTTCTCTTCTCTTCTCTTCTCTTCTCTTCTCTTCTCTTCTCTTCTCTTCTCTTCTCTTCTCTTCTCTTCTCTTCTCTTCTCTTCTCTTCTCTTCTCTTCTCTTCTCTTCTCTTCTCTTCTCTTCTCTTCTCTTCTCTTCTCTTCTCTTCTCTTCTCTTCTCTTCTCTTCTCTTCTCTTCTCTTCTCTTCTCTTCTCTTCTCTTCTCAGGAGGACAGTGAGCAATATACACGTGTCTCACGGAGACATGCTTCGGTTTGTACCTTTGTCTTTTAACTGTCTGTCCTCCTAAACCACTTCCACAAACACTTCTCATGCAAAACATTTCACAAGTTTGTCCTTCATAAAAAAAAAATACACTTGGATTTTATTCCAAATGCAATTACTTTAAGTCAGACTTATTTTGGGGCTCACAGCACATACTGATTTGCTGTTTATGTACACAGTGGTGAGTTTTATGTCTTTAAACTCTTGCTAACTGTGTACTCCATCTAATTTTACCTTTTTTTTTTGTCCATCAAGGTGTCAGATGATGAAGAACGGATGTCAGTGGGGAGCAGGAGCAACATACGGGTCAGTATCAGTGTAACTATAGTTCCTTATAAACTGTATTAACCAGGGGTGTCAAACTCAATTCCTGGAGGGCCACAGCCCTGCAGAGTTTAGCTCCGACCCTTATTAAACACACCTGATCCAGCTAATCACGTCCTTCAGGCTTATTTGGAAAAATACATGGTTTGTGTGTTGGAGCAGGGTTGGAACTAAACTCTGCAGGGCTGCGGCCCTCCAGGAACTGAGTTCGACACCTCTGGTATAAACCTTCTGTGCTGTCGGTCAGAGTGTTTGTTGTTGGTTTATATGAGTGTGTGCTCGCTGTGTGTTGTCTAAGGTTATAAAACAGTCCAAAATGTTCTTCATGCTGATGGTGGTTTTGTTTGTCTGGGCAGTTGGATTTGGATGCGGCGGGTGCTTACGGCGTGGTAAGAATCTCAGGGTGGGAAATGTTTCTTCGGGCATGGATGTTATATCATTACTTTCAGGTTCCTGTGAATGAGCACATAATTGAGTTCACAAGATGGTTTTGTTTTTGCACTGTGGTGTGTTTCAACTAAGTATAGCTAATACCTGATGCTACATTTGTGATGTTTTGAAGTGTTTCATCAACATTACAAATGAAGGGGGTGTGGTTTGTCTTCTGGATTTGATCAAATATGACCATATGACCATAACATTTCTGTTATATCTCTGAAGTGTCTGAATCTTCACCTGCATGTTCACAACCATGAAGTATTGAGCAGTTAATTCTGCAGTTTTAATATTACTTCCATTTCCCACCATCCTGTCCAGCTTCCCCAGGCCTCCTCCTATCACTCACATAAGAAGTCCAAGAAAAAGAAGAAACATTCTTCCAAAACTGTACGTTCGCAGCACTTATGCACGTCACATGTATGTTCTGTAACAAGAAGATGTAATATCAATCATGACTTCTAGTCTATCCCACAGAGCAATGGCTATGACGATGATCTCAGCACATTGTCTAATCGGGTTAGTGGCAAACCGTGTGATGATGGTGTTTGAGTATTAACTAGTGTGTTGGTTCACCTATTATGACATCCAGGAGTCTGTGGTGTTAATTCATGATGCAGTAGTGTGACTAACTCTGGTGTGATGTGGTACAAATCAGTGTGAAGATTGTAAACTGGACTCTGTGTATTTGTGCGCAGAGCTCCAGACTCAGTGATGAGAGCAAAATGTCTCGCTCCTCTAAACTTGATCGGCAGTCGGTGGGTCTCAATCCAGCATCTCTTTGTGTGATTAACATGAAAATATATCTAACATGAGTGGAGTGAATCTTTGAAAAAGCATGATGGATTTGTTAAAAATAACATAGTGGTTGGACTAATTTCTTTTTTTTTTTTTTTACAATGATAAGCACTGGCCAAAAAGTGTCGGCACTCGGCACCAACACCAGGACTTTAATTTTATATTTATTTATTGATATTACAGAATCAAGAAGTTGCTGTCTATAGTATAAATGTATTTTACAATTTCAATTTTTTTATATTAATACATTTTTATATTCAAGTTATTTATTTTTAATTCAGTAAATGTTATGTAAAATATCATTTTTTGAAGCATCGTATCACTACAATGATACAATGATGACAAATGATGTTATCTAACAATAACAGCAACAGTCTCTTTTTTATCTATATTGGTTGACCACTTTTAGCTGATTTGCTGGTAATCCAACCTGTTTAGACTAATCTGGTTTGCTTGGTTTTAGAGAGGTTTTAAACAATCAAGCTGAGAAACCAGCATACCTTGGCCCGTCCGGCAGACAAGCTAGACCAAATAAAATAACCTGAAGAGTTTGGGATTTCGGTAGTTACTTGTAAAATAGTAGATGTACAATTATTGATTAATTAATACAGGTGTGTTTCTATGCAACGGTTTTATGCATGTGAATTGTAGCAAAATTAATGGCTTTTCACACAAACATTTTTGCCCTATAGGTAGTGTTAACATCTTTTTATCTCCAAATTACACTGCCAGATATGTGAACTGTGCAGTCTCAACCCTGGGTGATGTATAAACAGTGTGCAGGATGAAATAAGATAATTATTGCAAAAATGTTACAAAAAATGATCCTGGGTGAACATTTTCAAGTGTGAAAAAGCCCATTTAGTACCATTCCTGACCTCAGCTGGCATGATGCCCCTGCATTGCACATTTTAGCATGGTAAAACATTTTTCTCCCTCCATCACTCTGTACATCTCTCACGCTTCTGTCTTCATCAGTTCATCATTCAATCATCTACATTATTTCCCATCATTTTAGAAAGCCTTCTATTCATCTGTACTGTACAGCAGCAGTAGTTATTCCTCTAAACTTCAAGCCCCTTCCTACAATGGCTACCAGGTCTGTCATCTTCATCCGCTCCTTCCATGCTGCTGAGTATCTATCCACTGTTTAAATCCCCTCTTTCTGTTTTCTTGTATCATTTTTCCCTGTCATGTTCACCTTTATTGTAGTTATTCTCCACTTTCACGCTGTATTTGATTTGAAATGTTCATCTCTTCTGTCTGTTTAGTTGTCTTTAGGGTTTGTGCTGATTAATTGTTTTCCCAACCAGACTTCCCAAAAACCTATTATAGTTATTTTAATGACTACAATGCATCTTTCCTGGTAGATATTGAAAAATATCAACTTTTTTTTGACTGTTTTAACCAATATTTTGTGATCTTGCTCTAACTTCTACTTTATTAGCTCATCAGTCAGTTGACATTTTAAAAGGGGTTTTATCCTATGAATAGCAATCTCAGCATATTAAACTGGGATAAAAATGAATAAAAATATTGAAAAATTACACACTTCACCTTTAATAACTAGTTACAGACCTTTTTTCCCCACCAACCTGACAGAAATCAAATGACGTGAGTCACGTGATCATCTGAATGTGATGAAAGACTATTGATACACTGTGCATAAAAAAGGAGAACTGAGGCTGTGGAGAGAGTTTGCATGCTCACTTGCACAGAGTGGTTATGGGTAAGACCTCAAGGCGTGAGAAGGTGATAAAAATGTTGTTTCTCTGCTGTGTGTTTATATCTGTCCTTCATCAGGGCTCTGTATATGAGGACAGTCTCTACAGTGGCTCTCGGCGCTCCAGTGCTCGTGCTGTAAGAATGATAGAGCTAAACTGTAAATGTGCATGAAAATTGTACCCTATTAACCTGTGGATTCAGTTCCCTAACCAACAAGTGTGATTTTTTTTTAATTTGTAATATTCTCTCTTCATAATAATTAATGCTATAATGCAGGTCAAAAATGCTTTGAAATGCTTTTTAAAAGGCTTTGCTAATTCCATAAAGCTAAGAGTGCTTTATATTTGGGTAGCTGACAATCTTAACATTGTCACATGACATTATCTTTTGATAGACATCAAGATTTTTGGTTAAAATTGACATGAATGTTTAAAGGAAAGTGTGTATTTTAGGTGTTTTTACATATATTTTAGCAATCGTCATAAACTATATATGTAAACTATTATATTTCACTAGTTGGTTTAATTGATTTGCCGTACCACTTAAAAAGTACAAATATTGCATGTTGTCTCTCAAATTAATAACTGCATGTATAATCTTAAGAAATGAACAAAATGCAGGTTAAAATGATTTTAGATGCAGTATGTCACAAATTTAAATATCAAGTATTTCATGTCAAGCTTGTTCTCTAACAAAGGATGTGTAAGACATTGACAGGCATGTATGTTGTCAAAGTGGGTAGTTTTCTACCAGCTTGTTTTCGGTTTGTAAATTTGTACTGCTTGTAGATTTTGAATTTTTTTTAATTTTTTTTGTGGAGACTCTTACAGATGTGTGTTGACTGTATCAGGCCTGAAATGTCTGACAATCTCGAATCCATTTTGTGTATATCGTCTCTCTTGCTCTGTCTCTCTGATTCTTCACATTCTCATAGTGTGTGTGTGTGTGTGTGTGTGTTCCTCTAGTCCTCTGAATACAGTGGTTTCCTGGGCTCCAGCTCTAGGACTTCGTCCAGAGCAAATTCTGCGTGCGGAAGTCCAGTGGTGAGCAACTTCACGGTCACTGATGCCCAAGATGATCATGGACTATCACAATTATATTTCATAAGTTGCTTTCTCAGTGACCGATTCAGTTACAGCTGCAAGCGTCCAGTTCATTGGGGCTTTTGCTTTTAATGTCTCATAAATCCTGTATTGTGTGAAGTTGATTGTTGTTTCTAGCTAAATCAGTGGATGAATATGCTTTTAGTCTCCGAGTTAAATTGTTTAATTGCTTGATGTTTACCTTATTAAGTAGGATTGAGTTACTTTAACAGTGTAAGAAAGGACATCTGAGGTGATGTGTGTGTTTGTGTGCGTTCTTTCTTTGGGTGCATGCAAAAAGCCAACTGTTAAACTTGGACAGTTGAGACTTCACAAATAGCTGAAATACCTCTTGCATTGATGTTAATTGCTGCCATCTGGTGGTTTCCAGGAGGACTGCAGCAGCTCAGTGGCTAGTTTTATGCACAGCTCAGCTAGTATCAGTGGCCTCTCTAGAGACCTTGACCGTGTGGTCATTCCTGACCTGCCAAACGTTAACGGGAGGCTGTCAATGGTATGAGAGTGAAATGTTCGGGTTCATGTGATTTGTGGTGGTTGATGCCCTGGTTTAAATGTGTGTGTGTGTGTGTGTTACAAACAGTGGCATGTTGAATTGAGGTGATGGTCTGCATGTGAGATGGTCAGTGGTCAGAAAAGTGGTTATGTGCAGAAAACCACAGAAGTCTGATGCGTGTCATGATGCTTGATAGAAATTTCCAATTGTTAATATTATAATTCAAGGTTATTTTAAAAAGACCTATTCGCAGCACTCTGTTAATTACAGAATTGCTTGATGGTTGCATATTGATCAAATACTATCATTGTGGTTTGAATCTTTTCAGCTTGACTTGGACTGATTTTCTTCCTGTAATGGGAATATATTTTTTACTAACTTTTTTGTGTTAACTGCATGTCTTCAAGGAACAGCATGAATCAGAATGAATGAATAAGAGACTCGATGGCTTGACTCGATTTTTGCAAGACTATCAAGTGTATCATCTTTTTTATTTACAGGCTGATGACAGGTTAGAGCGAGACTACTTGGAAAAGGTTTGTGATTTTTTGCCAATTTGTTTATCTTTTTAACCATTTAAGCCTATATTCTCATCATAAACTCCATAACCAAGGGATGTGACCTATGACTTGCTGTATTTTTAGGGATCCTCACGAGCCTCAACTATTTCTGGCGCCACTCTTACCTCTCTGGGTGGGACGTCCTCACGGAGAGGAAGTGGAGATACATCCATCTCTGCTGACACAAAAGCATCCATAAGGGAAATCAAGGTGTGTGTCCTGATCTCTTTGTCTTGTGCCAGTTTAAATTTAAGCAGCAGGTTTATAGAACCACATGATATCATCCCATGATTTCATGGTATGCTTTTGCTGTTTACATATTGGGCAAATTAATCCAAGTTAATAGCACTGTAGCATAGCATATTTTATAAATACATTTATTTATAATATAATTTAGTCTGATAAGAACTCATTGCTCGTTTTCATCACTCATCTTGCTCACAGAACACAATTTCCACTTTCTTTGTTGCTCAGTCGTATTCCTAGTGATCTGCCTTCCAACAAAGTCTCAGCTCCAATCAAACACACCTCAACAATATAACTAAGATGTTTTTGTGTTGAACTCTTCAGGAGCAGGACTGACCACCTTCTACGATCTGTTTCACTGTTATTTTATACAGCTTTGTACTTGTTTTTTTGCACAGTAATTCATTTGAAAGTCTGGTGTTCTTTACCCTTCCGTTGCTCTTCCTCCACTACATCCTTTATCCTTCCTCTTCATCCTCACTCTTCATGCTTTTCATTCAGGAGATCCATGAGCTTAAGGATCAGATTCAAGATGTGGAGGCAAAGCACATGCAGAACCTCAAAGAGCTCAAGGTACATGGCTGGTAAAGGCAGTGCCAGTCAAAAGCCCAGCGAGAACCTGCTTTGTTTGATTTATCTATGATAGTGCTGGCAAAGGAACAACAAATTTTGTGCTTTTTAACCAGCGAGTGGCTGATCAGAAACAGGATGAGATGATGTGATATTGGGATCTTGCATGTTTATATGTCTATGCCACTGAAGTCTATAGCCTCATTTTCTCTGCCTTGCTTCCATCTTTGACTTTATCTTATTCTCCAAAACATATTGTTACACATCCCTCTTCATGATTTAGCTTGATTCGATTTTAATTTTAAGGAGAAATTTTGTTTAAAATTGTGTTCAAGACTGATGTAGAGGTTGAGGTATTTTAATGCATGCACAGACGTGTGTTTGTGAGTGTTTACTGGTTTTCATTGTGGTGTCTGACTTCTTAAAGGATTCCCTTTTGGAAGTAGAGGAAAAGTACCGTAAGGCCATGGTCTCCAATGCACAGCTGGACAATGAGAAGACCAATATGATGTATGAAGTGGACACTTTGAAAGACTCTTTAATGGAACTGGAGGAGATGCTGTTTGAAACACGCCGTGAGCTTGAGGAAAAGTGTAAGGTCTGTAGAGTCAGGTGTGCATTATAAGAAGTTGCAGTAATGCTTTGTTGTAATATGTTGTCGAGCCACAAATAATAGATTGTTACAATAGGAAGAGCTTTTAATTGGAAATTTTATTCATTCATTTTATTTTTTATTATTTGTAATCTTTTTGTCATGTTATGATTGAAATAGAATGGTGTACAAATATTCAATTTAAAGGGTAAAAAACCACTAAAGGCAGTTTTATATTTTAGGACCTTGAACGAGAGAAGCATGCTCATAGCATACTGCAGTTTCAGTTCAGTGAACTGAAGGAGACGTTGAAACAGAGTGAAGAACTGCTCACTGTGAGTATTGTAGTATTTATGTCTGTGCTAAAACCTTTGTCTTTTTCAAATGCTTGGCTTATCTGCCCATCTGCTTTAACAGCTTTTCTCCTTCCTTCATCTTTGGTCTTCTTCCATGCACAATACCTCTCTATAGGAGATCCGTCAATTACGGCTCAAGCAAGACGGCTATGTTAGGGAGATTTCTGACCTCCAGGAAACTATTGAGTGGAAGAATAAAAAAATTGGGGTATGATCCCTCAGTTTCCAACTCCTGTAAAAAAAACTGTATTTGTCATTACCTTCACTGTAAGAGAATTATAATTTTATCTTTCAAACATATAATTGTAGATTAGCTAGATTCCACATCTGTTTCCTGCTACAACCTGTCTGTCATTGCCAAACTATTCATGTTGTCTGCAGCACTGATGTTTTCATTGCTTTCCCCTTCTTTTTCTCCTCTTCCCCGCATCTTTGCCAAATCCCTTCTGGTGCTGTTCAGGCATTAGAAAGGCAGAAGGAATTTTCTGATGCCATTCGAAATGAGCGGGATGAGCTTAGAGATGAGGTTGTTCAGCTCAAAGATATTTTGAAGGTATTGATATGTGTGGTGAAACTAGGGCTCACTCTTTTCTCATAAAATTTTCCTAACGAAAAAGCTTTATATTAATTTTTAGTAATGTACAGATGCTAAGACCCAGACTATGATGTAAATCAAGACTGATTCATTAAAGGGATAGTTCACCCAAAAAGTTGATGTTTATCTGCTTACCCCCAGGGCATCCAAGATGTAGGTGACTTTGTTTCTTCAGCAGAACACAAACAATGATTTTTAACTCCAGCCGTTGCAGTCTATCAGTCATATAATGCATGGCAATGGTAACAAAATCTATGAGAGTAAAAAAAACATGCACAGACAAATCCAAATTAAACTCTACGGCATTGATGTCCTAAGACATGAAACGATCGGTTTGTGTGAGAAACCGAACAGTATTTATATAATTTTTTACCTCTAATACACCACTATGTCCAACTTCCTTGAGCGCGCGCACGGCATCCGATGCGTGAGGTGTGTACGCGCTCTGGCGTAGTTTACGTAAGCGCCGGAAGTGATCTCTCGCGCGTATACGTCACTTATTGTTTACACAGTGCACAAACATTGTAGGTACGACGGCTAATCAAAATGGTACTTACTTGCGCTTATCCGGATTGTT
>NW_015554153.1:117765-146795 GCF_001515605.1 Sinocyclocheilus anshuiensis
ATCAAAATGGTACTTACTTGCACTTATCCGGATTGTTCAAACCGACTTAAAACTAAAAGATTACGTTCTCTCACGTGAACTCATTCGGAAGTGGTGACTTTCCATGTATTCCCAACTTCTGAGCCTGCTCGCCTGAAGTTATGGTTGATTGCTCTTAGGCTGGATATCAACAGACCCATTAACGTAAACTACGCCAGAGCGCGTACACACCTCTGAACACACCTCTGCTGAAGGCAGTTGGACATAGTGGTGTATTAGAGGTAAAAAATTATATAAATACTGTTCGGTTTCTCGCACAAACCAATCGTTTGTGCATGTTTTTTTTACTCTCATAGATTTTGTTACCATTGCCATACATTGTACGACTGATAGACTGCAACTGCGGACGCAAGCTTCAGACGAAGAAGTGAATGATGTGTGCTCCCGGCGCCTATTTATTCTACTGGTGGTGGATGAGGAGATACCCCCTGACAATGTAAAGCGCTTTGAGTGCCTAGAAAAGCGCTATATAAATGTAATGATTGTTTACACAGTGCACAAACATTGTAGGTACGACGGCTAATCAAAATGGTACTTACTTGCACTTATCCGGATTGTTCAAACCGACTTAAAACTAAAAGATTACGTTCTCTCACGTGAACTCATTCGGAAGTGGTGACTTTCCATGTATTCCCAACTTCTGAGCCTGCTCGCCTGAAGTTATGGTTGATTGCTCTTAGGCTGGATATCAACAGACCCATTAACGTAAACTACGCCAGAGCGCGTACACACCTCTGAACACACCTCTGCTGAAGGCAGTTGGACATAGTGGTGTATTAGAGGTAAAAAATTATATAAATACTGTTCGGTTTCTCGCACAAACCGATCGTTTCGTGTCTTAGGACATCAATGTGTCGTCACGAGCCGCAGGGTTTAATTTGGATTTGTCTGTGCATGTTTTTTTTTACTCTCATAGAGTTTGTTACTATTGCCATGCATTATACGACTGATAGACTGCAACGGCTGGAGTTAAAAATACATACTTTCAAACATAATTTGTGTTCTACTGAAGAAACAAAGTCACCTACATCTTGGATGCCCTGGGGGTAAGCCGATAAACATCAAATTTTCATTTTTGGGTGAACTATCCCTTTAACACTCAATCTCTGACTGAATGAACAGAATCATAATCATATTATCTACAAATACATGTTTAAACATAAGAAATCTAGGTCAAGTGCGTCTAAATTTAACCTGAATTTGTTTTTATAATAAGTATACTGATATTAAACTGTTTTGCTGTCCAGAAACATGGCATTGTCCTTGGACCCGACTCAGCCACCAATGGAGAAACAGAGGAAGAAGCCGGAAAGGCTGATCAGAATTCTCAAACTGCATCAGCTGAAATCCGAGAGGGGAGTAGTGTACTAGGTAAGCTGCTTTTCTTAGCTTCATTCATTGCATGCTAACATGTTTTAGCTTTGACACTTTGCATTTTCAGCTTGTACAGCTCAAGCCAAGTCTAACCAAACTGCCTGCTACAAATGCACCGTCACATTAACATCTCTCACCCTTTCCTGCTTCCCTTTATCCACTTTGCATATACAGCTAGATTGAAAGTTAACACTACAGAGTCATGTCTCTTTCTTGAGTCCATATTCCAATACTCTGCTGAATGAGTGTTTATAAATTTGCTGAAAAAATGTCAACATCCTTGATTTTAAAATCAAAATCAAGAGAAGGAGTAGTTTGTT
The DNA here is from genome assembly GCF_001515605.1 of Sinocyclocheilus anshuiensis. NCBI lineage: Eukaryota > Metazoa > Chordata > Actinopteri > Cypriniformes > Cyprinidae > Sinocyclocheilus > Sinocyclocheilus anshuiensis. The sequence continues at coordinate 119,499 of NW_015554153.1, forward strand.
CAGTTCTTGACTTTACTTTGGGGTTTTCTTCTTCGGGACATCCTTCAAGACTTTTGATTTGTATGGGTTTAAGAGCTTTGCCATGGAGTCTTTTTTCGCTCCTTTCCCTCTTTCTTTTTCTTCTTGCTCTAAACATTTGCCAAATATTCAATGGCTTCTATAGATTTTAACTACTGACACCTCAATCATCTCCCAGGCACTCATCAGTTGAAGGTGTGTAAAGACCAGCAACAAAAAGATTTGGATGATGGGGTGCCAGGGAATCAGCAGTTTTCACATGCCCCGTTCAGTTCTACAAACGCACCTTTAGAAGCAAATGAGAATGGAGACCTTGGGGACCAAATGAATCAGGGTGTAGAGCAGCTTGAGAATAGACCTGAAGAACCTCCAAGTTCTGTTGGTGATGATGAACTCACTGCAACAAGACCCAAGGAGGAGATCAAATCTGAGGCGCATATACCAGAAGATTCAAGAGGCAATACAGTGGAAGTAGAGTGCATTGTTCACAAGGATGGACATTTGGAGACAGATCAACAAGAGAGTGAATGTGTCAAACCTAGTCAGGTCATCAAAGAAGAAACTCCTTTAGAGTCTGTCTCTGGTTCTGTCCATGATGAACCTGATCAACCTGGTGAAGCAGTGCTTGATGATAAACTCAAAGAGGAGCCTGTAGAATCATCTCAAACAGAGAAGCTTGCCAAAACCCAAGGTGCCAGTGCTTCAAATAAAAAGAAGAAAAAGAAGAAGAAAAACAAGCAGAAGCAGAAACAGAGTGACAAGCAAGAGAATGATACGAAGATAGATGACAAGACTGAAACAGTTTGTAGTGAAGACAATCCAAACCAAAAAACGGAAGGTGATCTAGAAGGAAACTATCAGGAGCCCTTAGGGAATGATATATCCGAAACAACGATGAATACAGATGTCCCACATGATGCTAAAAGAACCAGTGAACTGGATGGTTTCAAAACAACAAATATAAATGCCGATGATGTTCAAGATAAAATTCTGTTAGTTACAGATGAAGCTGATTTAGCAGGAATTTCTAAAACAATCTCAAATTTTGATTGCCCTGAATCTAGCAATGGCATCCTTTCAGATGATCTGTCCAGCAATGTTATCTCTAACCCCACAAACATTATTGATGAACACACTGAGGATTCAACAAATCCTGACTCTGAAGCTGTAGTCTTTAGCTGTGAGCTTGTATCTTCAGAAACGGAGACTTCACTGCCTCATGAACCTTCTGCTCAGTCCATGGATGCTGTTGAAGGGGGTGTTGAGTCCACCAGCTGCTCTGAGAACATTGAGAAATCTTCATCGGTAGACATGAAGGAAGTGAAGAGCCATCTGAACTGTGAAATGGAAGAACAGGAAGAAAATGTCCAGAACATTGATCTAGATGGGACCACTAACCCTGAAGATCAAGATGACTCTGCTCATCCCTCTTCCTCTGTAATGGAGAAGGTAGGAAATGAAGCTGAAAGGGTAATCCAGGAACAACCTATTGATCAGCCAATGGAAAACCAACTTCAAGACGGTATTGGAGCAGAATTGGACCTGGAAGAGGTTGAGAGACGAGATGAATTGGATAAAGAAAACCTTAAAGCACCTACTGAAAAAGTGTCTGATACTCAAGACAGTATTGGAGCAGAATTGGACCAGGAAGAGTTTGAGAGACAAGATGATCTGGATAAAGAAAACCTTAAAGCACCTACTGAAAAAGTGTCTGATACTCAAGACAGTATTGGAGCAGAATTAAACCAGGAAGAGGGTGAGAGACAAGATAATCTGGATAAAGAAAACCTTAACATGCCTACTGAAAAAGTGTCTTATACTCGAGACAGTGTTGGAGCAGAATTGTACCAGGAAGAGTTTGAGAGACGAGATGAATTGGATAAAGAAAACCTTAAAGCGCCTACTGAAAAAGTGTCTGATACTCAAGACAGTATTGGAGCAGAATTGGACCAGGAAGAGTTTGAGAGACAAGATGATCTGGATAAAGAAAACCTTAAAGCGCCTACTGAAAAAGTGTCTGATACTCAAGACAGTATTGGAGCAGAATTGGACCAGGAAGAGTTTGAGAGACAAGATGATCTGGATAAAGAAAACCTTAAAGCGCCTACTGAAAAAGTGTCTGATACTCAAGACAGTATTGGAGCAGAATTGGACCAGGAAGAGTTTGAGAGACAAGATGATCTGGATAAAGAAAACCTTAAAGCGCCTACTGAAAAAGTGTCTGATACTCAAGACAGTATTGGAGCAGAATTGGACCAGGAAGAGTTTGAGAGACAAGATGATCTGGATAAAGAAAACCTTAAAGCGCCTACTGAAAAAGTGTCTGATACTCAAGACAGTATTGGAGCAGAATTGGACCAGGAAGAGCGTGAGAGACAAGATAATCTGGATAAAGAAAACCTTAACATGCCTACTGAAAAAGTGTCTTATACTCGAGACAGTGTTGGAGGAGAATTGTACCAGGAAGAGTTTGAGAGACGAGATGAATATGATAAAGAAAACCTTAAAGCACCTAATGAAAAAGTGTCTGATACTCAAGACAGTATTGGAGCAGAATTGGACCAGGAAGAGTTTGAGAGACAAGATGATCTGGATAAAGAAAACCTTAAAGCGCCTACTGAAAAAGTGTCTGATACTCAAGACAGTATTGGAGCAGAATTGGACCAGGAAGAGTTTGAGAGACAAGATGATCTGGATAAAGAAAACCTTAAAGCGCCTACTGAAAAAGTGTCTGATACTCAAGACAGTATTGGAGCAGAATTGGACCAGGAAGAGTTTGAGAGACAAGATGATCTGGATAAAGAAAACCTTAAAGCGCCTACTGAAAAAGTGTCTGATACTCAAGACAGTATTGGAGCAGAAGTGGACCAGGAAGAGGTTGAGAGACAAGATGAACTGGATAAAGAAAACCTTAACATGCCTACTGAAAACGTGTCTGATGTAAGCCATGTTGACAACACTCCTTTAACTGAAACACAGGTTCAGGTTGTGCATGAGGATCACCTGTCTCCCAATGAAGCAATTAAGGAATCAGTTGGAGAGTCAGATTCTTCTGAACAAGAACCCAAGGTAGAAAAAGATGAGGAGGAAAGCTCAATCCAAAATCAGCTTGAAGTGCAACTACCTGAAGATGGAGAAGACCTTCTGGTAAAGTCAGATGTGGCTGCTCAAGAGCTCAAGGAAGAAGACGAGGAAGAGGAAGATGAAGGAGAATCATTTGATTTTGATGAAATGGATCTTGAAGCATCATCAGATGCCCCTCTAAAAAACTTTCTAGATCAGCCAAAAGAGGAAGAGACTCTTTTCACTGATGAGGACCTAATTCAAAAAGAACATCTAGAACTTGCAGATCAGGAATCAAAGCCAAAGGAGCAGAAAGATGATGGACAAGACACAGAAAACCCACAAACAACAACATTTATAGAAGGATGTTTAACAGAGGACAGCCAAATCAGCAGTGAAGTCAAACCTAATGATCAGCAGCATCATACTTCTGGAAATAAAGAAGATGCATTTGAGGAGCATCAGCAGGCATTAGAAAACGTGACGCTCAGTGAAGGGGTTAATCTGATCTCAGAGATGGAGAAAAGAAATGTAGGCCAAGAGATCAATAGTTCCATTCAACACGAAAACAAGGTGTCAAGTATTTCAGGAGATCAGGAAGTTGAGAAGGAAACCACAGAAAGAAACAAGGAAGATGAAAGAAAAGAATCTAAAAAAAGTGGAAAAGGGAAAGGGAAGGGCAAGGGGAAAGAAGAATGTAAAATGTCTTAATAGACAAGGACATTGCCGAGTCTCTTCTCAGCATCTTCAGTTGAAAAAGTAATTTGCACTTATGTAGGTCCTAATGAAATTATTTTGGGACCATTACTTCAGAGAACCCTAAAATAACCAAAGTTATCTTACAGTCAATCCCAATTATCAGTCATTGCATCTTTTTCAGCAAACATATTTTACACGTTTTACACCTGATTAACAATAACACTTGAAATTAGTTCAAACAGTATTTAAAATCCCAAAACCAATTACACATTAAATGCTATCATTAATGGGTATAAAGTGTCATATTTATTATGAAATTTTACATGAGCATGAATAAAATGTTTCTCATACTGTATGAGTAATACAAATGATTAGCTTTCTGTCTGTGCTGCAGTCATGTTTAGCAGCTTCTTAATTACAATGTTTTCGGTAACAAAGGACCTGTAATGTATTTTGTTTAAATTGGTGTCATGTTGTTTAAAATTGTGGTAAATAAAAAATGTTATTGTGTGCCAACCTTATTAAACATTCCTCTAAAAATTTGACTGGAGCTTTGAAGTTACGTTTTGTTTTTACAATATATTTTTTGGGAGGTACGATTGAGGGAAAAAAAATTAAATATTTTATTCTGTTTGGTGAAGATGGTATTGAGACATAGTGTTTGTTAAGTGAACCATGTATTTTAAAATAAAACTTAAGCAATTAAAAATATGTTTTACACTATTGTTTATTGATTGTGTACGTTTTTTTGTATAATGATAGAGGACATTTAATTAAACTGCTTCAGATAAGATTGACTTATTTTTAAGTCATGAAAGTTTTAATTTTTAGGACATGAATTATAATATGTCACATTCATTGCATCACAAACCTCAAGTAAGCTCACATGAAAAACACTGTCATGTAATAGATGTACAGATTGAGCGAACGTTAAGAGATTTTGACTAGATGAGGCTGAAGCCTCTGAGGTCACTGAAGTTTCTGCATGTTGTCCATCCTCATCCTTCACATCCCAGCATAGGATAGCCTCACTTTTTGCATGCCCTGACTCCTCCCCCTCCATGCCTTTGGCTCCTCCCACCCCTGGTATGTGAAATCTTTCCTGTCTAACCTTGGAATTTGTTTTAACATGAGAATGTAATATTTTATTATTGCAAAAGACATTTTTTAGATGTTTAACTGTTGTTGTTAAAATGTATGAATGTCCCAAAAGTGGTTATTTTATTGAAGTGGATATACAGTTGTTTTTCCAAAAAAAAAAAAACCTGCAAGAAAAAAAATGTTGGTTGTTGTCTAATGGTCTATCTGTTGAACTTGCTTTTCAGAAATTCGCTTGCGAAAACTGGTTGATGAGAGGGAAAACTTAATAGAGCAGGTGCGCTGCTGGCAGTTACAGTGCTTTACATTGACTTTCTCATTTTGTGCCATTACAAGCATGATTTTCTGTTTTTTCTATTCAGGTTAAGAGATTGAAAGGGCAGCTTGAGCAGAAGAAACAGAAGAATGGTATGGAGGATTCGTCCAGCCCAGAAGGAGATGTGCTGGAGAACGGTGCTGACTCCAACATCATGGATTTACAGAGTAAGAAACTGCTTGCACTCGGTCAGCTTCAGGGCAAAGGTTTTAGAAACTGTCTTCAGCTCACAATGTTCATTACATTATTAGCAATCATTTTTAACAGATCTGAGGCCTATATTCACAAAACATCTTAAGGCTAAAAGTAGCTCATAACTTGCTGATTTAGGAGAAAATCTTAAAAATAATGGGCGTCAATCCTAAATGTAGGACTCCAAAATTTTGTTATAAGAGTATTTCACAAAGCGTTTTAGCACTGAAACTAGCTCCTAAATCTGTGAAATGTTAGAAGTAGTGAAGAGGACTCCTAAGTCACTAAGCCCAAATCACAAACTATCCTCTCTGCTGAGAAAACAATACAAACCATCACAGAAATGCTAATGGTTTCCACTACAAATACCATTACAAACATAACAAACCATCAGCTTTTAACCATTAAAACCATTTAAAAAATGGTTTCCTGTGGTGTGTTTTGAGACATTTTCCATTAGGATTTAGTGGTTTTAACAAGCCACCAATAGAAGGTGGAAGCCATGATTATTCTACTCTGTTAATTAAAAGGCTGTTTATATGCATATCCACTAACTGTTTATGAGAAGCACACATGTAAGAGGCTGACAATTAGCTGAATACGTAGCCTACTTGTTTAATTAGTGACACTTAGCCTGCATTTGAAAATATTTATTTGAATGTGGCAATATTTTTATTTTTAAACCTTTATTTAAATATGGCAACATAACATTGCACTCTACAATATTTCTATGAATAAATCTCTGACAGAGACCCCTCCCCTATCAGCCAATCACTGTGTGCATAGTTAGTAAGCATGCTGACATCATCCATAGCAACGAGGTCAACCCCACTCTTACTCTTAGCTTAAGACTTCTCTCTATTCCTTAGTAAAAGTTTGTCTCAGCAGCTTTGTGAATATGTTTTAAGAGAAAACTCCTAGCTAAAAACTTTTACTGCTATTTAGGAGAACTCTTAGTGGTAAGATAAAATGTTTTGTGAATACGGGCCTTGGTTTATTGCCAGAGCACATAAGACCCTCAGCCTCAGATGTTGAGAAATGTGGTCCAGTGTCCTGACATTTTATCCTACCTGTCAGATTGTCCTACCAGGCCTTACTGCGCATGCACACATGAATATGGAGTCATTTTTCTCATGCTGAACAACAATAATTGCTGTATTTGCATTACTGTAAGCGGTAGGTTTAGGGTTGGGGTAGGTGTAGATGTTATGAAAACACAATCTAATAGATAGAATTATTATTTTTTTTTTTTTTGGTTTCCGGCCGTAGCTGTATCCCTTCTTACCACAACCATGAATAACACAATTACTGTATTTGCATTACTGTAAGGCTAGGTTTAGGGTTGGGGTAGGTGTAGATGTTAATAAACCATAATTTGACCGGTAGCATTTTTCGTTGTTGAATTGTACTACCTACTGTTTTAATGGGAGGTAGCAAAATCTGACAGGGTAGCACAAATCGACAGAACACCGGGTCTGTTCTGCTATCATTAAAAGTGGCTGTGGTCACTCTCATCTTAAAGAAACCTGGACTAGATTCATCTGTTCTGAATAACTTCAGACCTATATCTAATCTCCCTTTCGTTTCCAAACTGCTTGAAAAAGTGGTTGCTTTGCAGCTATAAGCACATCTCTTTGCCAACAATCTTTTTGACCCCTATCAATGTGGTTTTCAATCAGGCCACAGCACTGATATAACACTGCTAAAAATTACCAATGACCTTTTAGTATCTGCCGATTCTGGCTGTATTACTGTTCTTATCTTGCTGGATTTAACAGCAGCTTTTTGACACCGTATCTCATCATATACTTATTTCTCGGCTATCAGCTATTGGCATCACGAGTACTGCTATGTCTTGGTTTATATCATATCTCTTGGATAAACTTATCTTTTATTAGTGTTCAAAACTTTAAATCGTCGTCTTGTTCACTCTCTCAAGGTGTCCCTCAAGACTCGGTTCTTGGACCTCTCCTGTTCAACATTTATTTGCTTCCCCTTGGTCAAATTATCTATAGCTACGGTCATTGTTATGCTGATGACCTGCAAATTTACATATCAGGTCGCTCCGCCTCTACTCTTTCACTTAATTCACTGAATGCCTGTATTGCTGACATTAAAATATGGTTACATAGCAACTTCCTACAACTGAACGACAATAAAACGACAATAAAACTGAGTTTATTGTATTTGGTCCACCATCTCTCTTGAAAAGTCTGAACTGAGTATTTCCATTGATCGGGCTTTGTTAACACCATCTTATTCCATTAGAAATTTGGGTGTAATATTTGGCTCGTCACTTACATTCCAATCTCATATTAGTTCTATTACCATTTTACCACCTCCGCAATATTGCCTGTCTGCGTCCTACTCTCAGTACCAAAGACACTGAAACTCTCATTCACGCCTTAATAACTTCTCGTCTTTATTACTATAACTCACTTCTCATTGGACTGCCAGCTAAAACTATTACTAGGCTACAGTATGTTCAAAACTCTGCCGTTAAGAGTTTATCAATCAAGTCAAAAAGTCTGAACAAATTACCTCCATAATGTGGCCACATTTATTTATATACTTTACAACAAATGATTCTACTCGTGGGCAATTTAGTGTATTATGTGACATACATTACTTTATAATCTACATTGGTTGCCTGTTTCTGTTCTCATTCAGTATAAATTCTTTTGTTAACTTTTTAATGTCTTCATGGACTTGCTCCCCATTATCTATCTGAACTGCTGCACTATTATAGACCTTCTCGCTCTCTTCATTCATCTGATTCAAACCTGCTTACTGTACCTCATTTCGTCTCATAACAATGGGTGGTAGATCTTTCAGTGCTGTAGCTCTGAAACGCTGGAATTCTCTTCTACCAATTCTTCGCGACTGATATCATCATTCATATCTCAACTAAAAACCTATTGTTTCTTACAGTATTTCCAGCCACCTTCTGATTAATGTTTTGCTGTGAAACTAGTGGGTATTTGTGTTGTGCTTTCTGGTTTTGCTGTCAAGTCACTGTGTATTTATATGTATGTATGTGTATATGTATGTACTGTATACTATCACATAAATTTATGATTAAAGCTGTGTTTATGTATTTTCTCCTTGAGCTTGGGAAAGGCACTTTATAAATAAAACTTATTTGTAAATGTTCCTTATTTCAGGGGATGCGAACAGACAAATCAATGACCTCAAATTTAAGCTTGTCAAATCAGAGCAAGAAGTCACAGCACTTGAACAGAATGTGAGTTCTTTTAATATATTTCATTACTATTAATAATTGTAACTCATTTTACTCTTCTAAAATATGAAACAGTGAAACATTTTGAAGTGTTTTTAATTGAAACTCATGTTGTAGGTCACAAGGCTCGAGAGTCATGTGACCCGTTACAAATCTGCATCTGAAAATGCAGAGAAGGTGGAGGACGAACTCAAAGCTGAAAAACGCAAACTGCAGCGAGAGGTACAATAGCTCTGCTTTCATTAAAAAATATACAAAGTTATGCTTACAGTGTACATATAATAAAATGAATGGCATGCTCAACTATTTTTCATGGTAGTTGCGCTCTGCACTGGACAAGATTGAAGAGTTGGAGTCCAGTAACAGCCACCTCTCGAAAAGGCTGGAGAAGATGAAGAGTGGCCGGGCAACAGCAACAACTCCCTAATGGTTTCAGATCTATCCCATCATCTGCCAGAATTCACCTCCGCTGCCTGTATATTTCCCATCATTCTGCACCTTAAGCAAAGTTGATAAAACTATAAACAAGTCCATGAGAACCCTGCTACGTTATATCCTGCAACCGTGCCATTTCTTCCTGTTTATCCATTTAGGTTGAGTTCTTCATTTTTGGAGAACCCAATCAGGACTTTCGAAGGATGCAGGAGGACTCTTAGTGTGCCTCATTCAAAAGCACAAACACTGTAGTTCAAAAAGTTAGAATGGTAATTGTCACGTGAATGTTGCTGAATTGATTTGAACGTTACGTGCAAGGCTGCCTGAGATTATTTGGAGAAGGATCTGAAAAGATATTCTATGGAATTTAGAATGTGAAGATCAGGACATGTTGTCCAGCTCTAGGAAGTCTGTATAGCCATTTGTTTGGTTAAAAACACTTGTTGCTTCACTAAGACAAGACAGATGAGTATGTATGATTGTGTTTGATGCTTTCATGTGTTCCACTCGCAAATATATGTTATTAACACGGTTGAGTAATCTAGAGCTTCCTTATGTATCTGAAGCCAAAGGTTCTGAAGTAATATTGAGGTCTCAGCTGGCTCTTGCCATCTGTTTTTAATTATTTTTTTCCTCTAATGAATTGTCTATAATGGTCTTCCTAACATGCTGAAAGACCAGTGTGACATAACTGAGGATGAATACTGATTCTTAGTGAATTTTGTTGTTGCATTGACGCTGACAATTCACCTAACTGAACCACATAAATCAGGAAGTTGTACAAGGATTTCAGGCTAAGCAGCAACTTCTGGTGTTGTTGCCTTTGACAAGATTTAACATTAACGACCTCCAGGTGATGAAAAAGCCTGGAAGATTCAGAACAGTCTCATCCTGTCCAAACCAATTATGAGGAATGATGTGATCAGAAGCATTAATTGTTGAAGACTGTTGTGATCACAAGCACCATGTATTATCACCAGCCTGGATGAGAGGCGGCTCCACCCTGTTTACAATGCTTTAAACCATTTGTAGGTTAACTTTATGAAAACTGTATGAATTATGATCCGCAATAAAATGTCCATTTTAATAAAAAAAAAAAAGTTTGTATATACATTCACCTAACATGACAGTGATACCAACACTGAAGAGCCAGTGTACTGTGAACCAAAGAAATTATGAAACATTTTCTAAATGTGTGCCATGTGCATCTGTGACCTGAATATAAAATAAAATACAAACATGCATACATAGTATACATACTTTATTTGGAACCTCAGAAAACAAAGCAACCAAGACTAACAGGTTGATATGGAAAATGTATATTTAGCACTTTAAACCTAAATAACATTGGTGAAATAAAACCGCAACTCTACCCCTCATACATACCAGTTTCTCTGACCTTTTTTAATGTCTATTTTTAATTTTCTTAAAAGAAACTGAAAATTGAGTATATTTCTTTGTGAATGAAAGAGAATCAAAGATTTTTTTCCATTATAACCTCTCCTGTATAACTTCAAAATTCTAAATTAGATAAATATTTAAATAAGTGAAGATAAAGATAAACTGAACATAATATGCAGTGGAATTTTGTAATTTCTACACACGTGGAATGTAAAAAGTTGTGTCCCACAATCAAAAGAGAATGAATTTGATAAAGAGTATTGTGTGATTATTATAGTGCAGCTGAATCACTACCAAAGCAATATCTACTTTATTCAGGGATCTGTTTCCTCTATGTGGGATGTACGATACTCCACAACAGACTTTTTCATGTTCTTATCTGGAGTAAGATCTGTGCAACTAAGTGGCTTCCCTGTAACTGGATCATTATTGTTCCTGCAAAAATAAATGGAAAAAAAAAAAATAATAATTATTATATTTCTACTATACACCTCCTCAATATAGAAGTCAACAATAAAACGAGACATCCTTTGATAACCCCCACAGGTGGATCTGAGCATGCAAGACAACATCCTTTTTAATAGCATTTCATTACCATATAATGTTGCTATGATAATATCATGGATTATGAAAATAGTTTGTCTGTGGGCCTCTGTCTAGTAAGGAACCCTGTTATTCATGTTCGTCATCACAGTCTTTTGCAAATCTTAGTTTCATTTAGAAAGTGGGTGAATACCATAACATTTCCTCAAGAAGTAAACTCACTTTCCCTCAATGGTGCAACTCCTCATGAACAGTAAGAAACAAGACAATTCCTCTCTGAGCACCCAACTCAAGAACTCTCAATGCACTAACACAAATAAATTGTAAACCGCTCTTATGAATAAATATCAATGTAACGCAAATGTACTTTTTCAGAGACTAATCCACTGAATCTTACGTCTTAAGATATTCCTCAATGGCTCTTCGCTCATACACACATCCACCTTTGGTCTTGACAGGATCAACGAATATCTTCCCTGACAAGGGACATACCAGATGAGGAGGCACTGGAACATTGCTCTCACCTATGTATTGCTGAAAAGCAGATTGAAATGCGAAAAATAAAGAAATAATCATAGGTTAATTGTTTTTAATAAATATAAAACAGGATAATATCCTAACAAATATGTGCATATAGGAATTATTCACAATTTAATTTACTACAAGTGTACAGAGCTCAGATTGCTACATGATTAAATATAATTTTAACCTGTTGAAATATTGAGAAGGGGGCTGCTCAAGTACCTTTCTATATTCTTAATCTCATATTTTCACTCTTTAAAAATATATATTTTTATTTTTGTTCTTAAGACATTTAAAACTGTATGACTGTAGACAGCGTGTCCTTAAAGATTCATAAACATGATTCCTCTTTGACAAAAATTCTGGACATCATTTGTTGGTAATAATTGAATGAAAAAGAATGTACCTTTTCAATGGATTCCATGGACTGACATGCGTTTACTGCAGTGTCATCTTTAGCTGCCTGCTCATAGATTTCTTTGCTAGTCAGGAATTCCTCTGCTAATATGCTGAAGATATGATAGACAGTGGACAAAAATACATGTATTCATTCATTATTTGTTGTATCCTTAAGTTTATTACATTATTTAGAAGCGGATCAACGCTAAATAATGTAATGCATTTTACAACTTGAATGGGCTTTAATCTCTGTTCTGATTATATTAGATTTGTTAAGTCCATTGAATAATAATAACAAACTTTTAGAGATTTAAAATGGTAATGAAAAAAAAAAACCCAGTTTAAGAATAAGAGGCTACCTGTCTAGTGGATCATCAGCCTCTGGGAGTATCAGAAGTCCATATACAGCATCCAAGATCTCTCTCATAGTAACATCAGCTGAGTAGTTTCGATCAAATATGTTGTGGCAAATCCTTCCCACACTGTTGATGTTGCAATGGTAAATCTGTACTGCAGTTAAGAATTTATAGAGTACAAAATGTTAAGGTGTTCTGCGCTCTACTCTTAATATATTAACCAAAACAGAAATCAGTTTCTGAAAATTACTGTGACACTTCTAAGGCTTCAGGATACAGGAGTATAGAACCGAACAACAGGTGGTTTCACTGGATAATCACGACCAAACTGACAATACAGCTCAAAGGTTCCATTCTCATAGGGAGTTTCAGGCGGTCCTTTCATGACAATCCTCCAAAAAGCTGAAAAAATTAAATGCATGACAACTTTATTGTACATTTTACTTGTATGTGTAACTTTGACTACATTTAATTAGAGGAAGCAACTGACACTATATCCAAGGATTAAGTGGCAGATACTCAAACCAATTAATGCCTTACCAGGTTTTTGAGGATTATGGTTTTTGTGAGCAATACAGATCAAAGAAGCCTCTACCCATAAACAGGAAGTGTAAGGTGGGTAGAGAATGTACATTTTAGACTACATACTGTATAGTAAAAGATTAACTGCCTTACAATTAGTCAAGTATCAAAAACATTAGGCCAGTTTTGTAAAGATATGCAAGCAAGCAAGCAACCTAGTTTGGTGTATTTGCTCCATTTCAGTTATTTGTTCGGCCAGCTGTTGCATCGCGGCGCTCACGCACGCGTCCGGAGGCACGTACACATTCACGAGAATGAAAGAGGAAAACTCCCGCGGCGAGTAGAAAGGTTTACAGTTTATGATGAGTGCCTCTAAATTAGGACAGCATACCTTTTCCAGCGTTGTTACATCTGAACACCAACTTTCGTTGATGTAGAAACACAATCCACCACCTCTGGTTTTCCCCGTTAACGCCGCGATGCGATCCGCTCTGAACAGCTGGTAGCCCGGCAGATGAATCGCGTTGTCCGGAATGGCTTCACTCAGCCAGGTTTCAGTGACAGCGTCCTGGCTGCCATTTGCGGCGCCATCTTGATCGTGTGACCGGTCAAATACTTCCGGTGTTCCTGGTACTCTGACTGGCTCAGACAGCCGCTGGCCAGTAGGATAAGCTTTCAAGGAAATTGTAGCATAGGTCTCCAGATCAGTACTTTCATTCTGAATTGAGAAAAAAAAATGGTTTTCAATCAGCAAATTTTTAGTGCCTGCTACCATCACTGCAAATCTAGTATCTGTGAACATAACACAGACCAAGACATTATGTTTTAGTGATAAAGTTTTTTTTTTGTACAATATTAATAAATATGAATTGTATTTACTTTTTTTTTTTTAAATGTTAAGTCTGGTAAAGAACTTATCTTTTTGCTTTATTTAATATTCATCACAAATGTTATCCAAAATTGTGAAATGTATAAAGTACATGTGGTCATTTAAGATGCACATTACAGTCTGGTTATTGGGAAACAGGCTGCAGTACTTGTACTCCATGCTACTAGAATGAAAAATAGTTCCTGAATAGCTTCTAAACTGATTTATGAAGTGCTGTATCAAGAAAAAAAAACTGCAAACATACCTGTCCTTGAGCAATCAAGTAAGCCCAGCAAATATTTGCATATTCAAAAACATCATCATCTTCAATGACCTTTGGACCTGATCTTTCATTAAGACCTGGTAACAACTCTCGGAAAAGAAAGTAAAGACCCTCAACAACAGCAATCTGAAATGAAAATATAAAGGATTTATTTTAAGATGTATGATTGGACTTAAATAGTTAATAGATAATATCGCAATGATAATTCACTTTATATCAGTATGTAAAACTCCATTCTGTGAATAATTTGCACACTTTATATTATACAATAACCTACCTTTTGGTTTCTTGTTACATATAAGTTCCCACAGATCATTTGGAATAAACTTTCAGCCAAAGCATTGCATCCACTCAGTCTCCTAATGTATGCAACCACTTTCTTAAATTCGTCTCCACAGTGTTTACGTTTCTAAAGAATAGGACAAAATACAGAAAATCTTACCAATAGTTGCACTGAAAAATAAAGCAGTACGTTTTATCTGACGTTTGCAGCTGCTGGCCTCAAACCTGCTGTCAAGAAACAGTTACTGGTAATTACATGAGTTGTGGATAAGTTGGCTCCACTATTCTCATGGTTTGAGTACTGATGTGTCCATTGACACAGATGAGCATTTTATCAGGGTGAATGTCTCTAACATCAAAAATCACCCAATAACTAAATAAATAATGAAACAGCCTTTCGAATGAGCAAAAACTAATGTAGCTTCTACTATATAAATAACACTAATATGATTGGCCACAGTTGTTTATTTATTATTTTTTTTTAAGTTTGAGCTAAACTGCAGCACAATATATATCTAAAAATGCAGAAAGCTTTCTTTAATGGGTAGGGTAAGGGGATAGAAAATAGTTTGTACAGTATAAAAACCATTACACCTATGGAGAGTCCTTGAACCACATATACCAACATGGGGTGAGTGCGTGGTGTGATCTATTAGATCTGAACTGATTATTTTTCTGTTGGATTGTGCTTTTGAACTGTTATCTTGTGATTTTAGCACTTTTTGAATAGACCTTTGTGGATGAAGCTGCATTTGTGATTGGTCTGCAACTTGGATTCACCCATTCTAGGTGACCCAGGTTCTAGATCAGCAAGCATCAAACCTTGACAAAATAGAAATTATAGTTTTTTTTTTTTTACATACAATGGCATAGAGCGTTGACAGAAAAACACTTAGGCCTTTCTCTGTTTGCTTCACTGAGGGTCTGACATCTTTTTGGAACAAAAGACTTGGACTTGGTTTCTCATTATCAAACGATGACAGAGAGAACTTGTAGAACTGAATCCTCTGTGATTCCAAGCTCACTTAGTTTGTCAACATGATTATACTCTTCGCCTCTGTGGGAAAAAAAAAAAACCCCATACAAGACAAATTTAATCTTGGAAAACAATACTGAAAGATTTTTGATATTTTAAACAATATAGTAAATCAAAAAAATTATAATTAGCATGAACACAAATATGTAATTATGTAATCTCCATGATATGATCATCAGTGACCTGATGTGAAGAACTGGTGCTGGTATACTACTTTCAAGAGAAAGCCGTAGTGTCACATCTCTCAGTGTATCACTTTCGAGGTTGACTTTGATTTCAAAGTCTCCCTATTGAACAAATACAAGAAAAACAAGATGACTGATATGTGACCCTGGAACACAAAACCAGCCATAAGGGTCAATTTTTTGAAATTGAGAGATTTATACATCATCTGAAAGCTGGATAAATAAGCTTTCCATTGAAGTATGGTTTGTTAGGATAGGACAATATTTGGCCGATGTACAACTATTTGAAAATCTGGAATCTGAGGGTGCAAAAAAAAAAAAATCTAAATATTGAGAAAAACGCCTTTAAAGTTGTCCAAATGAAGTTCTTGGCAACACATATTACTAATCAAAAATTAAGTTTTGATATATTTATGGCAAGAAATTTACAAAATATCTTCATGGAACATGATCTTTACTTAATATCCTAATGATTTCTGGCATAAAAGAAAAATCAGTAATTTTGACCCATACAATGTATTGTTGGCTATTGCTACAAATACAGTATACCTGTGTGACTTATGACTGGTTTTGTGGTCCAGGGTCACATATAGAGAAGATTTCGGATGGTTGTAACACAGGATGAGTAAGTTTAACTCATTTGAAAATGAGTCACAAGGATGAAATGACTTTCATGGATGAGCACCATCCTAAGGTGATTGGAGAAGTGGTAAATATATTTGAACAAATAAAAAGGATTTGACTTTTGGGTTAGAATTTGATTCGGTATCATGCTAAATGACAATGTAATAGGTAGATTCTTCTGTTTACATTTGATGTATTACACTGTTAATGGAAAAAGCAAAAACAAAAAGTGTAACAACCATCCTTGGTCTTTTCTACACTTGACACTGACAACATTACATTCTGATTGTGAAATTTATGGGTTTGTTTAGGTGAATCAATAGATTTTCTATTTTTGATTAAGGTGATCATGCATCAGTAGAAGTACCTGTAACGCTATGTGACAGCGGATGACACTTGGTCCTTCATTTCTGATGTGGGCCTGTCTTTGTGTCGGTGGTAACTCTGTTAAATTTTCCCTTGGTGTAAATATGGCATACAGTTCACTCCCACTTGTAATATGTCTGTCATTCAAAGACCCTTTAATAATAAAGATATAAAGCATGCAGAGAAATTAAATTAGTGAACAACATGCAGAACAGATATTTGCAAGAAAGTCATAAAAGTGTCAAGAAAGAGTTTGTGAACTCTTTGATCTGGATTTGTGCTTTGATTATTATTTAAATGTTGCCTGATCTTAAATTAATTCACAACTATAGACAATCTGACTAAACGAATAAAACAATTGTTTTTTTCTCATTTGTACAGAATACAATGAGTAACCATTACTTGATTTTCTGTAGCTGCTTACAGACTTTTAACCAAGACATCACATTTGGCGCTGGAAACAATTGTCTCTACATTTGAAATAAAGCAATGTTTGAAAATGATCTTCAAAAATATTCGAACACCTACATGTGTTGAAAAAGGGGTCATCGGTCAAAGGCATACCATCAGCAGTGTAAAGGCATACAGACATGTTTCTGTCAACCTTGTTTTCATGGCAGATTCGCAGCATCAGGTCCTCCACTGTATTCTGTGAGGGATCTATACCTGTACAATGGTAATGGGACAAAAAAATTATAATTGTAAAACTGATAGTTCTGGTCCTTAATTATGATTGGCTAAACTAGGTTTAAAGCTATTGTAAAATACTCTATAAACACATACCTGTCATATTATAACAACAATAAATTATTAAATTATTGTTCCCTTCCAAAGTGGATCTACGAAGCGGCATCTGGAGTTGATGCTATAGGGAATGCCTTCAGCTTCACCAATGTCTGAACACGTGTACCAAACACGCCAGTTCTATTGACAGACAGCAGTCTATGACATTCATGAGCAGAGCCCCCATGACTCCGTGAGTGTAAGAGGGCAAAGGCAAAACACATAATTAGCTTCTTTGTCTTCAGGAGCAGTAACAAGTGTTTTCGGCTGTGTGTGCAGACATTTCATTACACCTGAGGACACACAAACTCTGCATGATGTCTCGGACTGGAGCACAAGTGTGCAGCTCTCGAGGGAGCGGGATGTGCACACTGTGACAAGTTCATGGTTCCATTCACATTTGTCAGGCCCTGAGAATGCTGACGCAGAGTGCTGGCTACACTACAGGGTTCACAGGTCTAACTTGCTTAGGAGGTGGTAACCAGTTCCCGGTCTCCTTAAGCCAGTTCAAGCGATCTGCTTAATCTGGAGGCATGCTCTGCATGTTCCTCTGATCCAGCAGAAAGCATGTTGCTGATGTCTTCCAGTTCTGAGGAACCGGAAGCGGTTGAGGAAATAGATGACATTTTGACCGAATTATCTCCCCCCCGTCAACCCTGCATACGGGAAAATGCTTGATGTATTGGCCAGTGCCACACACAGGTTAAACTTGACCCGTTCATGTGGGAAATCACGTTTCATGGTGGAACATGAGCGTCAATCCCCTTTGAGCCTTCCATTTCTTCCTGACTCACACTTATTAATGTCCATCACCAAATGGGAATTCGGCAGAAGGGAGCTGACCTTTCTATTGCATCTATTTTACCAAGACATCTTACCAAATTATTTATATTTTTTTATTTTACAAAAAAATACCTTGCTTCATTTCCCATCCTTCCCTGAATATGAGTAAAGTGAAAGTGATGTGACTTGTAGCCAAGTATGGAGTCCCATATTTGGAATAGTGCTCTGCATTTCACCCATCCAAGTGCACACACACAGCAGTGAGTATTGAACACACACCGTGAACATGCACTCAGAGAAGTGGGCAGCCATTTTTACCTGCCCTGCAAGGGAGGTCAGAAAGGTTGTAAAGGTCAGGGCTTCCCTTGCATTAGAGCATCAAAGTTAAGAAACCTTCTCTTTCAATTAGAGAAATTGAGCTCTT
This sequence comes from Sinocyclocheilus anshuiensis, assembly GCF_001515605.1. Taxonomy (NCBI): domain Eukaryota; kingdom Metazoa; phylum Chordata; class Actinopteri; order Cypriniformes; family Cyprinidae; genus Sinocyclocheilus; species Sinocyclocheilus anshuiensis. Next base: position 137,938 of record NW_015554153.1, read on the forward strand.
AGAGTGGCTCCAATAAGCAGTCTGAGAGTCACATTTTTGCAGGCATTCCCCATGGCATAACTCCAGACGCCACATCTTGTTCCCCTTCTCAGGAAACCATGGTTACAGTCGTAACCAAGATGTTTCTGTGTTTATTTTATAAAACCTTGTAAGGTAACTATTTTATCAAAGCAGTAACATGAAAAGGTGGTTTACAGTAATTTTTGTATCAGCTCTCTTTTTCATATTCCTCTTTCTTTACCCTTTGGTATTCTTACGTTTGCTCTAATATTTACACTATTTCGCTTACTCTTAAAAGTTGGCATTGTGATACTATGGAAATTATTGACTTTTAAATGATACATTTCTTGTGATGTTCCTCATTTTTAAGTTGCTTTTGATAAAAGTGCCTCTTAAATTGTGAACCACCTTGGAGCTCATGGTAGATCTGTTTTGAAAAGTTTGTTATTTGTAAAAAATGTTTTCTTTATTTTGAAGATGCTGAAGGAGACCATTACATTTGAAGGCCTACTGTTCCGCAAGTTTTGAATCCAAATATTTCTTTGGATAGAGGTTGGATAGTGAAAGTCATAAACCCTAAATAAATCTAGATATATGTACTTTATACTTTATATGTACTTAATATTAAGTACGATGTGTACTTAAATTTAAGCATATGCATCTTGTTTTGACATCTCTCAGTACCCTTATTACTGTAATTGTCTTTTAGAATGAGAAACAACATTAGTGCCGTTTATGAAGTGTGTACTATGAAGATTTACCTGTGATCTCTTGTATCCCAGGACATTTTGGAAATCGGTAGGATATATGAAATGAATTAATTGACTTCATTACAGGCATTCCTTGCATCTCTGGAACTGGTGCATTGCCGATTCTTTTCAGATAAGCAACCATATTGTCATACCGGTTCCTCTCTGCTTGTGAAAAATCTTTTAACAAAACAAAGAAAATTACCTGTAATATTCAATATGGAGGCGATTAATTTCATGAGAACTTGTAGGGGAGATTGGGGTAAGATGCCAGTCATATGCCAGACCTCCTCCCCTTTTGACCATTTAGAAACTGCCGATCATCCTATCTGGTATTATCTTCGTGAGGAGACATACACGTCCAATAATTTTAGATTTTCTATTTACGATCAAATATAGATCAAATATACATTTTTTTTTTACTTGACAAGGCATTTACCCCATATGGTTTAGCATATACTTTGACATGGTCCCAATATAGTGCACTTTATTGCTAATAGATAAAATGGTCTTTGTTGAAACCACCTTGTATAATGTCATGCATTATGATGTATCAAAATAATAGATATTAACGGAACAGATTTAAATAAGCCAAACAACAACTATTTAAGAATATAACTCATACCCATGGTTTTTAAGGTCACATCATTGACGCTGTCAAAAAAATCCAGTTCTTCTTCAATCCCAAGATCAATTAATTTTTTGTAGTATTTATCCAGTCTGAACTTCTGAAGTAATATGAATATTTTATCCATCTGAAACACACATCAATAATATAAACATAACTTTTGTGCAAAGGTTTAAAAAAGCAGTTTTCAGCAAAGGGATGCACGATATTGGATTTTTGCATATATCCGATATGCCAATATTTTTCAACTCATTTTGGCCGAAAGCCAATGCAGGTACCGATATATTTCCTATTGTTTGGAAACAACAAGTCTCTCCTGTACAGAGTAGAGCCCTTCACGGGCCTCAAATCTAGGCCCTAGCCCGGCCCAGCTCTTGACAGCTTATCAAAATTCTCGGCCAGAGTCCGAATGAAGTCTGTGTCTTTTTTTTTCTCTCTCTCGCTTCCCCATTACACAGCTGCTTTGCAGCCATTAAAATAGTCCAGTTTAGTTTTTAATGGCAAAGTGGTTATATTTAGTTTCGTTTCTTTATGAAGTTAATTTGTTAGATTCAAGTTTTTGTTTTTTAGAGTGACGACCAACCGGATAACGGCAGACAGCGAGTGTATCACGTTTGATCAATTTAGCATTCTCAAATCAACACGAACTGCCTAAAATAAAATCTATAGATGAGTCAATGACGTATAATTTTCAACAGGATAATTTTAAAATACAAAAAAATATCTATTGTAATTGTTCAAACATTAAGAATGTTATGTACACAAATTCATATAAACAATTTCAATTAACCTAAGTGTTTTTTCATCTAGATGAATTGGCCTTAAAAAATGTCATGTGGTGCGACCATGATTTATATTAAAATTAATTCATTTCCTTAACATGCTTAATATTTTTAGATGTTCTCAGTAATTAAAGTGTTTAGAAACGAAGTATTTGCATTTCTTGAGCTTTTGTAAATAATGATCTCATGTTTTTGTTCTATAATTTCAGAGTTGCCTTCTTAAATGTAGTTACTTATTTTTCCTGTAAATTGCATAAAACTGATAAAAAAAAATTTTTTAAATACCATTCACTTAAGCATACTGTAGCAGTGATTCATGTTTCAACCACAGAAATGAGATATTTTATTTTAAATTTAATACAGTTATGGCTATTTTTGGTCGCACCACATGATGAGTGGTCGCTCCAAATGACACACAATGACCTTATATCATTAAAAATCTATTTAGAGAGACATGTGAAAAGTCCAGCACATAGCATTTACTGCAGGCATTTCTTTAGCCCCAGTTATTTCTGAACTTTGCCCAATTTTGGCTGCTCAATTGAGCCTTTGCAGGGAGTTTGATTAACAGGCAATCTGACCAATTATAATATATAATCCGTCATTTTTGTCCGACAAACAAACCAGACAGGAGAGTAGATTAACGTCGGTGGACAAACTTGAAAAATGGTGTATTGACGTCTTTTCACAGTTGAAACAAGATACCTTCTGATGTTCATTCATGTTTATTTCATGCTATAACTAGTAAAGAGGAAGAGATGATCGGTTCATGTACCGCTTGAACTGAGGCGCTACAGCGATCTGTCACAGCTAGGCTGTGAATCTTTGGGTAGACAGCGAATCGATTTGATTCACAATTCATAGGTTTTCGATTCGATTCAAGAACTATTTTTGCAAATTCAGAACTAATCAACTCGATTCAATTCTCAATTAAATTTGATTCGATTAACGATTCGATTCTGCATTCTTTAATGCAGTCACAGGATTATTTAAATGCTTCCCCTAAATTCTTTAAATGCTTAGTCAGAGGGCAAATTACACAGCGGCCTTTATGGTTAGAGAACCATAGGTTACAAAAAAAATAAAATCACTTTTGTCCATTATTAGATGTTAGTTTAATGATGCCATGGCATATGTAGAAATTTATGTAAGCCAATATTTTAAAAGTATTATGTATAGGCTAACATGGTCACACCAGGGGCGTAGCCATCATTTCAGAAGTGACAGAAATGTCAAATACAATAATTTTATGTATTATTATTTTTTAAAGGAATTCTTTTCTTACTTTGAATTTGCTATAAGAAACCAAATACACTGCTGGACAATAATCAATCATCTGTAATCTATATTTTTTTCCTAATGGCAATTTTATGATTGTTTGATATACTACAAACAATACATTTTCTGCACAGAATAAGGTAGAAAATATACTTTATAGTTTCTGTACTGTAATAAATCCTGTCAATTAGCACTGCATCATTCATCGATTTTATTTATTTGTGTTTATTGTTATACTTTATAGTTTCTGTACTGTAATAAATCCTGTCAATTAGCACTGCATCATTCATCGATTTTATTTATTTGTGTTTATTGTCTTAACGTTTCATCAGTTAATTCTGCTTTTTATTCAGATTAGCTGCAGATATAGCCTGGCACGTCTATGAGCGCGAGATCACTTCTCTTTCAGTGCGAAATCTTCTTTATCTCATTTTCATAAAATAAAATGCTATAGTATTTAACTTTTCCTCTCCATCGGCGAATGATGATTCTGAAAAGCCAGAAGTCTGTTTGCTATAGCAACGAACGCTACTTTCATGCATCTGATTATCAGAAAGAACTTGCGCTCTTATTTCAAGGTTGTTGTTAATGCTATGGTTATTTTAACAGTTTCCTTCGTACATTTGGTTCAACGACATTGTTAAAACACATTTATCATTCAATGGAACTGTGCATATGCTTTAGACATTTACATTTTTGCTCCGTCCATGCAATAAATGCGCAGCCTTCGACTGCTCAGTTAATGTCGTCAGTATGACCGAGAGCCATTGAAAAACTACAGAAAAGTAAAACTACTTCAATTTAGCATTACTGGCCAGGAATACTAAGGAGAGATCACACATCAGCTGCTCAAAAAATGTGTCAGTGAGACGAACTGAGCGCGAGCGCAATCCTGTGACAGTCACTGCAGGCGGTAAAGAGTGGAGCGCGTGAAGGAGAGATGCGAGGCCATTAATTCGTGCTTGTAGTAATGTAATGTATATATTTTGAAAGCATTGAATCGCTATAGAAATCGCGATTCATTTTATTCTTAGCGTTTTATATCGATTACTGTCCGAAATCGACGATTCATGATTCAAAAATCTATGTTTCAAGATCGATGCATATACATCGTCAGAGTTTGTAATCGATGCATTGAGAAAACGAGTGAATCGTTACACCCCTAATAAATACATATATTGGTGGGCAATATGAGCTAAAATTCATATCACAATATTTTACACTGTCCAGGCGACATCGATATTATATTGCGATATGAGGGGGAAAAAAATTACAGGCAAAATATTTTAACCTTATATAACTAGAAAAAGTGAGGATTTGGACATAGACCTGAAAAGTCTTTTTTTATTGTGCCATTGTTTTTCTCAAAGAGTGCAAATGTGCAACATGAGGTAGGCCTGTATAAATTAAATTAAATATTGTGTGTTTGAGTTGGCCAGTGGTTCCCAAACTTTTTCTGCCGGGCCCTCCTATTGTAGAGAAAAATATTTTCAAGCCCCCATCCCCCTCTTTTTTTTTTTTTTTTTTTGGGAAAGTCTCTTATGCTCACCAAGGCTACATTTATTTATTAAGAATACAGTATACTAGGATATCCCTTGAAAAATGGTCTAAGCTCCCCACTTCTTTGATTGGTAGGATCAATGTAATTAAAATGAATATGCTCCCTAAATTTTTATATTTGTTCTAGGGCTGGACAATAATTCAATATCAATATGTATCGCGATATAATTCTTTTCAATAACGGTGATATGATTTTTAAACACATTTCCGATATTTCGATATACATTACCAGTGTTTCCCATGCATTGATTTATTTGTGGCGTTTGACTTCGTTGAATAAACATGAGCACAGCACGTTTTAAAATCAAAACTTGTCGCGGGTGTTTTATATGAATGTATCTCTAAAGGGAAAGGACTGTCTTCAGAAAAGTTTCGATGGGATTTTTATTTAATCTAATAAAGAAGTGTTCATGAGCGGAGCTGATTTGATTAAAGAGAATTCTTTAAAAACAATAAAAATCTTACTTTTCAAACACTTTTGACTTGTATGTTGGAAGATATTAACAATTAATAAGGTGAGTCTGAGATGTTTATTTGACAGTGATTTCACATTTATCGTTTGTATGAAGGCTAAATACAAATAAAAGGTGAACATTAATTTATTTGTGCTGTTTTTTTTCTCTAAAGTATTATATGGTTTTATATGAGGTGTCATAGACTTGGCAAATTCATTTTTCATAAGTTTGTATGCACAGACATCTGTTGTGGGCGTTCTTGGCAGTTTTTACAAGGCTTTTTTAAATAGTGTTCATATCGATATCGGAATTATATCGTATCGACCGAAATTAAGAAATATATTGTGATATAAATTTTGGCCAAATCGTCCAGCCCTAATTTGTTCCAAACTATACTGATTTACATTAAGAAATCTTTTTTTGCTCATTTAAATAAGATAATCTCGTCTTATCTTTGGAATAAGAAACCCCCCAGAATACGTCTACAATTTCTGCAAAACCCTAAAGACCAGGGGGGGATAGCCCTCCCAAATTTTCAACTATATTATTGGGCTTGTAACTTAAGAGCTCTGACTTATTGGCAAGGTTCACATTATATAAATCACATACCGGATTGGGTCCAGATAGAATCCTCAACCTGCCTTCCTTCCTCGCTTTCAGCTCTTCTATTTTCACCCTTGCCGATGGGTATATACCAGGGATACTCAAATCTGGCCCACGAGATCCACTTTCCTGCAGAGTTTAGCTCTAACCATAATCAAACACACCTGAGTATACTAATCAATGTCAGAATGTTCAGAATCATTAGAAAATCACAGGTAGGTGAGTTTGATCAGGGTTGGAGCTAAACTCTGCAGCGCATTGGCCCTCTAGGGCAAGATTTGAGGAACCCTGGTCTATACTCTCAATCATTGCACCCAATGGTATGGAACTCCATTCAGATTTGGGCCCAAATTCACAAATATTTCGGATGGCAAAAAGGTTCAATTTGTACCAAAGTTGCCAGAAATCATAGATGTTCTCAGCCTCTGAACGACCGGGCATTCTTGCTATGGCAAGAAAAAGGTATCTTAACATTTAAAGATCTTTTTGCTGATGGCTGCTTCTTGTCTTTTGCCCACTTAGAATCTCAATTTAAAATACCTAAAGTAGGGCTGCACGATTAATCGAAATTAAATCACAAAGGCGATAAATCGCGATTAGGCAGAAGCTGCGATTGTCATGCGTATCTTTCAGTGAAGCACAGTTCTGTGATCAGCAGTAAATCTCCATCCGAAGGCCAGAGGGCGCTCTCGCGCTGAAACTCCAAATACGCCTCGCAGAAGAAACCCAGGAAATCCCTATAGCAGTTGCTGAATAACCAGAAGATTCAACTGCTTTCATTGATTCAGTGTGACTAATAAACACACGACTACGACAATATATGGTTTATCCGAGTTCGTCTTATTGTAATTATTATAATAAAGTATATAATAATGCAATGCTAATCGACATAGCCTTTATCACTGCTTAGAATACTTTGAAATATGTTGCGTGCCTTATTCTGTGTAAGAAGCCACATCATCTCACAGAAGGATTTCAAACACTCGACTGACCTTATGAAGTGAGTTTGGAGTAAAACGTTATTAAATGTGGTATTTTCACGTGCTTTCAGATGGAGCAGCATTTACTTCACAGAGCCGTAGTTCACTGACAAGCTACGCAAACAGCTTTCATAATCGCAGAATGATTTCTTCGATTTCATAACCACACGATTAAATCGTCTGCGATTATGAACGTGATTTTGCGTAGCTTGTCAGTGAACTACAGCTCTGTGTAGTAAATGCTGCTCCATCTGAAAGTACGTGATGGAGATTTACTACTGATCACAGAACCGGCTTCACTGACAAGATGCGCATGACAATCACATTCGATTAATCGTGCAGCCCTAACCTAAAGCCCATTTTTTCAGATATCTACAGGTGCGTGATTTCACACGCAATAATTTTTCCTCTTTTCCTTCCCTTCCTGAACAAAACCCTATTGATCAACTTTTTCCTGACGACCTAGAACAAAAAGGAACCATTTCTGGCTTATTTACAAAACTTGTATCATTATTATCCACTTCTATAACTGCACAAAGAGACTTCTGGCTTTTTTTGTAACGAAAAAAATGCATACAAATAAGGCTTTTAACACTAAATAAAAAAATTGCTTACCAACACACAAACCATTCACAATTGCTAAATTGACCTAAAATAGAAGGCCTCGGCTGAAGATTCGGCTCTCCCTGACAGTAGTCGGCTCTTCTCGTTCACTACAAAGAATCGGCTCTTAGAGCCGGCTCGTTCGCGAACAACATCACTATCTTGTGGCCTCAGGAGAGAAGCCAAAAGCTTTTCTTCACCCTAACCAAAATAATGCATTTTATATTCGAATATAATTCGAATTCTGATAATATTTAAGTACAAAATTCGAATTGAGTTTTTCAGCCATTTTGACAGCCCTAGATTAGAACAGCAATTAACTTACCTGTACAATAAGCTGTTTAAAACGGTTTAAATATAATCACACGTCTTGTGGAGTGCTTTCGGAGTATGCATTTATTTGTCATTTTAAATTTTTGGAAGTCCAAAAAAAGATTTCTTATCCTGTTGCGCCCTCTATAGGACCAGCGACTGGTCGACGTCAAGCTTAAAGCATCATAGCAGAGCATTGAAGTTGACTAGTTGGTGCAACCCCTAATAAATATATATATATATATAAGGCATGGGCCGGTATGAGATTTTGACAGTATGATGACCTTAAGCAAAAATATCACGGTATTGTCGTTACAGCTCTAAAATGTGTTATTTTTAAATGACTGGGTAAAAAAAAATAAAAAAATTCCGCTGAACACAATATATTTTGTTTTTGAGCAACATACAGACTATTAGGAACAGTAGAATTAGTTTATTTTTCTTTGATTTGTTTCCCTTAAAAGAAAAATAAAGACTGACATCTTTATTAAACCTAAATCTGTAATTACAGTTATTTAATTTTAGTTATATAATTCATATACATATCATTTATATCACTTAGTTATATAATTTCATATACATAATTTGATTGAACAATAACCCAATTTGAAGCAAAAACAATGTTCTGAATAGCTTTGTGAAATTAATACTACATGCCTGAACGAAGCAAACAGCAGAAGCTCTGAATAAGATGCAGATTCACTCTCTGACAGCAGGAGGCGCTTCTGGAACACAACATACGGCGTTTCCTTGGTTACCGCTGTAAACAAAGCAGCACTGCGCTGAAACACTGCTGAAGACAGTCAGTTCCCCTCAGAAACACATTCATATAAACCCCCAAATCAATATTGAGGATTTTCTTCCAATAGTTCGTGCATCATGAACAGTGAGTGATCTGCCTGCTACAG
>NW_015554153.1:147595-147870 GCF_001515605.1 Sinocyclocheilus anshuiensis
CTTCCGCCACGGATTCAAAGCTCAAGTTGACAGTTAAAAATGAGTCACTTTTAGAATTCGTATCAAGGGCATGTGCCACTTCAGTTAGGTTATTAGTGAGAAATAATGAGGTTATAAGCGAGAAACAATGCGGCAAGACCAAGCAGCAACCTCCCGCTCTCTCGTGAAGCCAACAAGGAAGTGACTTAAACTGTAATTCGTCAACTGGCCGCTAGAGGCTGGCTGCAAAAGGGAGTCAATCCCATAGACTCCCCATGTTAAAATGCCCAACTTTA
>NW_015554153.1:147964-167904 GCF_001515605.1 Sinocyclocheilus anshuiensis
GAACTCTCCCAAAACACAATAAAAAATGTAATGGATTTCAGGGTTATAATGGGAATTGTATTGGTTTTAATGTAAACTATAATGGTGTCTACTAGTATTTGATGGATTCTATTGGTGGGATGTAATCTGGCAGATGGCAACCAATAGAACAACAGTAATTCCTATTGGAATAATGCCCAAAACAAAAAGGAATTTTGTAATGGTTTAATGGAAACTAAGAATTTCTGTGATGGTTTCTATTGTTTTTTTTCAGCAGGGTAATGATACTCATACTGTGCTGCACATTATTGACAATATTGAGCTGAAGCTTGACTTTGCAAATTTAAAATCGCAAATCAAATCGCAATCGCAATATCTGTCAAAAAAAAAAAAAAAATCGCAATTTGATATTTTCCCCCAAATCGCACAGCCCTAATATATATATATTATAATAATATATATAAATAGTATAATTTCACAATTTTTTAAAATTTTTTATTATATCCTCATTGAGGGCTGAGCCCCCCTAAAATGAAAATCCTAGAATCGCCCCTAAGTATGCATAAATTAATGACAGTTTTGACTGTCCTGGTGTGTGCATAAACAAGTGTGAAATACCTAATTACGTTGCTTTTTCCGATCATTTATATTGGGCACTTTTTTGCATTTAAATTCTGTCTGTTGACATTGAAAATGATGCATTTGTTTTTTCGAGGGTATCGGTTAATTTCTTGATTGTCGGTTTGACAGTGTCTGCTTTCATATTTGGTAATTCTCTTTAATGTATTTGCCCCAATTTGATCCATAAGAAAGAAATTTATCTAACGTTATAGTTACATTATTTTGCCGTCATTATATTCTATCACATTATTTTGACAGTTAAAGTTTTGGGCGGTTTTTTGTTGGTGTGGGCGGGTTTTTGTCAGCTTTTGGGCTGGAAATTGCCCATCTAATCTAGCAACACTGGATCCTGCCAAAGAGTATAGAAGACCAAGAGGCGAAACTCAGTAGAACTTTCCATTGCAACAGCGGCGCCCAGCAACAGCCCTGCGCTTCCGCCATTTTGGGGTGAAAGCGACTCGGCAGTCCACTAGCTTCTAGCTGCCGCTATGGCAAATATCAACTGCTTTGTTTAAAAAAAAACGCACATTAATTTATTATTTTATTTTAAAGTCTTCCCTTTTTTTCACAAAACCTTTTGCTCTCTAGAAACCATGTCAGTTTCAGTTGAAAATATTTTAAGTTCAAGTGTTAGCATTATTAACACTGAATTAATACCAACATATGAAATTAAATTAATGACAGAAAAATTAGGAATGTTGGACAATAAATATATAATAGGAATATAACAGCTTGACAGTACACTGTTTTTGCAGTGTTTTATATTAATGTCTGTTAAAGGAAGACTGTAAACAAAAAAACACACACACACGCGTACAGCCACTTTCTCCAAAATTGTTTAATTATTTAATTATGACAGAGACACAGCAACGCATCATGTTCTAATCTAGATCATCCATCGCCACCTAGTGGCTGCAGTAACATGTTACCCAAAATGTCGCCTCTTGGTCTTCTATACTCTTTGATCCTGCTCTGCTTTTGCGCGCGGCTAGCGGATGCACCGGGTAGCGCCGCTTCACACTTTTGGAGTATTTGCTTTTTGCAGTTTCGCGTGGGCAGTAATTTAAAAACAGTGCCTAACATGAGGTCTCCCTCGCTTTGGCGATCGGCCCACCGGGAATGTCCCGGTGCTCCCCAATGGCCTGCACATATGTTCAAGTAAGCTAGATTTGCGCAGCCGCAGATGCTGCGCAATTAGCCTGTATTTCATATATCATGATGAGTCACGAGTTCAGTACCCTATTTGCGCTAAATGCAGATTTGTCTTACATGAACTTCCCCAAGAGATTAATTAATGAACATAATTTACGAAAAATAACCCGGCAAATTCAATAACAATTGGCTAGTGATTTGGCAGCGTTACCCACCACAGCTGATTTTTAGGGGGCGTTCATTTCAAACCCCGCTTGGCGTCATTTGAAGACGGTATGGATTCATTGCTAAAAGACTTTTGGGTCGGGATATCCAATATATAATTTTTAAAGACTAATTGATGTTAGTTTCAATATTTTCAAATTCAACGCTAGTTTCAAACGCGCCGATTTTATGTTCTTACGCCGTAAACGTAACATTGTGAAAATACAAATGTATTTTTATTTTATTTTTTTACCTTGTCTTTAGACATCACGGTGCTGAGGTAAATTAAACCGTGTGGACTCTTTCCGAGGCAGAAGTTGTCATACTTTGGTAAACTTCTCTAGTGGTGTAGCCAACGTTCCATTTGCTCAGCAGCGAGGTAACGAACTCTCCACCTTTTTTCCCGGCGCCATGATGGATTCCAGCTTCCGTTTGGGTGCTCTCGTGTTCCGGTGTTGAGTTTCTTCTTCTTCTTCTTTTGGTTTTATGGCGGGTTGCGAACCAACTTCATAGGTGCATACCGCCACCTACTGTGATGGAGTGTGAAGAGAATGTACTCACCTAAATCTTAAATTCTGTTCATTATTCCACAATTCTTAAGAAATCTCATGACTGCACTTATTTGTTTTCCTGCATTTGGACCATCATTCAGGATACTACTTAATGAAAATTCTTTAACTCCTAAGGATTGTAATTCATCTTTTCCCAATCATCTTCTTTAACATACCCCAAACCTCACCCACTTCAGTGGGGTGGGGGGGTAAATAAAGGCCTCTGAAGTGGCGCGATGCGTTTGTGTAAGAAAAATATCCATATTTACAACTTTATAAGATTAGAGATTTGTAATCTCTAACTTCCGCTAACTGTCGTACGCACGTTCACGAGAGAGTGGTGTCCAGCGGATGACGTAGCATGTAGGCGTAGCGTAAACTCCAGTGACAATATGCTAGTCTCACAAGAAAAAAAAAAAAAAGAAAAAAAAGGTTTGTTTACAGCAAAGGAAAACCAGTGTCCTCTTGGCTTATATCGAAATCCTCCGACATTTTTCTTTACAAATCCTCATTTTGTACTACTAATTCGTGACCGGTGTTTTGCTTTGCTCTCTCCTCTGCGCTTCCACGTTCATCACTTCCGCGTTCGTCACTTTATTTTTCATTTTCTGTATGCTTTTATTTTTGGACTAATAATAAAGTCAGTCAACTCATTGTATGTGAGAGAGTCAGTGGTAATATCAATGCGTTCCTATAGGGTATATGTCGAACATCACCTGACCAAACCCTGAAAACAGGTCTCATCGCTTCCGCTTGTCGGAGAACGTGTTAACAGCCGTATTAAATAATAGCGATATCTATGGACTTTTAAGATAATCAGTTAAACTAGCTAGCTGTTTTTATTGTTAACGTTTTATAAAATTGTTATATCTAAATGTGAAAAGAATAAAAATAAAAAAACTTTTAGATATCAGTCCGCATATGTGATGGACATTGGTTATGATCATCATTTGTATCTACTTTGAAGGCATCTTGAGTAAAACTGCTTCATATTTAACGAAGCATATGCAAAACGCTTGAACCGGAAGCGACGAGACCCGGTTAACAGAATACGGAAGTCTGTTGCGCATAACCCCTATTGGTCAGTGTTAGAGGAGCTCAGCTTAGCCTGACAATTAGCCTGCTCCGAACCAGGGGCCTGTTTCATAAAACAAGTCTACCAAATAAGCCAGACTTATTTCAGTTAGTCTGACTTATTGTCACTTGATTTGGTTTCTGAAAGCAAAATTACCGTAGCTCAAGCTAAACTAATTTTTGCCACTTTATGCCTTACATGTATGTTTTCACTAATTGAATTTATCTGCATGATTTATATCTCTATTATTAAAGGGTCTTTGAATGACAGACATATTGCTAATGGGAGCAAACTGTATGCCATATTTACACCAAGTTAAAATTTAACAGAGTTACCACCGACACAAAGGCAGGCTGACATCAGAAATGAAGGACCGAGTGTCATCCGCTGTCACATAATGTTACAGGTACTACTAATGTTTGTTTTTAATGTTTGCCTAATAGTTTTTGTGCATTTTTTCATATAAATAAATGAAAAGTGTCTTCTTTAAAAAAAAAAAAAAGACCAAACTTAATTCTGTGCTCCAAAGCATTCAAGATTTATGCCAGATAAAGCTGGAAATTTTAATTTCAGGTCTATGCTCAAAAATTGGTTAACAGTTAATAAATTGATCATAACTATTCCATAAATACAGTTCCCTCCAATAATATTGGCACCCTTGGTAAATATGAGCAAAGGCAGCTGTGAAAATAAATCTGCACTGTTTATCCTTTTGATCTTTAATTTAAAAAAATGTACAAAATTCTAACTTATCATTGAAGTAAAACAATTGAAATGGGGGTAAATCTCATTGTGAAATAAATGCTTTCTCTAGTTCATGTTGGCCACAATTATTGGCACCCAATTATTGCAACGTCCTTTTCTCAAGATAACAGCTCTGAGTTTTCAACTATTATGCCTGAAGAGTTTGGAGAACACCTGATAAGAGATCCAGAGACCATTCCTTCCTCCAGAATCTCTCCAGATCCTTCAGATTCACAGCTCCATGTTGGTGCTTCTTCTCTTCAGTTCACCACACTCATTTTCTATAGTGTTTAGGTCAGAGGACTGGGACAGCCATGGTAGAAGGGTTGTTTTGTGCTCAGTGACCCATTTTTGTGTTGATTTTGATGTTTGTTTTGGATTATTGTCCTGATGGAAGATCCAACCACTGCCCATTATAAGATTTCTAACAGAGTCAAGTTTAGATTTTTTATCTGTTGGTATTTGATAAGAATCCATGATGCCATGCATCTGAACAATAGGTCCAGGACCCCTGGCAGAAAAACAGGCCCACAACATTAAAGATCCAGCAGTATATTTAACCGTGTACTTTTGTGGGTACTTTTTATCCGTTTGTACTAAACCCATCTGGTGGGCTTGCTGCTAAAAAGCTCTTTTTTTTTTAGTTTCATCTGACCATAGAAGCCAGTGCCATTTTAAGTTCCAGTCGTGTCTGACAACTGAATTTGCTGGAGTTTGTTTTTGGATGAACAAGGAGAATTTTTCTTGAAACCCTCCCGAACAACGTGGTAATGTAGGGGCTATTTGATATATTTTTTTAGGCTTTCTGACCCCAAGACTCAACTAATCTCTACAATTCTCCAGCTGTGATCCTTGGAGAGTCTTTGGCCACTCAAACTCTCCTCCTCCTCACCGTGCATTAGGACGATATAGACACACGTCCTCTTCTAGGCAGATTTGTAACATCTTTAGTTGATTGGAACTTCTTAATTATTGCCCTGATGGTGGAAATGGGGATTTTTAATGCTTTAGCTCTTTTCTTAAGGGGGTCTGAATACTTTCCGTACCCACTGTATATATATGTTTGTGTGTGTGTCATTGGTTTTGTTTCACATCCTCTCTGAAAAGTTTAGCATTGTATTCACACAATAAATTTTTGTTGATATTGACAGCTGTTTTATATTATGGCACCAAATTCTCTTTTTTTTACTTTACTATAGGCAACTGAAAGGCTTAAGAGGTAGCCTAATGTCTACCTGTCTCTTTTTATTTTATTACTTTTTTTTTCTGAAATCCACCCTTCTGCTGGGTTTCAGTATAATCCTGATTATTTTGGATCAAAGGTATCACAATCTTACTTAAAAGTTTTGAACAACGCATTTTCAAGATTTGAAATGACCAATCTGATGGAAGTGTGGACATTCGACTGAATGTACTTTGTGCCAAGGCGGAGTCTAAAATACAAGTACTTGCACTTCTGTTTCTGATGACAGTGACTGCTCGTTACAACAATGACCATAACACCCCACCTCCCTGTAAACTGCTGCCACTGTGTCATTCTCAGAAAATATAGTGACATTTCGCTCTATTGTGAGAGAAACAGAGTTATAAAGAGTGCTGTTATCTGTCCCTCTGTGGCAGTGGAGGGGGCCTAAAAAAGTTACAGAAAACAAAGAAGATAAAAAGAAAACATTGCTTGACGTTTAGTGAGCAAACCAAAGGCAACAGTGGCAAAGGGAAAACTTTCCTAGGATGTTTAAGAAGATGAGAGAAAAACCTAGGGAAGTACCAAGACAAAGCTAAGGAAACCCTGCAAGACCTCATACAAGAAGAAGTGAAATTTTAAAACATTGACAGATAATTCAATAGTCATTCATACAGTAAATATGGGCAAAAATAAAATCAATTAATAGTAACATCTAATTTGTGTCCCTGCTTTAGAAAAAAAAAGCCTTAGTAAAGGGTGCTAAAAGAGATGAGTTTTAAAGTGCTGCCATGAAAACAGTCTATAGGAGAGAGATATGTACATAACTATCAAAGTTTATTAGTCTGAGTCTAAATGATTTAGTATTGTTAAATTAAATAAATGAATTCAGTGTAGAAAGATGAATGACACAATAAATATATGAAGAGACATTGGTTATAAGAAGCATTGACCTGATCTACTGTAGGTAAATCTGTATGTGAAGACACTGTACTACATTTAAATGAAATGATAATAATAATAATAATGATAATAACATAAAATATAGAAATAAATAATGAAGATTACAGTATAATCATGAAAAGGCTCACTTACATTTAAAGTCTGTTTATATACTACAGAGAATCAGGTCTTTGTATTTCAGAATATTGTACATTGGACTTCAATAAAAATATCTGACAGCCACTTCTAAGGCAGGGTTTGGCTAACAGGAGTTTGTGAGGGAACTGCAGGGGGTTCACAAGTTAATGGAAACCTAATAATTGACGAAATCATAAGAATGTAAACTTAAAATAAGTAAATAATTTAAAAATAAAATCAATAAAAAAAAACTACTTAATAAAAAAATTGTATTAATTTACCTGCATGTCATGTGATAATTAACCCACATCAGAGAACTATGGACAATAACCACAAATGTGTTATTAAATTATTCACATATTATCTTGAAATCTTAGGGTGTACAACAAGTAAACATTTTAGGTTTTGGTTGACCAAACAATTTTGGCAACCCTCATTCTGTATAATTTTATTATACACTGTATAATTTTAGTCCCATTTTCAGATGTTTTCAGTGTGTTACAAGTTGTAGAGAAAAAAAACAAAACATACTTTTTGAAGCAACTGGTCGAATTGAACAATTTGGTTACACTTTATTTTAAGATGTCCTTGTTAAAGTGTAGTTATACATTTAAGTACAGAGTAATATTAATTAACTACATGTACTTACTATATGGTTAGGGTTAGGATTATGGTTTGGCTTAGGGTTACTTGCATGTAATTAATTAATTGTTATTATAATAGATTTATTATAATAAGTATATGTAACATGTGTAACAAGGACACCTTAAAATAAAGTTACCAACAATTGTTACAGGAAGCCTAATTTTGTCAGAACTGTGTCCTAATAGTTACTGCACGTGCTCCAGAACTGTTGATTTGAGACCATGCTTTAAACCAGCAGTATATTAATATATTTAATCATTAATTTTTTGGAAAGAAACTAAAATGCCTTTATTGTCATTCTCAAACTCTATAGCTCCATTTCAATGTAAACAGTGAGAGAACTATGCTGTGTCTGAATTTTCCTGTGATGCCTCCATAGTTTGCCTAAGGTAGGCCCGGCTTTGAATCCGCAGCACCATGCGCCGAGCATAGAAATCCTGATAATCAGGTGGCAGTTCTTCCAAGATGCCTAAAGTCCTCTCTAGTGACTGCAGGACTCGAGAGGCTGCTACTGGGTCTTTGTTTCCATATGGATCTTTCTTATCATAACTCTCAGGTGGCAGATGTCTCCAGAACACGTTGACACCAACTCCAAACTGGAGAGCCAGGGTATTGTGAAACCAAAGTGCTGAGGAAATACAAACAAAAGTAGTATTTTTCTGAATGCAATTCAGCACTACTTTAGGATAAGAGCACACTTAGATGTATGTGAGGTTCACAATGTTAAAAGTATAGAATTTTATAATGGTGCTGTGATTATGTATAACTAGTTGGTCTGGTTTAAGAATAGAATACCTGGAATGAAGAGCAGGTCTCCTGGTTCCAGAATACACTCGTAGCGACTTGCTTTCACAAACTCAGGATAAAGCTGCAGATCAGTTGTGTCAATGTCCAAAACTTCAGACTTGTCCCCTAAAAAATAATGTCACAATTAAAGTTACAGTGAATTAGCAAAATAACATTCAGATGAAACTTTACACAGTTTGTTTGTTATGCTATTATACTATTATGTATGTGCTATGTATATAATGCATATATTGACAGTCATTTTGTTAAGTACTACCTGTGAGGTAGAGATAAAGGGCATCTTTGGGGCTGTACAGAACAACACGCTTTCTTCCTGTAACTTGAGCCAGAAGGTTGTCCATTACCTGATGGTAAACAATAAAATAACAAGAATGGTTAAAACAAGAATGGTTATTCATTCAAGATGTTAATAGAAGTATTATGCTAATTGTGGTATGGGTAAATTGAGCAATAATGAGAGTTAGTGTAAATAAAAAACACTGTTAACAAGTTTGGATATGTATACATAGTGTGAAGAGATATTGCATAAACAAAGACATTCAAGTGAGCTTTTCATTAGCTTGTCTGCAAAAAAAAAAAAAAATTTGACCAGTGCCACCTTTAGACATCGAGAACTCACATCGTAGTGTGTCCACAGCTGCAGACCAGGGGAACTGATGCGAAAGACACTGGAGAAAAACTGCTCTGGCTCAAAGAACTGGGGTATATGGAAATCCTCTGCTAGCTCAGGGAACTGCTTCCTTAAATCAGCTGGTTCCTGAAAGGGGAAGGAATCAATATTAATATATTAAAAAATATATATTACAGGCATTTTACAGTGAATATGCTGCCACATTGAAGCCTATATTCAAATTAAACTCTACAGTCCAAAACAGGCACGATATTCATTACTAAGAGTAATTTAAGCTACCTTACGAACATCTTCTCCAAGTGAGCGCAAGTAGTAGCTTTCATCCTGTTGGGAACATGAAGACCTATTTCAGCAGTTTTCAACCTGTGGGCCGCGACGGTCATAGTAGGAGGGCCATTAATTATTATTAATAAAAAATATATATTTTGTTAAAATAGGTAGGTTATGCAAAAATATAGTCCAGTGGTTCCCAACCTTTTCCAACTCGTGGCCCACACAACCAAACACATATGTTTTCTGCTGCCCACTAATGTGCAGCTAAACTTATGCGTACTAATTTAGCATAAATGGCACAAACTATTTGTCAAATAGAATGTTATAATCAAAAGAATAAAAGAATGAAGTTCAAATGTACTTTTTAAGGTAACTAACCTCACTAATGAAGAAATCTGAGTGCTTTGCCTCTGCAGCTCTCTGAATGAACTTGTCAAATGGCAGAGTCCTGAAATACAGAATTATGTTATGCTTCCACAGTTTTGTGTTGGGCTCAAGTATAAAGGATTCGTGTTAAATCGCACACACCTGTACACAAAGTTCTTGTGCAGAAAGTCCATCCTGGGCTCTGGGGACACATGCACTTTGACCTCGCGGTCTCCCCCCTTCTGCGCGAGATAACTCACCGTCCACGAGCGCACACAGGGCCCCAGGGGCACACGCTTCAGAACCGCCGGTCTACGCTAAACAAGACACGTGTGATTCATGTACCACAACACGGCAATAAATGGCTGTTTAATATATAATACACGAGTTACCAGCGGATATATATCCCTCAAGAAAGTCTCTCTGTCCACATCGGTGTACACGGGCACCTCCAGCTTTTCTTGACAATCCATTTCTGACAGTTTGAAGTTTACTGTCCATTCGCTGCCATCTGCTCCATTCCGCCTTCCTTAGAATATACAGTATGGTGATAGGAAGTCCGACTCGTTTTTGCGAGTCGACTCTTTTAAAGTTTGTTTCAAAGAACCGAATTTAAAGCCGAGTCTCTATGCTCTGAACTAAATCATCCAAATAACCCCACGTAGACATGTATTGTTATTTATTACCTTTTAAGACGTGTGTTTTAATCATGGATTAAATGAGTAGGTGAGATGTTGACCCGAGAACTCCTCAGACCAATTCAGTCAATTGATTAATTTAAGTGAACCGACTCATTCGTGAACAAATTAGACGTAGCTACTAAAAGCACGTCTTTGACGTATTCTTTTCACAAACAACACAAACAGTATACATTTAATGACGAATTTAAATAAAGAGTGAGTCTGCTTTGTCTGAAAATACTGATATACTGTTGAAATCTGTTATATATCTATCTATAAATGTGGAACTGTTGTGTCTTTAGGATGTTGTCAGTCGGATTTCCATAACAGATGGGCCGCTGAGGATGACGGTAGAAAGATGGCGCTGCCCTTGCTGAGGTGCTGCAGCTGTAACAGGCCCGTTTCGATTCTGATCCGGTACTTTACATCGAAGTCATTTTCAGCGAATCGGTCCAGACGACTCGCCCCCGTGGCGTCTGTAGTGTGTGATGCTCGCCAGTACAGCTCTGAGCGGGGGAGACACAAACAGAACCAGAAGGTTGTGGTTATTGGGGTCCCGAACCCCTTCATCTGGTTCCGAACCCGCATCTACCTCTTCCTCATCCGAGCTTACTTCGACAAAGAGTTCGGCATTGAGGAGTTCACGGAAGGAGCCAAACAGGTGAATGCCAACACCTGACAAAGCGTTATGTGATAGAAAATAGGCTACATAATGTCAGTTATGACAGTGCCTGTGCTATAATAATTATGGACAAATTTTAATGCCTTATTTTTATAATGGTAATTTTTCTGTCTTTTAGGCATTTTAAATATGGCTGAATGTTAATGAACATTAAAATTTGAGTTTTGTTGTATTTATTTATTGTAAGGAATAAGGATATGGGAAAATGATACAATTTTAGTCTTTTATAAACTTTTTTTATTTCTTTATTTATTATTTATTGGCTGATTGGACATTTTAATATGCGTGCTTCTGGTTGTAGCCTACACTACTAGTCAAGAGTTTTTGAACAGTAAGATTTTTAATGTTTTATAAAGAAGTCTCTTCTGCTCAACAAACCTGCATTTGTTTGATCCAAAATACAGCAAAAGCAGTAATATTGTGAAATACTTTTACTATTTAAAATAACTGCTCCCTATTTGAATATATTTTAAAATGTAATTAATTCCTGTGATCAAAGCTACATTTTCAGCATAATTTCTCCAGTCTTCAGTGTCACATGATCCTTCAGAAATCATTCTAATATGCTGATTTGCTGTTCAAGAAACATTTTATTATTATTATTATTATCAATATTTAAAAGTACATATTTCATGATTCTTTGATGAATAGAAAGATCTGAAGATCAGCATTTATCTGAAATAAAAACATTAATTTTATAACATTATACACAAAAGTTAAAGTTTTTTGGGGGGAGGGGGATAAATTAACACTTATTTAGCAAGGATGCTTTAAATTGATCAAAAGTGATGATAAAGACATTTATAATGTTACAAAAGATTTCTATTTCAGAAAAAATGCTGTTCTTTTGAACGTTCTACTCCTCAAAGAAACCTGAAAAAATGATACTAGCTGTTTTCAACATAATAATAATAATAATAATAATAATAATAAATATTTTTGAGCAGCAAATCAGCATATTAGAATGATTTCTGAAGGATCATGTGACACTGAAGACTGGAGTAATGATGCTAAAATTCAGCTTTGAAATCACAGGAATACATATAAAACAGTTATTTTAAATAGTAAAAATATTTAAAAATTATACTGCTTTTGATGTACGTTGGATCAAATAAATGCAGGCTTGGTGAGCAGAAGAGACTTCTTTAAAAAAAAAAAAAACATTAAAAAAATCTTACTGTTCAAAAACTTTTGACTGGTATGTAAACTGTGTACAATAGAGTTTAGGATTTAAAAAATGTTTTAGTGTGTATGTTTAGCAAGTGAAGAGAGACAGATAAACTTTGTTAAACGGGAAAACTTAACCAATGTAGTTTTGAGTTACATGATCACGGAGAGAATAAGCAGAGTGCTTAAACTTCTCCTTTTACTCTCAGGCTTTCTCACACGTATCAAGATTGCTGTCTCAGTGCAAGTTCGAGGCTCTTGAGGGATTAGTAGCTAAAGATGTAAGTACATGAAGATACCAATCACTTATATTATATTATTAATATTATTTACCTGTATAAGATTATCGATTTCATTTAGAGTAATTAATCTAATATACCCTCCCATAGCTAATAGGGAAACTTGAGGAAAAATGCGCTCAATTGCCTTTGAGCCACCAGAGGGCGCTGTCTGCTGAGTCCGATGCGATCATGTACACAACAACAGGAGATGTGGGCATTTACTATGATGATAGCGGTGAGACCCTATAAGCTTCATACCACGCAATATTCGCCCAGGTAATATGTTTAATTATTGTTTGTGGGCGTGTAATTTAGGAAATATAAGCTTTGAAATCAGCATATTTATCCTTTTTATCAGACTGTTTCTTATGCCAGCCACATTTAATGCGTTCAGTAAGTTACTATTTTAAAAAAAGAATTTTGTATAACGTAGACCACAAATAAATATGTATGCAAAAAATAATTGTTTTCCCATTGCTTTCAGGGAGGAAATATGTAAGTATTTTGATGCGTTTTTGGTACTTGAGTGCCAGACTTCCTGATGAGAGTATGGAGGGAGCAAAAATATTCCAGGTTGACATTGGTGGAGAGGGAGAGAGACCAGAGACCAAGAGATTGCTGACAGCCAATTATGAGTGAGTATTGTGATGATTCTTTCCATTGGCTTACACACACACACACACACACACATATATATATATATATATATATATATATATATATATACAGTCAAACCTAAGTTTATTCAGACACCTTCAACATTTCTCACGCTATCACAGCTTATTCGCTATAGTTTAGAAAATGGTAATAAAACATGACATGAACTCAGAGTTAAACTGTCAGAACAAATTCATCTTGAAAACGTCAGATGACTTTGATAGAAAGGTATGTAATGAATTAGGCTGAATAGCTGTCAGCTGTTAAATTTAAGTACACAATTAGATAATACCAATTTAGGTCAACCAATTACCAAGCAATGCTTAATTTTGTTCAGTCTGTGGTGTAAAAAGGTCGCATTAAAGAAAAAATTAAAGAAAAAACACTTAAGCAAAACATGGTCAGGTCAAAGTGTCTGAATAATTTTTGGTCACAAATTTTTTATCAATTTTACTGGAAGTCCACTGTATGAATAATTTTTGGGTATAATATGTCACAGTTTACTTTATTTTGCCATCCTCACTTACATAAATGAACTATAGTGTCCTGCACCCACTAGTAAAAAATTGCAAAAAATTGTATCTGGTGTCTGAATAATTTTTGGTTTGACTGTATATAGGTTCTTATGTTTTTATTACAGTTTCATTTAACTGTTCATATTGTGAATAATAGAAAGCTACAATTTTAATACCTTGAGTTAATGTCATAGAAATATCAGTATTATGTTATAACTGTAGTAAATTATAATATAAACATCACTCTTAACATTTATGTCTGTCTTGTTTTCCTGTTTTGGCAGATTCCAAAGGGAGTTTACCCAAGGTGTGACTCCAGATTGGATCATCACGAGAATAGAGCACTCAAAACTTCTTGACTAAGTGTGTTTAATTTGGATAGGAGAGTTTTTTTCATGCTTTTTTCATTTAATATTGCTCATCATGCCAAAACTTGTAGGCTCAATTCACTAACCTTCACTGGAAAAAAATAATGCTGAAATATCGTCAGCTCCTGGTACTTTCCATTGGCAATAGAACGTTATAAATATTGATTTGCTGTATACTTCAGTGTGTTTTATCTCACTGATTTCACATTATTAACTATTTTATTGTTTGTAATTTATGGTTTGCTCCTCATTGAATAGTTTGGTTATTAAAAAATATATATTTTTTAACATTGTATGATGAGTTTTGGGGTGAAGTTGACTGCACATTGCGCAGACTGTGCAACTGAACTGTAAAACTATACAAGAAATATCAGGAGAAATAAAGAGCAATTCTTTAGTATTAAAACCACAAAGACCACTGCCTGGATACTAGGGCTGTGCGATATTGAAGAAAAATGCGATATGCGATAACTCATTAAATAATGTGATACGATAATGCTTAAAGTGCCACATGCTCAGATGAAACCGTTTTACTCAGCTGTTGCTGAGTCAGTTCTGTGAACTTCTATAACTATCTTGTGTCATATATATATATATATATATATGGTTATTTGTTTGTATGTATGTATGTATCAAGAGCTCCTGTAAAACCACAACAAATTCCTTGTGTTTGCGCACACTTAAGTGGTGAATAAAGCTCATTCTGATTCTAATATAACTAGCATACATGTTTCACTTTTTGTGAGAAGAAAGGACCCCTACAACAACTTCTGAAAGTGAACGGTATGTGTTTTACTCGAGCATTACATAAAAATGTCATTTTAACATTAGTGTAATCATTTTAACATGAGTTTAGGAACTGAATAATAAAAAGGAAAAATACAACACTGCTTAGTATTTTTCTCTGAATTCAATATGCACTGATTCTTATTTAAGCTACAAAAGTTATTTAGGTAAGAGCAGTGAGTGATTTTCTTTTTCTTTTGTTCATGGCCCCAAGTATTGCAAGCCGTAGCGATATGCATATTGCGATATGTACATTTGCGATATTTCGATATATTGCACAGCCCTACTGGATACTTTGAAAGACAGGCTCATACAGAATGATGAACTGACCAGTAAGTTCTGTAACGGTTTTTATCAAAACTTCCATGTTATGTAAAACGTTTTAGTGCAAAAAAACATGATGTAATAAAATATCATAATTCATAAAAATATTGTACTTTTAATTTTCTCTAGGATGTTATAAATGGTTAGTAATTCTAATGGAATCTACTTATTTTGTGATGTCACATACAGTACAGAAAAGAAATTGGGAACCAAGTATTATTTTCCTATCATTGTTATTTTTCTTGGTTTTGTACATGCTTTGTTTCATTGAACATAAAATGCAGTACCCTTTAATGCTTAATAACATAAATGCTTGTGTTTCTATAAAAGTGCACACCAGACTTTCTGAAATATGCTCTGGTCAATCTCAGACACCTTCAAACTTTATTAATTATAGCTCTGTAGCAATAAATCAAATAAAAAATACTAAATACTAAAAAAATACTATACTGTAAAATACTATACTATACTGTGTTCTGTAATTTTCTAATCGCAATGACTTTCACTTTAAAGTGAAAATATTTTATAGCAAACCAACTAAATCCAAAAAAAACAAATAAAAAAAATTAACCAATTCCTTTATTGCTTATTGTTCATGTTAGTTACAGGGAACATACAAAAATATCCAGATAAATTGTGATAGAAAACCAATATGATTTTTAATATTACCATGTTTATATCCATTATAGTAAGACATAATGGGCATATGAAAGTATTATGCATAATCTTAATTCCTGATATTTGATGTGTAATTATACGCGATGCAGGCACTACGTCCCCTTGCTTTAAACTTACGCATTCAAGATGACACGACGGACCTTGAATGGCCCCTTTATTGACGCCTTTCTGCGTTTTACATTGAGGAGAAATATTCCACGATGATCCCACCGTTCCCCTGCCATCCCGCCCACTGTCAATTGTGATTGGCCAAACCCAGAACCTATTCTGCCTCTCCATTGGCTACTCTCCTGTCTGCGTCGTGACATCATGCCAGGGGCTGCGTGACAGGTCCGTAGGAGGTTTCCTATTGGTTTAAACAGGCAGTGTGGGTTTACAACATAGACTGTGGGTTTACAACGAGGAAAGCGGAGACACGATTACAATGAATTTGTAAATAAAATCAAACAAATCTTGTAGAGACATGAGACTCGCTTTATACGCGTTTTGCGGCTTTGCTTTTGGGCTTTTGCTCGTGGGTTTGCGGGAATTATTGTTTGGTTTCGGGGAGAACCGATGCAGCATGACATACATGTTCGAGTACCCAGAATACCGAGTGAGTATCACTGCAAACACAGTCTGTATCACTGTTGCTTTCTTCACACGTTTGCGTTGCAATTCACAAAATGTATAATTTCTTCTAATTAGAGCAACATCACTAGCTCACAACACAATTCACTGGCAGGCCATGCATCAGTTCCTCATACCTGTCATTCTACCTGTTGTTTTGGCAACAACAAACATTCCTTATCAGCAACATCAGTCATTATACAATATTTCAATGGGCAAAATCTTTTTAACCCTCTGTTATCCACCACTTGGGGGTCACATTTGTGTTTTTAATATGTTTTTATTATTTATATAGTAATGGATTTATGGTAAAAGACCATATTTACCCGAAAAGTATGCATCATGTTTTTTTTTTTCTATATGAAATATAACAAATATTGGGGAAAATATGTCGTCATTTAGTTACTGAAGTGTTTAAGTATGAAGAGTTTATGTAATACCATGGTGTAACCACTTGCAGGTATAGCCTAGTGTATTCCCTAGTTGCTTATAAGAGCATTGCGAGTACATCTCAAAATGAAGCTCTACCTGCCATACATTCAAACCTGCACTGCAACCTGAACATGCTTTTAAAGTGTCGTTTGTTTCAGGAGTCCTGTTCTACAACTTGATTTGCTTGTGGTCTTGCATTCTCTTCGCCTGTATGTTTTTAGCGTGTGCAGCTTCCGAAGCGTGTTGCACACCAGTACCCATCATACGGGCTGTATCTGTATGGAGAGGGTGCATATGCTCAGGAGACCAGAGGACTCAAGCTTACTGGCGCTCCTGTGCTCTTCTTGCCTGGGAATGCGGGCAGCTACAAGCAAGGTGAGATGGAACTGGTTTTTCCTCATTATTTCAGTCAGCACATCTTACACATGTACACATGTGCCATGTAAATAGCTTGGTTTTGTTTACTTTTTCTTTAAGGTGGGTAACCTGTTCGTTTGCTCAATCAATCTTGATCCTCCTTCTGACTTTTTCCCCAGTACTTATGAAACACTCTGATTGTTCATTACAAACAGAGGAAGACAGGTGAGAGCACACACAGAGATGTTGTTCTACTCTCTCTTGCAGCTCGTTCTCTGGGTTCAGTGGCATTGAGGAAGGCTGAGAACCTGGACAGGCGAATCCATATGAACGTGTTCACCATCGACTTCAACGAGGAGTTGGTGGCCCTGTATGGGGGCAGTTTGGGCAGACAGACTCAATTTCTACATGAAAGCATCAAAGCCATCTTGCGCTTTTACAAGGTCAGAGGTCAAGGGCATCTTTATTCCTTTTCCATCTCTTTTGCCCTTTTACTTTCTTCCCATTTCCTTTCCATCCTTTTCTGTCCCTTTGTTAGAATTACAGATCACAAAATTAGTTATCTAGACTTTTGTTCATAGTATACACACTTGGTTCACTTGGAGCACTAACAGTAATGATTGAATTTATAGACAAGTATTAGTTTTGAGTTGATAGCACACAAAATATAGGCCTGTATGTTTATATTTCTTCAAGGTTGAATATACTACAAAACTATTGCACAGATTTTCAGTCTGGAGGAATCAATGCTAGTTGCATAGTCAGAGCCAGTCTGCAGATTTTGGGCAGTCAGAGTTGGCAGATATCACAGAGCATTCTTCAATATTTCAGCACATCTTATACATATGTGATATGAATAACTTTCCCTTCAAGGTGTTTTTTTTTTTACTTACTCCACGACTAATGAAACTTTCCGATTTTTCATTGCAGATGGAGAAAGAGAGATTGTGAAAGCTCATTGCAACACACAGACAATGCCGAAATCCTGTAGCTTAACATAAGATTATTGCTTTAGCAACACCAGGGTCATGGGCTAAGAACGGATAAAATATTTACTTTGAAAGAAATATGAGTTGTAGACTCTTATGCAAAGCTAAATGCATAAATATAAATGTAAAATCACATAGTTTCTGATGGGTACAGACTGATTTTTAGCTTCAGACTAAAACATGTTTTATACTTTGAGCCGATTTTAGAATGCATATTCTTATTTGTCATGCGTCTCCTAGCAACAAGGTGCATGTTTCTGCATGTGTTGTGCTTAAACAGTGTTAAAGTCTGGTTGTGTTTGATCTTCAGCCATCTATGTTGATGTATGATGCCAGTTTTTTCTGTAACCATTCACAAAGTCAGCAAATGTATGATGCCTATTGTTTCAAAATCTGTTTAGATTTTAAAAGTCATGTAGTGTATTCCAGCCTTTCAGTCACTTAGTAATTGAACCTCATTGCTATTAGTAGGTCATCTAAATTCAAACCAGTGATTTTTTTCTTCTACATTCCCATGGCTGCAGGACCGTCCAGACCCTCCCACAGGTGTGGTTCTGGTGGGTCATTCCATGGGTGGAGTGGTGGCAAGAGCGTTATTCACCCTGGCACGTTTCAACCCACGCCTGGTCAGCCTCATCATCACCCAGGCCTCACCCCACCAGGCACCTGTCCTGTCTCTGGATCCTTATATACTGGGTAGGAAAAAACAGACCGACATAAATATGTACAGATGATTTGTTTGAGTTTTGAGGGTACACTACAGTTCAAAAGTTGCTTTTTTATTTTGAAAGACATTGCAATTTTTATTTCACAAGGATGCAATAAATTAATTAAATGTAACAGTAAAGACAATTATAATGCTACAAAAAATCTGTTTCAAATAATTGCTGAATTTTGAATTCATCAAAGAATCCTGAAAAAATATGTGTTATGGTTTCCACAAAAATTTTAAGCAGCACAAATTTTTCCCATACTGGTAATAAGAAATCAGCAAATTAATAATAATAAATTCTACAATATAACTTTTTTTAACTGTATTTTTGCTCACATGAATACATGTAGTTATGGT
The DNA here is from genome assembly GCF_001515605.1 of Sinocyclocheilus anshuiensis. NCBI lineage: Eukaryota > Metazoa > Chordata > Actinopteri > Cypriniformes > Cyprinidae > Sinocyclocheilus > Sinocyclocheilus anshuiensis. The sequence continues at coordinate 166,870 of NW_015554153.1, forward strand.
GAGCATAATAGACTTCTTTCAAAAACTGAAAAGTAAATACTGCCCCCATACTTTTTTAACAATAGTTTATTCAGAAGGTATAAACTTGTGTATTTGTATATTACACTTTCTCAGTTTGATTGTTTTTTGGTACACTAACATCTGAATTGTGTGTGTGTGTGTGTGTTAGAGTTTTACTCTACAGTCAGGCATCGCTGGGCCACAAATGCTGAAGACCTTCGAAATGTAACAGTTCTCTCTGTGGGTGGTGGTTACCTTGACTTCCAGGTGCGCTCTGGTTTGACAGCACTGTCCTGCCCCATTGATGACCTCAATAAGATGTCAGTAGTGGTAGGTCTACTAGCCATTAAAGTTATCTTTAGTTTAATATTTAACTAAATATATTTTTTTCAAGCAAAACCTGATTTGTTTTTAATGTGCTTACCATGGTACATCAGTGTTTTGTGAATTGGTTTTAGGCGACTGCAGTTCCCCGAACCTGGGTTTCCACAGATCACATTTCCATCGTTTGGTATGTTTTTGTATCCTAGCATTGTTTCATGAAAATGGAGAGAGAATTTAAACTGATGGTTAATTATTTTGCTCTTAAAGGATTAGTTCACCCAAAAATGAAAATTAACCCATAAATTACTCACATTGTTATTTTTATTTCACAAGGATGCAATAAATTGATTAAATGTAACAGTAAAGACAATTATAATGTTACAAAAAATCTGTTTCAAATAATTGCTGAATTTTTAATTCATCAAAGAATCCTGAAAAAAATATGTGTTATGGTTTCCATAAAAATTTTAAGCAGCACAATTTTTTCCCACACTGGTAATAAGAAATCAGCAAATTAATAATAATTAATTTATAAAAAGCGCCCATCCATAAAAAAAAAAGGTCTCACATTATTTTGCTCTTAAAGGTCCCATGGCATGAAAATGTCACTTTATGAGGTTTTTTAACATTAATATGAGTTCCCCTAGCCTGCCTATGGTCCCCCAGTGGCTAGAAATGGCGATAGGTGTAAACCGAGCCCTGGGTATCCTG
>NW_015554153.1:167966-207770 GCF_001515605.1 Sinocyclocheilus anshuiensis
GCGTAATAATCACTTTAATGTAGCTTGCGCCAACAGTTGTACACGGAAGCAGCTCCGGGCGGATGAGGTATGAGGTCGGCTTTGCGCATGCGCTGCTCAGAAGTGATGAACGCAGAAGCGCAGGGGAGAGAACAAAACAAAACAACGGTCACTAATTAGAAGTACAAAACGAGGATTTGTAAAGAAGAATGTTGGAGGATTTCGATATAAGCCAAGAGGAAACTGGTTTTCCTTTGCTAAAGTAAGGAAACTTTGCTTACTTATCTCCTGTTAACAAACGATGGTTTTCACGAGACTCAGCATGCGCAGCGCTGACCTCATACCTCATCCGCCCGGAGCTGCTTCCGTGTACAACTGTTGGCGCAAGCTACATTAAAGTGATTATTACGTTTTGAATATGGATATTTTTCTTAAAAAAACACATCGATTAGCTACAGAAGGCCTTTGTTCACCCCCCGGGGCTGTGTGAGGCACTTTTTTTTTATGGCTGGGTGCTTTTTATTTAACTTTTTTTGGACTGATGCATGCAACACCCGCTGAGTGCCATGAAACATCTTAAAAGATCAAAGACAATTTTTAATATAACTCCGACTGGATTTGTCTGAAAGAAGAAAGTCATATACACCTAGGATGACTTGAGGGTGAGTAATTTATGGACTAATTTTCATTTTTGGGTGAACTAACCCTTTAAGCCTCTTAACTTCCTAATGGCTAATGAATTTCATCCTTTATAATGTGAAATCCTCTATACTTTAAGGTGCAAGGAGCTGGTTCTGGCCACAGTCCGGGCGTTCTTCGACCTTATTGAACCTGAAACAGGGCAGGTGAGTCATGTCCTAATACAGTGGGAGTGTGTGTTTAAGGTGTTTTATTGACTCGTGTTTCTCTTTAGTTCACAGAGAGTCCTGAGAAGAGAATGTCAGTGCTGAACTATCACTTCTTTAGACATCCAGTGCTGCAGCCTGGAAGAGCACAGGATGCCCCTGTCACTTTCTCCGGTCTGTGTTTGTGTGCACATGTATATTTATAGGCTTATCAGTTTTCATCACAGCTGGAAGATAATATCTGATTCTCCTTTTCCTGCTATTTATATCCGAATCTGTTCATCCATCCTTGCAGCTCCTGAGGCATGGAAGGAGGTCAACACACTCCGTCTGTTCTACAGTGCCCCCAAGGTGACAATATGTTTCATCATCTCAGGCAAAATTATGCCAGCAGCATCTCTCTGAACGTTGCACTAATGTAAACCAACTCTTGGCAGGAAGCTCAAGTCATGTACTTCCTGTTTGCCCTCTCCAGTCGAAGGAAAGCCTACAGTCATTTCCACTGCCGCAGTAATAATATGGTGAGAGAGACCAACAGCATCACACCCAGAAAATTTTTTAATTTAAATGTAACATTTCGATTTAAATGTCACTAAACATTTGGTGAAATTAGGTCTGTTTAAGAGCATTAATTTTAAATCTCTTTACGTGGTGTCCCAGTTATGAAGAAAATGTGCATTCAGATGTGATTTAATGTTAAAATTCTTATGTTTTAAAACTCTGGTCAAATATTATGAAGCAAAATCATACTTGTAAAAAAATATTTATTATTATTAAATAATAAGCAAAGTAAGTATATATTTTGCAGGAAAGTGCAGCTTTTCCATTATGTAGGCTGTTGATGGCCAAGTTGTGATTTTCTTTGTTCCTCGTGACTTGCACTCTTAAAAATAAAGGTGGTTAAAAGGTTCTTCACGGCGATGCCATAGAACAACCATTTTTGGTTCCACAAAGAACCATTCAGTCAAAGGTTCTTTAAAGAACCATCTCTTTCTTAACTTTTTATAATCTGAAGAACCTTCTTTCGCCACAAAGAACCTTTTGTGAAACAGAAAGGTTCTTCAGATGGTAAAGGTTCTTTATGGAACCATTTAGTATGTACATGTTCAACAGGAAATGACCAGCTGGCTGTATGGCTGTACACAGATGAGTGGCTCGATTTGGTGAGTAAAATAAACCACATAAATTCCTCTCAAAAAGAAATAATTACCACCAGGCCCGTACAGAATCCACACTCGTAAAGTTAGCACATTTTCATAAGTCTGGTGCATTGCACACATGTTGATCCATACCATCATTAATTTGGACTCTAGTTTATAATGTAAATTGTATAGTGTGTGTTATATTATTTGCTTTGTAAATTGCTTTCTTATCTATTTTTCCCAATTACCCAGTGTTCAGGCAGTAGATCTCTCATCTCAGACAGAGCTTCTTCCAGCCTATAAGGTCATTCTAGTTTATTCAGTAACACATTATATAGCTACATTTAAAATAAAAATTGTTGTAAAAATGGTCTGTGTTTCTTTATAGGCTGTTACAGTGAAAATCAGTGAACTTTTGTCTGTCTCTCATCTCATCATTGACGCCTCAAACCCCAGTGGAACAGAGGTTAGAAGTTAACTTACAGTCCACATTATCATGTTCGTAATGAAAACTTGCATTACAAGACAGACCACATTAGCAGACGTTTCCCTTCTTAAAACATGCATTCAATGGTTTGTTAAAATAATTTGCGATGAGCTCGATGTTTTAGATGCTTTCTAAATGCTTGATTGTCTGATTGTAGTTTGTAGTCGAGTGTGAGCTGCAGAGAGAGGAGAGTTTGACTGTCTCAGTGCAGGTGCCTCATGTGCTGTCCTTTGGTGAGCCACTGAACTGCATGCTTGTGTTTGCATTTTACTTTCAAGGCATTTACCAGATGCTGTCATACAGAGCAGTGCTTTTTAGTTGCCCATTTTGCCTTAACGACAGCTATTTTTACACATTGTTAACATAAAATAGGCCTGTATAAAACAATGTAATAATCTTACACTGTCATTCTTTAATAAAATAATAATAAGTTGTTGTGTTTATTCTATGTGGATGCTTTAACTTGTATGTGACGGTTTGTAGGTCTGACTGTTAGTGACATCAGCATTAACTCCTCTGGGCTGCTTCATACACTACAGCTGCAAGACTTTCATCAGGTGATCGCTCACAGCATTCCCTGTTGTTCTGCTGTCCTTCCCTTTGAACCTCAGATTCTCCATAGAATTTATTCCTCTATTTTTCAGATGTCCATTCATAGTAGAAGCTTTTATAATGGTACAAATCCCATAATGGTCTTTAGAATAGTTCCTTAGGTTGATGTTCTATTCAGTAATCTGTTACACCCTAATCTTTAATTAAAATAAGACATGTACCCGAAAGCATAATAAAAGTGAATTTGTTTGTTCCTTCAGCTCTATCAAGCTTTCAGAATAACAATCACTAGTCACTGCAAAACCACTAAAGGTAACCAGTTATTCAGCTTTTTCTGCCAGAAATGAAGCATGATGAATTAAAAGTTTCTGTAAATACTGTATCTGTGTTGTGTTATACAGACAGACTGCCCAGTGTGTACAGACTGAGGGTACCTTGGTTTCGTGAAGACTCCTTTGATACGGCAAGGTAGAAAGAGTCTTGTCATTAATCAGCTAACTTTCCTCAGCTCTGTTTTTGCGGCAGAGTACTGATGGTTGTGTTATTTATGACTTTCTTTTTTTTCCCACCAAAGTATTCCTTCGGTATCTGACATCTACAGCATGCTTCACACCAGCCGCCCAGACAACGCCTCCAGTGCCCTCCTGCAGCTCCACACTGCCCCCAACTGCCAATACAAGGTATTTCATCCACATTTGTTGTTTTCTCAAAGGCAAACTTATCAGTTATCGGCAACAAATTTTGTATTTTGTCTTTATAGGTGTCCATTCGGACTTCGTTCCCCAAAGTGCTTGGGCAGGTGTGCTTACATTGTGGTATTTCATTTGGCATGCTGTTAACTTTCAACCTCAGAGTATTCCTCATATTCAAAAGGATTTGTTTTTCTTTAGATTCTGCGTTTCTGTGGTCCAGTTCTGCCTGTCTACTCAGCTGTAGTGCTTCTTCTGATGATCAGGGCTCAGCTGAGCTCCATCAAAAGATCTGGGCATCCTGCTGGAATCCAAGAGGGCATGAGTAAATCGTTACAGCTCCACAAACTGGAACTGCCCATCCTCCTGCTGCTGCTGCTGCTCAGGTGATTCCTGATACAGGAGATTTTTTCTTTCAGGCAGTGTTCAGTTTTGACAATACAAATAAATTTTTGCCTGCGAATTATACAGTTCTAAAATGTTTACAGTATATATTTTTCTAATTTTCCCCCTATTGTTCTACCATAGGCAGAGCTGGTTTCAGGATTTCTGGTCCTCTCTGGGACTCCCTGCGGTGGATTCTCTTCCTCTAAACTCTGTGGAGGATAAATCCCAGGATCCAAAGGCCTCTGTGCAGGAATGGCCCCGTATAGTGTCCCCACTGCTCTGTGTGCTAGGCTCATCCATTGCATTCTGGGGTAGCACAGTCCTCAGAGTGTTTGTCTGCTTCCTGTCCTTTTTTCTTGCTCCACTGCACAGGTAAAAGTGTTAATAGTAAGTGCTATTGTAGTAGCTTTGTAGTAGGTGCTCTAAATAAATAAATAGATGATTTTTGAAGTGTTATGTTTTATCTAAATGTAGATATTTTGATCTAAATCAAACATCAGACAAAATGAACACTTGTCATTCTGTGAGTTCAATAATGCATTTTTTTAAAGAAAGCAAGGATGCATTAAATTGATCAAAAATTATAGCAAAGACATTTATAATGTTACGAAAGGTTTGAATTTCAAATAAATGCTTTTCTTCAAAATTTCTGTTCATCAAAGGATCATAAAAAATGTATTGCCGTTTCCACCAAACTTTTAAGTAAAACGACTGTTTTTAACATTGACAATAATAATAATATTTTTTTCTTGAGCACCAAATTAGCGTATTAGAATGATTTCTGAAGGATCATCTGACACTGAAGACTGAAGTATTGCCTGCTGAAAGTTCAGCTTTACCTTTAAAATATATTAAAATTTGAAACAGTGTGTAATAATATTATTACTATCGGTTTTGCTGTATTTTTGATCAGATAAATGCAGCCTGCTGAGCAAAAGAAACTTTCAAAAGCCAGAGAGAAAATCCTTATTGACCATAAACCTTTAAAAGGAAGTGTGAAAACACATTCAGTTCACATGCAAACATGTTTTGTGTGGATTATCTTTTTTTAAACATGGTCTATAAATCTTAGATGTTCATTAATAATTTAATATAAATATTATTAAGTCAATATTTTAACATATAATGCAGTACAGCATACAGTATTGTACTGTGGTTACAGGACATAAAATACAGCCTTCCTTGTATAAAAAGTATGTACATTTTGATCTAAAGTCCTGATGTTGAATTACCAAAAAAAAAAAGTTATGTATATGTGTATATACTGTATATATATGTATATATGTATATATATGTGTGTGTGTGTGTGTGTGTGTGTTATAACAACCACCCCAGTGCAGTTAATAGATGACACTGTCAACTTTTTGCCATATAATCTATTTAATAACTATGTTTTTGCAGATCTTTTCAGAAATGTTTCCATGTCATGTGTGTGTGACTCTGTGTTTGTCTGCAGACCTTCAGTGTCCCGGGATTGTGGCACGCTTCGTCTTCATTCTCAGATTCTCCTGATTATCTTTTTAAACGTGCTGGGAGGCGTCACATGTGGAGCACTGGCTCTTATGGTCTCCTCTCTTCTCCACCTCTACAGGGTGAGTGATCTGTCCATCCGTCATCAAACCCTTTCATACCTACTCCATATAAAGTTGTGTTAGTGTTGATTAGCGGTGAGCCTAGAGAGATGTTTTTTTGACCTTGTGCTGAATGCTTGACTTAAAATATTACTACTGATGCTTAAAATACAGGTGCATCTAAAAAAATTAGAATATCAAGGAAAAGGTCTTTATTTTTTGTAATTTAATTCTATTCTAGCTTCATTGCACACAAACTGAAATATCTCAAGAGTTTTTTGTTTTAATTCTGATGGTTACGACTTACAGCTTAGGAGAAAAAAAAAATCAGTATCTCAAAAATGTAGAATATTTTCTCAAAGATCAATCAAAAAAAGATTTACAAAACCGAAATGTTCAAGATCTCCAAAGTAGGTTTAATTATGCACTCAATACTTGGTTGGGGCTCCTTTTGCACAAATTACTGCTTCAGTGCGGTGTGGCATGGAGGCGATCAGCCTGTGGCACTGCTGAGGCGTTATTGAAGCCCAGGTTGCTTTGATAGCGGCCTTCAGTTCATCTGTATTGTGTGTCAGATGTTACTTATCTTCCTCTTCACAATACCCCATTGATTCTCTGTGGGGTTCAGGTCAGGCGAGTTGGCTGGCCAATCAAGCACAGTAATACCATGGTCAGCAAACCAGTTAGAAGTGGTTTTGGCACTGTGGGCAGGTGCTAAGTCCTGCTGCAAAATGAAATCAGCATCTCCATAAAGCTTGTCAGCAAATGGAAGCATGAAGTGCTCCAAAATCTCCTGGTAGATGGCTGCATTGACTCTGGACTTGATAAAGCACAGTGGACCAATACCAGACGTCACGGCACACCAAATCATCACTGACTTCAGAAACTTCACACCGGACTTCAAGCAGCTTGGATTCTGTGCCTCTCCAGTCTTCCTCCAGACTCTGGGACCTTGATTTCCAATTGAAATGCTAAATTTACTTTCATCTGAAAAGAGGACTGTGGACCACTGAGCAACAGTCCAGTTCTTTTTCTCCTTAGCCCAGGTGAGACGCTTCTTACGTTGTTTCTGGTTCAGGAGTGGCTTGGTTCAAGGAATGTGACCGCTGTAGCCCTTTTCCTGAAGACGTTTGAGCGTGGTGACTCTTGATGCACTGACTCCGGCTTCAGTCCACTCCTTGTGAAGCTCTCCCAAGTTCTTGAATAGGCTTTTCCTGACAATCTTCCCAAGGCTGTGGTCATCCCTGTTGCTTGTGCACCTTCTCCTACCACACTTTTTCCTTCCAGTCAACTTTCTATGAATATATTTCGATACAGCACTCTGTGAACAGTCAGCCCTTTCAGTGATGACCTTCTGTGGCTTACCCTCCTTGTGGAGGGTGTCGATGATCGTATTAGTAGATCGTCAGTAGTTTTTCCCATAATTGTGACCCTGGACCACAAAAGCAGTCTTAAGTCGCTGGAGTATATCTGTAGCAATAGCCAAAAATACATTGTATGGGTCAAAATTATTGATTTTTCTTTTATGCCAAAAATCATTAGGATATTAAGTAAAGATAATGTTCAATGAAGATATTTTGTAAATTTCCTACTGTAAATATATCAAAACTTAATTTTTGATTAGTAATATGCATTGCTAAGAACTTAATTTGGACAACTTTAAAGGCGATTTTCTCAATATTAATTTTTTTTGCACCCTCAGATTCCAGATTTTTAAACAGTTGTATCTCGGCCAAATATTGTCCTATCCTAACAAACTATATATCAATGGAAAGCTTATTTAGCTTATTTCAGCTTTCAGATGATGTATACATCTCAATTAAGAAACATTGACCCTTATGACTGGTTTTGTGGTTCAGGGTCACAATTGTGGTTGCATGTTCTAAACTAGCCCAGGAGGTATCCAGTATTTATACTCAAAATTAATCAAACTAATCAAGTTCAAAATGGAATATTCTAATTTTTTGGAGATACTGAATTTTTCATTTTCCTAAGCTGTAAGTCGTAACCATCAGAATTAAAACATTTCTTGAAATATTTCAGTTTGTGTGCAATGAATCTAAAATATAAGAAAGTTTGCTTTTTTTAAATTAAATTACAAAAAATAAAGACCTTTTCCATGATATTCAAATTTGTTTAGATGCACCTGTGTTTACTATAATATTTCTCTTTTCTAATTTGAATGTACAGTTTTCTTCGTAATGATTTTAGTCTCTTGTGATTATTTGTCTTTGTCCAGGTGCTTAGATTACAGATGACAGAGAGGTCACTGAGCCACATGTTGAACCTGGTATGAATGTCATATTTTACATCAGTTTTTGACTTTCTACTTGGCTTACAATACCTGTAAGTTCAAAATGTTTTGTTTTTGTTAAACCAGGCGCCCCAGAAAGTTTCACAAAAATCAGAAAATGGTTTCCGTGCCAGTGATGGTCACAGTAAGGTTAAAGAATGTAACGGCAGCCCTCTACTGACAGAATCAGTGCTACAAGACGTCAGAGATGATCTGCAGCTCCACTTTAGTCTTTCCACACTGCTTACTCTTACCATGATGCTTAGCGTCCCTTCCCTTATCCACTGGAGACACAATCTCAGGTAATCGTCATTTAGAGTATAAATTCATTAGATTTATTTTCCTCTGCATTTCTCATGCAAGTTACTAAAGCACTGCAAGCAAGTTCTACAAGAGATCAACTGCCTGAGAGTGAAGAGAAAGTAATCTACATCCTCTAAGAGTGATTTTAATTTGCACATGTATGTGTCTTGTTCAGATATTGGGTTCATCTGGATCCTGACCCCTGCTGGCCTCACGTTGTACCCCTGCTCATCAGCTCTGTTCTGCTCATCAACTGTAACACAGATACACTCCTGCGCAGGTTTGTGTGCATTTCTTACAAATGTATTCATGTTATTTATTTTACATCAATTCAGATAGTCATATTCATCAGTGGCACTCCTTGGAATGCCTAATATGGCCATATCAAAGAGCTTTTTTCATGATGTGGATATTTATGATGTTGCTCAATTGTAATTTGAAATCTTCATAAATATATAGTGAATATTATATTTAAATACATACAAACTGTTGTTGAAAGTTTAGGGTGGGTAAGATTTTTTTGTAATGTTTTTTGAGAAGTCTTTTATGCATTTATTTGATCAAAAATGCAGTAAAAACAGCAATATTGTGAAATATTATTACAATCTAAAATAACTTGTCTATTTTAAAATGTTATTTATTGCTGTGACGGTGAAGCTGAATTTTCAGCAGCCATGACTCACATGATTCTTCAGAAATCATTCTGATATGCTGATTTGATGCTCAAGAAACATTTTTTGCTTATTGTTTTCATTGGTGTTCACTGTGATGTGCCACAATATTTGGAGGCCAGGATCTGATTATATGTCTCAAAGCAAGAACTGCTAATTCAGGGCCAGATCTGTCCTGATTATGTAACACTGAAGCCAAACGGATCCAACAGCAACTCTTTAACAGTGCAGCAATGACAGCAATGTTTGTATTGATGCTAGTAAGGCTTCTTCTGTGGAAATGTAATGAAGAATTTGCTCATTTTGTTTAATAGAGACTGTTGTTGTGATGTGGTTAATAGCTCTGCTGTAGCAGCTAAATATTAATAGTAAAGACCCTAGAGGAATGTGGTTTTATAAATACACTACCATTTAAAAAGTTTGGGGTCAGTAAGACATGAGCTTTTAAATTTTAAAAGAAATGAATACTACAATATTTAGCAAGGGTGCATTAAATTGATCAAAATTGTGTCAAAATTGTCCAAATTCAGTTTCAAATAAATGCTGTTGTTTTGAACTTTATAGTCATCAATAAATTCTGGAAAAAAAATAATTTATGAATCGTGGTTTCCACAAAAATATTAAGCAGCACAACTGTTTTCAACGTTCATGATAATAAGAAATGGTTCTTGAGCATCAATCCAGCATATTAGAATGATTTCTGAAGGATCATGTGATACTAAAGACTGGAGAATGACTGCTAAAAATTCAGCTTAGCCTCACAGGGAAAATAAATACATTTTAAAATGTATTAAAATAGAAAAATTTCAATTGTAATAATATTTCACAATATTACTGTTTTTAGATCAAATAAATGCAGCCTTGTTGAGGATAAGAAACTTTTCCAAAAAGTAAGAAATGTTACTGACCCTAATCTTATGAACAGTATTGTATGCCATAACAGGTGATTTGAATTGATTAAAACAAATAAAACATTTAATTGAAATGTATGTATATATCTGTTAAGTATGTTGATGTATTAACAGGTTTAGAATATGAAGGGATATTAACCTGAAAGCCGCAGTCGAACCATAATCGACCTTTAGCGAAAAAAATCTGATTAGAGGGAACAAAAGCTTACAAGCCTGCACATTCCACAGTCATATTCTGTGTGACACACACAATTTTTTGAGTAGGGTTTCAGATTGGGCTTCAAGTTTAGCTGTGACTGTTTTGACTTTTTTATAGAATGCAGCTCACTGCCTCATGAACCTAAATGCTGTTGTGCTTTAATATATTTGCAGTGACTCACTCATTACAGTGACTCGTCTGTTATATCTATATTGTAAGGAGTTGATATCACTTGTCTCATTTGAAAGCGGAGTTAATATTTTAAAATGAAAACATTAATCAGCAGTTGTAAATTGCTCACAATAAACCTTTTAAAGTATAATCTTCGAAAATGTTTACTAAGAGATATAGTTCAAGTTGATACAAGTGTGATTATAGTGCTGTTTTGCTTGGTTTGTGGTGCTTTTGTAATTCACTCATGTGCAGTGACTGAAACTGTAAGAGTGTAAATGATTCATGTCAATGCTTCTTTTATACTGATATGTGATGAAGCACTGTCTATCAGCACATGTATGCTAAAATATTAGCACTTCTATTGGCAGTCGGACTGATTTATCATCATTGGCTTGCACCTGTTTGGCCAAACAGCAGCGTCACTGTGATTGGTTGTGATCATTGTTTTCTTAATACAGTGATTAGGGCAGTTCATGCTTATTTCTGGAGCATCTTTTGTTGTTATTTAATATACAGACGTGCTAGAAAGTGTCAGAGATGTTGTGTACCTGCTTTGTAATTAAATTGTTACAGTGCAGAACAAGGTAATTGCTTGTTTATCTCTAAGCTTTGTAAATGGTGAAATAACAAACTGATCACTCTCAGGTTAAATAACGTGTTGTGGAGTCAGTGGCTTTTAGTGTTTATATATCTTAACATGTTATTTTACCCAAAAATATGTGCAATTTTTTTAGCACTACTGCAGTTCCAATAAAAATTGTTTACTCAGAGTTGGTTCTCAGATTTATTGAACATTTTCTGTGTCAGTTGCCATTTATTTTATTTTATTTTATTTTTATTATTTTTATTTTTTTTAAAGGTTTGTTAACCCAGAAAGGACAGTTCTGTCCTTAATTACTTGTGCTCATGTCATTCCAAACTGACTGTCTTAAATTGAGGTTGTCACACAAAATTAGTGTATGGCTTCAGAAAAATGTATTTATTTATTTTAATGTTTTTTTTTTTTTTTTTTTGCTTTATATATTTAAGCTTGACAGTTTCTAAGAGTACCCAGGATAGTCTTTAAAAAATTATTTTATTTGATTTCAAAGTATTTGTTATTGTTTATTTTTTTTCTTTCTTTCAGTTTTTTTTCCTCAATTTTTATTTCAGTGTTATTTATCTATTTTTTATTTATTTGCTTAATTTACTTGCTTAACTTACTTATGCTTGACCATTTCAAAGAGTACCCAGGATATTCTTTTAAATTTGTATTTCATTTGATTTCAAGTTATTTCAAGTAATTTTTTTATTTCATTTTTTTCAATTTTTATTATTTCTTTTTTTTTGTCTTTTTTGTATTATTATATTATATTTATTTATTTTAGCTTGACAATTTCAGAGAGTTTATGGTGTTCTTTTAAAATTTTATTTTTTTTTGTGTGCACTGTCCCTTTAAAAAGAGGGCAGTATGTGTGTTCCCTCAAACATCTTGTCTGTGCCATTTTAATTCCTGCTAATTAGTCACATTTAATAAAATTTTGCTTTTTTTCTCAGCCTAACAGATGGCTGTTAATCGTGCTGAGATTTGGCCACTGCAGTTGCCAAAACACCATTTGACTGGAGATGTTGAACTTCTTTCATCTCAGCTGAAAGACAGATAGCTATATAATCAAAACACAATGTCTTCTAATATCTGATGCACTGTTAAAATTGCTTCACAGAGCTGTCCTCCTCATTCATAAATACATAAATCATTTGGCCCATACAGCTCATTGATAGTCAGCTGTATTTACTCTGAGGATGGCACAGAATGAATGTGAACACACGTCTCGAGTGATATCCAGGTCTATTGAGTGTTTAGAATAAACCACAGGATATGAATACAAATGCTGTCCTCAACCAAGCACAGGCTATAGAGTCAAGTACAGTCACATCAAAGAGAAGATTCATCTACAGTGGAATGGAAATGTGGCCCTTAATGTTCAATACCAGAGGACTGAACTTTTTTTTCCCATGAGTTTTGTCCAAAGTAAATCTTTTTAGGAATACATATTTAAAACCTTCTTAATTGGCATTAGTTCATGCAAACCAATTTTTCAAATTACATAATTTTTAAATATGTTAAAGCCCGTTCTAATGAAGATAGCCTAAAGTTTAAAAAAATCCTTCTAAATTTAAAATAATAGCAGAGTCCACAACACAATTATAACGATAACGACAGATGAACGATATCATTGGAATCACTTTCAATTAAAACTATTTTTTTCCAGCTGATAAACGATAATGACACTGACAGCCAATCAGAATCCATCCTACTTTAAAGAGATCAAACGTTTAGAGTGGCAGATGACAAAATTGCGCGCAACTTTAATTCTCGCTGGAACGTGCTGATGACGTATCATGTCTGCACAAACAGGGTGCGCAGAGGTATACAAATACATATTTGACAGGCAGGCAGGACAGCCTGTCGTAATGTTCAGGCCGAACATTTTAATTGGATGAACATTTTATGGTCCTACGCCTTCCACAGACGATATAAATACAAATAAATAATTTTAGACCACTTAACTTCGTGATTGCTTTCGGGATGTGAAGAGACTTTCAACCAGCATAACAATTTTTTTTTTTGCTTTTGAAGCTGCAGTCCGTAAGTTTTGCCTCTTTGTCGCCATCTCTGTTTGAAACCTGCAATTGCAGTAATTTGCGGAATTATCGTTTTTAGTTTCAGTGGGACTTTAATGTTACTATACTTATTAGCTACTTAATGTTACTATTGCTCATAGTTTTAAACATTAACTCAGAAATGCTGTAGAAGTAGGCTATTATTGATATTTCAAATTAGCAATTGCATAATGTTAACCAATTGAACCCTGTTATAAAGTGTTATTGAAATCTATAACGCCTGCTAAGTTATTTACAGTCTTTCACTGGTAAAAGAGACAAATTAAAAATTTGCATTTCAGTTTAATAGTTTTGCGTTAAATGTGTTAAAACATTCCTTTGTAGGCTACAGAGATTATATCACTCTTGTGTGATGATATTAAAAGTATAATGTGATTTCCAAGCTATGTATTTTGTGGATAAATATAAAAAGATATGGGAGTGTTATTATACCTTGAAACACAAATCAAATCATTACTATATTACATCACCTCCCAGTCTCCCCTAAACAGACCTACGAACAAAGTAACAAATTATACAGCAAACAATTTATTTTAGCCTATATCTGCATTATTCTTTATAAACTGCATTATAATGAGGTCTGTGATGTGTGATGTGAAGCTGTAACCACAGAGGTTTGTGTTGTGTGTGCAGGACAGATGTGTTCCCCAGCAGTCGCCACCCCGCCGCTCTCACACTGCCTCCAGCTCCGGAGCGCCTTATAACTGCTTTATTACCACCGCTGCATGCGCTGCGGGGACAGACCGAACCGGGTGGTCACGTCCACAGGGAACCCCAACGCCGTTTTCTGGTATAATTACACTGGCGTTGAGATCAAGTCTTCAGTAGCGTTAAATCAGTAGATCGCGCTGTAATCCTGGATGTGATAGCTCATCTGTCAACCTGTGCAGAAGGGAACTATCCCCTCAGTCGTGATTTCTGCTTTGGGTAAGTGACAAAATCTCGCTACATTGGATGAAGAGGCCTTGAATATAACGACGCATCGCTGCCAAACGAATCCAAAGAGGAAAGAGCGATAAAACAGCATTATTAACGCACATTATTCGCCTTTGCGCCGCGGATTTTGTTGGCGTTTCCATGGACACATCACGTTGATGCGCAGGTACGCGGTTACACAATGTACTGTGTTTTGATGCGTGCGGTAGTATGCAGCCGATATGTTAAAAGAGATGTGTTTTATGATTCAGCAGTTTTAATGCCTTGTTACATCTTGTGATTGACTTTCATTTGCGTATCTCTTTTTCTAGATGTAATAACGGTGCATTAGCTGGCCTGACTCAGAGGTTTAGAAATAGCCTACATATGCGCTGATAGTGGCTTATGTTAATGCAGCATGCTGATTCTCTGCAGATCATGTTGTGTGAATATGACGAAGGAAATTCGTTGCGTTATCCGATAGCGCTGCATGCGATGCGTGTCGTGAGAAAAGCCGTCACGGCTCTGTGGAATTTGTGTGTGCGCTGGGTTTTACCTGCAGATGAAAAAAAAACACCTTCATGTGAGGAATCTGCTGGATCGCACCTAGTGGCTCGAGAGAAGATCGAACTCATATGACGTAATACACGCTTCTGCTGAGTAATAAAAATATATTACAAATTATTCATTATTATTATTTTTTTTATTATAATGTTTTTTTTTTCGACAGCATAGACCAACGTTTAAATAAATGCTCCAATAAATAAATATTATTATAAAAAAATATCAAGAGGCTGATAAAATGAAATTGGGTGGGAGATTAAGCTGTGTCTTTATATGCGTTCATTTTCATACAAGTAAACAATATAGGCTACGCTTCATTTAGGTAGCCTATAGTTATATTACAAGTTAGTTAGTGTCTTCCATTCCAAATAAACCCTAACAAACTTAAGTCGCGACCATATGCAACAGTACGCTGATCTCGATTTTTCTTTTGCGATCAAAAAACGCACGAGTTTTATTATTTTCTTTTTTATTATTAGTATGAACTTACCACAAGATTGCAATATCGTAATAAGTGCCATATAGCTTACCGTGTAGTTGCTGCTTATGTAAGATTGTCTATTAATACAAATGCCTATAGAAATCCCTTTAAAAAGTTAGCTCCCTGAAAGTCACTGCATAATTTGCATGCTGATTTTGATATCCTTATTACTGATGCTGCAGTACTCCCCCAGTTATTCTATATTCATAATGCTGCATCACATTTTCATTTAGCAGAGAGATGGGTGAGATGTGAGGGAAAGCAGGAGGTGGCAGAATGAATGTTTGATTACATTATCCATTATTCGGGACATATGAGAAAGACCCCTGTAGTTCTTTGCCTTTTCTAGAATTATCCCCTGCAACAGTTGCAAGAAACCACTAAGGTTACCAAAACCCTTACAAATTATACACTTACAATGTTTGTGAAGAAAATATTTATCAATCATTCAAAAGTAAATTGGTACATCCATTTTGAGCCGAAAGTAGCAGACTTGAGTTTGTTAATCGATGACACCTTAAAAGCTGACAAGATGTGTCAAACGGTTAGTAGTGTGTAGTTCCATGCTTATGTTGTGTGTCTGCTGTTCTGAATGTGTTTGGTCTATAGAGAGTGGAACAGTAATGCTCCTGTGCCATTCTCTGTGCCAGCTTCCTAAGGTGCCTGTTATGTCTAGAAGCAAAGACTGCAGTAACCTCCACTAGTGCACAGAGGGGTTCCTGTAGCGATAGCAAACACTGCATTTATGCATAGGTGAACAGACCTCATTTACTATTTAATGGGCTGTAAGATCAGATGTCATCCGCATGCAAACACTGCAGAAACTCTCGGTGCTGACATCACCTCCTGTAACGCACTCATACACACATGCACGCTCACTCAAGCAGTTTTCAGACATGCAGTACACTTAATCTGCGGTGTAAGACTTCTAATTTAAAATGTTGCAAAAAGCAAGTGCACATATTGCACGTACAATCTAGTGATCCACATTAGTAACTACGTGGGGCACTATGTAAATACTGTTTAATGTTTGTCAGTATTGGTGAATAAATAGATTATTAAAAGTTCACAGTAGAAGTTAGTGAGTATGGAGTTGGAATGTGGTTTGTATAACCAGCAGAAACATTATATTCTAGCAGGACACATTATAATGCACAAGAAATAATCACCTTCCATCAGTAGATTTAGTAGCACTATTTAGAAATGTGGAAACTCTCAAAAGTTTTATAACATTAATCTTCACAGCTGTCCATGTCAGTGATTTTCGAGATATAAATGAGAAGAAGGATGGTTGAGCTGGAATGTGTTAAAAAACCAAAGATGCTGCTAAGTGTAAAGAAATTATTATTATCTATTCCCCCCATCAGTCCTATATATATTTTCCTGAGGTGCCTTTGGAGAACTGTCAATTGGTCATAAGAGGCAAATTTTTTTAGGAGGCACATTTTAATAAAGGAGGAAAAAACAGTTTAGTTGATTATTAGAGATACTACATGATGTGTGGACACAGCACAAAACAAAGGGAAATAATGAATTATTGCTTACCTCAAGTATTTTTTATGATGGTGCATTTTAACCGCTGAGTAGTTTAACAAGACGGAAACAGGCCGTTCTCGAGTTTTCTCCATGGACTGCAGACGAAACTACTAAGTGACCAGCGTAGACCAGTGATTCATGATCAAATAACTCTTATGAGCTGATTCTTTTCAGGGAATCCAAAACCAACCAGTATATTTCAAATCATGAACAGATGACTCCTATGAACTGGTTCTTTTGACAAATATTTGACGAGTTCAGTCGTCACTGGCTGAAATTTGAATCATTTAATAAATTATTGTTATTTTAATAAAAGTGTTATTGATAAGTAAATCTGAAAATAAAGGTGTATTACAATAAAATATAAAAATGAGATGAACACTTGACCGTAAAAACTTAAGTGCTTACACCGGCTAATAAATAAAATAAATACGTTTATAGTTCAAGTACAGTAGTATAATTACAAAAAAAAAATGAAATAAAATAAAGCTATATAAAAAATATTTAGAAACTAATAAAAATGACAAAGCAATAACAAAATAACTAAAACTTAAACTACAATTAAAATGAAAACTGAAAATATAAAATTCTAAATATTAAAGAATACTATAATAGTTTAAATATAGTTCTAAATAACTTTGGAATTAACAATCATCTATAGTGGTTAGGGAAAACATATCACTTACTAAACTGCAAGTTATCATACCTTTTAGTGATGTACATCTCAAAATGAATCGAGATATTAAGGCTTATGAAACATATCAGTGTTATATAATAACTGTTCACATGAAACTGTATTTGAGTATTTTCTCTTTACTGAACTTTCTCTTTCCTTGTTCCTCTCTCTCTTTGTCATTTTCCTTACCATTTCCCATATCTTTTCCTACCCCTCACTCCTATTCATTAGATTCTAAAGACCCTTAGTGCAGTGATATCTGAATTAAAGTTATATATATATTTTTTTCATTGTGTATTCTTAGATAGAATGTGTTGATGATCTTCTCTTAGGACCCGAGAAGGATTGTGCTTGCTAGCTGGATCCCACTGACTAATCAATGGAAATAACTAAGCTCTTTTAGATTCGTTAAAGATTAATTAAATACCTTATTCTCGAATCGTCAAGGTCAATAACCATTACCACAGCCAAGTGCTCTAGCAGACAACAGGCCTATCTGGTCTTTCACCTGTATGTCCAGACTATTACAGGTCAGCCCAGGTCTGATCCAGGATTCAGGTCAGGGTTCTCCATCGTTCCGGCTTTTTCCTCAAACTCACCCAGTCCATAGACGTGCTCCCACACAGTTGCCACCATTCGCCCCTCTCTCGCCACAGCAGTTCTCCCGTCCAGGCCCCGCTCCGGCCCGGCGTCAGGCATGGCGCCTCAGGGGCGGGATCACCTGGCCACACGGGAGTCTGCAGGCCGTAGACGGAGCCCAAATGTGCGGCACACGCTCAGCCCGGAGAATCTTCGGAGCTTAGCCGAGCGTGGTGGAGCCGAGCAGGCTGGAGTTGGACTCCCCAGAGCCAACAGCGATACGGACCTGGTCAGTTCTCAAGGGCGATCCTCACTCACAGCTTCTACTTTAGAGTTCACTCTGGGCCGGGGCCAGAACTTGGTCATCACATGGGATATCAAGGAAGAGGTGGATGCTACAGACTGGATTGGCATGTACCACATAGGTAAGAATTGGGGTTATTGAGTTTATACACCTGACTTACAATAGATTTGATCTAGTCATATTGGATGAATTTAAATAAATTCTGTCATGTCTACTAGATAACTAAAGGTGTGTCACATTAGCGAAATTTCACAGTTAAAAAATGTTTAAAGTTTACGGTCAATAGTGTA
Source organism: Sinocyclocheilus anshuiensis (assembly GCF_001515605.1). Classification (NCBI taxonomy): domain Eukaryota; kingdom Metazoa; phylum Chordata; class Actinopteri; order Cypriniformes; family Cyprinidae; genus Sinocyclocheilus; species Sinocyclocheilus anshuiensis. The sequence continues at coordinate 186,179 of NW_015554153.1, forward strand.
GTGATGTATAAAGCACAGCTCACAAAACAAGCAGCTTTCTATTAATGTTGTCCTTAATATCAAGCACATGAGAGTGACACTCAGTGAAGGATATATAACTTAAAGTGCTACAAACACAACACCACCAGTGCAAATAAAACATGAAACAATAAATAGCAAAACAGTGAGTTCAATATTTCTTAATGACACGGCGCATACTGGGGCGCATTACCAAATAAAAAATTTTAAGGTAGAAAATAAATAAATCCAATTTTGTAGGAATGAAACAAAGCAATTCATCCTAAGGAGGCAGTTATATAAGAAGTTGCGTAATACGAAGTTTCAAAATTGCTCACAAAAGCACAGCTACAACAGAGAGATGCAATATAATACAAGTAGAATTTAAATGAAAAGTAGCAGGACTCTACCATACATGCTGTTGGTCATGTTTACTAGATTATGAGAGACAGATCCATTCACCCTCTGTGCCCTTCAGTCCTCCTCCTTAAGCATTAAGATCACAAATCCTCACTGTCATGTAAAAATATGAGACTGGAGCAAAGTGATACATCTGGGCACAAAGCCACTAACCACTGAATTGAAGGCCAGCAAACTTTACCTTCGCAAGGGTCTTATCCCCAAGGGGCTCTAAGTTTCGACAACTAAGCAGACATTCAGTAATGCCTTCAATGTAATCTGCCCTACATTTGTTCATTAGTAGATGACTAATGCTGTGTAATGTAATTTACACTGCCACTGTTGAATCTGTATTGCTAGTGATATTTGTCATCATTATGGGGTGCTGCTTTGCTAATTGGGTTTATTCTGCTCTCTGTACCACCAATTTGCCACATAAAAATAAATAGACAGGTGACATGTCCAGAATGGATTTAATGTCAGCTGCTATAAACATGCACACACACAAATGCAGATGCAATTATTTATTTTATTTATTTATTTTTATTTTTTCCAGATGAGACCTGTCCATCAAATATGTGGGATTGCAAGAACCGTGGGGTTAACGGTACACAGTGTGGTCAGATTTTCTGGAGGCTGGAGGCAGGGCCATACTTCCTCGAAGGTGGGTGACACTGCAGCCAACAGCTGACCTTCACCTTGATGTTATAAAATATTGAATGGACTAGGAGGTTAGACAGAAGATTTTTGAAATTGCATTCACTTGTTTTACATTCTTGGGGCCCAGAATTCAGCTTGAAATACTGAACATGTTAGCAATGCTTAAAGGGATAGTTCACCCAAAAATGAAAATGTGATGTTTGTCTGCTTACCCCCAGGGCATCCAAGATGTAGATGATTGTTTCTTCAGTAGAACAAAAACGAAGATTTTCTTCTGTCCAATATAATAATAGAATAAGGTCCATTATTCTGTCTTATAATGGACGTGAATGGGAATCACGGCTTTGAGAGTAAAAAAAACACACACAAACATGTATTTGGTTTAATGAAATGTGTTTATGCGGTTTAAAGTAAAAAAAACACATTATTTTCCACGTACTGTACATTATTGTTTCTCCTCTATGCCCCGCCTTTTTGAAACGCGTCGATTTTTACAAAGCTCATCGTTCTAAAAAAGTGAGGTGTGCTGTGATTGGCCAGCTATCCAGTGCTTTGTGATTGGCCGAATACCTCAAGCGTGTGACGGAAATGTTACGCCCCTTACCATACTGTTGATGCTGTGTCCCGGCCGGAGCAACGAGACAAAAACATGAAAACCCATTACAAACGAGGCATTTGTTGCATCCAGTGGGGACATAATTACTGATTATAATGACTTATACTGTCTTTTTGCGCGTTGCGTTGCGTAAACATAAAACCCTGTCTGCATTTGTGATCGGAGAAATGACAAACAACAAGTGCTACTCTACTGCCCAAAACTCGCGTTTGAATCATCAGTGGCAAATCCTTTAAATATGAAAACGTACTTACAGACTGTGAGTCAGAACAGCCAGCATTGTAGTCAACTCTCCTTCTTCTTGCTTTATGGTGGATCGCAGACTTATAAGTGCATTACTGCCACTTACCTCTCAAATGGACCATTGACACTCCTAATTGAGATAGTAGATAGAGTGTCAATGGTCCATTTGTTCGGACAATGCGTGAATCAGAGGTAAAAAAACGATATCAATACTGTTCAGTTTCTTGCACAGACCAATCGTTTTGTGTCTTTACACATCAATGTATCGTCACGAGCCGCAGGGTTTAATTTGGTTTTGTTTGTGTATATTTTTTTTACTCTCAAACCCGTGATTCCCATTCACCTCCATTATAAGACTGACAGACTGCAACGGTTTGAGTTAAAACTCTTCGTTTGTGTTCTACTGAAGAAACAATGTCACCTACATCTTGGATGCCCTGGGGGTAAGCAGATAAACATCACATTTTCATTTTTGGGTGAACTATCCCTTTAAAGTTATAAAAAAGAAGTGTAATGTTCTTTTTGGTACAAAATATCACGCTGACTCTACAAATATGATGGGCAGATTTATTATGCTGGCACTTTTCTGGTTATCTCTTCTAGCTGAGACAAGGATCTGTTTTAAGTACTATCATGGAGTAAGCGGTGCGCTGAGAGCCACAACTCCCTGCATCACAGTCAAGAACCCCAGAGCCTCGGTCAGTGTGAGTGTGTATGTGTGTGTATGCAGACATTATTCTTTTGATATCATTATAGCTCACAAAAACACTATAAAGTGTGTTTTTATGAGCTATTTTTGTGTGCTGAAAACAGCATGAGTTGCACTCAAAATTCAAAACTTTGGGGTCAGTAAGATTTAAAAATACTGTTCTGTAGCGACTATGATTGGTAAAGGTTATACAGTACATGAGGTGCTAAGTGCTAAATGGCTGTTTGACTGCATCCTCACATGTGTTTGAAGGTCGGACATTTCTCAGTTCCCATAAGCGCAGGCCATTTATCATGTCACTGGATGGATATAGGGAACTCAGTCATATAGATATGGGAGCTTGTTCCCTGCTTAAAATACTTATTATTTATCATTGTAAGTCTGTGTTTATTACATAAGAAGGTCAGGTATATGTTGCCTCTCATATCAGTCTATCTTCTAGGTCGACGGTCAAGGTGAAGGACAGCAAGCTTCAGACAGCAGCCGAAAATTGGTCAGCTTTACTCTATCAGGTACGTTTTCTGTGTGTAAGAGACAGAAGGCAATGATCAAATGATGATTTATACTCTTCTTTATAATGCTGTTATCCTATTGGCAGATTTATTCAAGCTGTTTTTATTGCTAATTGGACTGTTGTTTGTTTTAGATATCCGGGCTGTGGGGCTGAAGAAGGGGATGTTTTTTAATCCAGACCCTTATTTGAAGATGAGCATTCATCCTGGCAAGAGAAGTTGCTTTCCGACATTTTCTCATCATGGCCAAGAGAGACGATCTGGCATTACAACTAACACTACTAATCCTGTGTGGCATGGAGAGGTGACAAACACACACACACACACACACACACACACACACACACAAAGAGAAACAAACTCTCTAATGCAGGGCATGAAAATACAGACACATTCACTGGCAAATAAACAAGTGCTGAAACAGTTCAGACCAAGATGAGTTTTTTTTTTTTTTTTAATTTCCGATTTTCTCTTTGTTTTTCCATCTAGAAACACACTTTTGTGGCTCTTATGACAGACGTCTTAGTGGTTGAGGTTAAAGACAAGTTTGCTAAAAGTCGACCAATTATTAAACGCTTTCTGGGTCAACTGAACATTCCGGTGCAGATGCTGCTGGAGAGACACGCATCAGGGTGAGCATCATGGCAGCATCTCATCTGATCATCACCACACTATAATGTGTCATTTATGTAAACAGACATGTTCCTGAACATAAACACTGCTTTTAGTCACAATATAACTGATCAGTAATACACTACTGTACAGAAGTTTGGGGTTGAGAAGATTGTTTAAAATGTTTTTGAAATAAATCTCTTATGCTCACTAAGAATGCATTTATTTGATAAAAATGCAATAAAACAGTAATATTGTGAAATTATTACAATTTAAAATGGCTGTTTTCTATTTTAATATATTTTAAAATGTAATTTATTTCTGTGATGGCAGCGCTGAATTTTTATTGAGCAAGGATGCATTGAATTAATTAAGACATTTGTATAATGTTAAGAAATATTTCTGTTTTGAATACATGCTGTTCTTTTGAACTTTCTATTCATCAAAGAAGCTCGAGAAAAAAAAAAGTTAAAACATGTATCAAGTTTTACACATAAATATTCAGCACCACTCTTTTCAACATTTTAAACTGAAATTATATTTCACAGTATTATTGTTTAAATGTATTTGATTAAATAAATGCAGCCTTGGTGAGCATAAGATACTTTTTTTTCAAGAACATTCAAAAAATCTTACCAACTCCAAAATTTACAACAGTACTCAATGTGTGTAAATAAATTTGTGTGTTTATATGGCTTCAGGAACCAATCACTGAGCTTCTCTCTATGTCGTCGTTTGCCCACTGATCATGTGAGCGGTCAAATGCACTTTAAAGTGGATGTTACATCCATGGGCCAAGATGGTAAGATCACATGCACATTTACGCTGACTAAGCTGTTAATTTTCAATGGTTTTGAGATCATTTTACCCACTTCTCATAGACATTTCTCCTGAGACGATTCTGGGGGCAACAGCCCTCAATGGAGCTCCTGGAACCCCTTCAGATGATGAAGAGCTGCCCCATCCTCTCCCTGTCCCATCAGCAGGCCCTTCCCCCACCGGCTCCCTGGGTTCCCATAGAAATGGGGAAGGGAGCAGCATTCGCTCCCCAGACACAGAGATGTATGGTACCACCCTGGACGATGAAACCCCTTCTTCACCTGACCTGCTCCAGGTTTCTTTCAGTGAGCAGCTTGATGCCATTGATGCACCTAAGGGCCCGGGAGACAGGCCTTTTGGGGCAGCTTCTCCCAAACTACGATCCAGCTTTCCCACACATACGCGCCTCAGCGCTATGTTGCATATTGACTCAGATGAAGATGAGGAAAGGTCCACTGCTACAGAGGCTACGCTGCCTACATTTAATGGTGCTTCAAGGACTCAAAACACCCCCCCAAAACCACCAATTACAGAACCTGTGTTTGAAAGAACTGTAGAGGAACCTCCAGAAGAGGCTGGCCTGGAGTCTGAAATAGAGACTCTGAATATATGCGCAGAGGTGGCTCCTGAGCCAGAAGTCGTGCCGAGTTCAGTGGCCCCTGAGGTGGAAACTGCCAGTCTCATAGAGAGGCAAGAGGAAGAGGAGGAGGACGTGGAGGAAGAGGGGCTGGCACCCAGTGAGGAGCTGGCAACTGAAGTTGATATCTCTTCAATGGCATCTGACTGCTGCCCGGGCCTTGTGTCTGCTTCTCAGGTCAGTTGCCGGTTTACTGAAAGAAGACTTAATTAATTTAAGTGGGTCAATGACATTTAAGAGTGTCCACAATCTTTTAAAAGTGTCCAGTCCTTTTACAAATCTAGTTTAAAACAGTGTTGTAATTGTTAACTAATAAAAACTATAAAACTAATAAAAATCATTAATAAAAATAATTAAAACATTTAAAAATTAATTATAAATAATATATGAAAACGTATACTTTAAAAAATTCCACAAAATTAGAAATGTTTTGGAAATAAAAATAAAAAATAGTACTTAAATTACTAAAACTAAAATCTAAATCAATTATAAATGTAAACATAGAAAACAAAAACTAATAAAAATCACCACTCTTTCATTTTTTAAATGTATGGCCTAAAATAACAAAATTCATAAATTAAAAATGATATTATGAATAGATACAGTGTATGTATGAACAGCATTTTAATGTACTTTTGATTGAATTATTAGGTAGAGCAAAATAATAAATGTCACATGATTGACCCAAGTGTTGGATCTTCTGACCCTTGCACTCGACCTGAAATGTTTGATGCCAATAAATACAAAGAGAGGGGAAGGTAATCGTTCTCTATGAACTTGATCTTTATAGGAGGCAGAACAGGGGGCAGAGGCAGCCATTGACCCAGGGGGAGATGATCTTTCAGATGACCCACCCACAACTTATGAGGTTGCTGAAGAAACCGTTCCAAACAATGAGCTAGAGAGGTACGCCCCAAAACCAGAACCATCAGCCAACAAGGAAGAGGAATGTGAAGATGTGACTGAGGACACAATGTCCAGAAGATGGAGCCTGGAGGCGACAGCCGGTGTGTCACAGGAGGATGAAGAAGAAGAGGAGTTAATGCCATCAGTAGATGGAGAATCTGTGGACTCCGAGACCTTCATTACGGAGACAGAATCAGAATTAGGTATTCTCTGAATCATTGAGCTGCCCTTCGCTTGCCAATTCATTTTAAGATGGAAAAGGAATCAAATGTGAGTTTAGAATACATCCTGATGCCGTATGTAAAATATTGCAGGTGTCCCTCAGATCAACGGAGATCAGCGTGTTCATTCTCTGCCGTCTGTAAGACAAGACATCCACCGATACCAGCGTGTGGACGAGCCCTTACCTCCCAGTGAGTGTGTGTATGTGTTTCTGTATGTCTGCATGTGCTTCCGTGTCTTTTATGTGTGTGTAAATACGTTGCTTATGTGTTATGTTTTTGTTTGTAAGCCAAATTACTGAATGCCATTTCGGCTTGACAACTTAATCAGGTACCATCACACTCTACTCTCCATTCTCATTTCCCACCGTTCTTTCCTCAGACTGGGAGGCTCGTATTGACAGTCATGGCCGTATCTTCTTTGTGGATCATGTGAACCGCACCACCACATGGCAGAGACCCACTGGCCCACCTGCTCCTCAGGGTCTGACCCGCTCCAGCTCCATACTGCAGATGGAGCAACTCAACCGCAGGTTAGATAATTAACTTATATTTTTCACGTCATATAATATTACAAAGCTGAAAATCTAACTTAATGCTGAGAGGACACCCAGCAAACAGAATATTCTCCTAATGTTTTTGTGAATCAATTTAAAACATTCTAAGAACATTCTTTAAAGGCTTACCATACATTAATCTTCTTATGAAGTTTTTGAAACCAAAAATTGCTAGCTGTGCAGCAAAGGTGTGGTCACATTCACCTTTGTATGCAAAATTCGGCGAGCAAAATGCAGTAATTTCAATAGGAATCCTGATATTTCATGAGAGGGTCATGTGAAGCGATAGAATTCCCAGCATGGATTTCACATCAAATTCAAGTTTGTTAACTGTTAATACTTGAATTTGTTTGTAAAAAATACTTGCACACTGCAAAAATTTTAAGCCATTAAACTGAAAATGGAAGTTTAATTGTTATAACCAGAAGCGATAAATTCATTGAACCTTTTGTCCACTTAAAAGAAAATAGCTGAAACCCTGAAAAGAAATGATTGTGACAAGATGAATGGAATGAAAAAATGATACTTGGAGTTTGATTGTGCAAAGTAATGTAATACTTTTCTGAAAGTGTGATTTCTGTATTGTCTCTCTGGCAGGTATCAGAGTATTCGTAGAACAATGACCAGTGAAAGGTCTGAGGAACAAAGAGTGGATGATCCTCCTTCTGAAGAGACCGAACTGCTGCCCCACTCCATCGGTGGTAAGCTGTCAATCAAAGTGAGAACTCCAGATGATGGTGTTTAGGAAAGTAAACGATCACTATGCTGAGATAAATGTAAAATGCCATAGTCCGGGTAGAATAAGTGGATTTTGTTCAGTCTGTGCTTGTTGATGTGTCTGTTCTCGTGTAGAATACCGAAGGGACGGCTTTATGGGTCAAGCCAACTCACGTTCTCGTCTGGCTTTGCTGCTTCAGTCTCCTGGTGCAAAGTTCCTCTCCAGTCCAGACTTCTTCTCTGTTCTGCATTCTAATACTGTGAGCTAAAGCACACAGAGACACAGATATCAGTGCTTTACACACACACCTTAAACTAAGTCATTGATAATGTATAGCCAGCATTATTACAAAGCTACAGAGCACCACACATAACACGTGAGGGAAAAACAAGAGAATGTGCCACAAATTAACAAGTTGTGGGAACGAATTCTTAATTTGTGGCCACAATATCTTTTTTTTCTGCATGCCATATACAAACAATAAATAAATAAATAAAACCGTACAAATAATTTATATTATATTATATTATATTATATTATATAAATTTTAGCTAACATCTTTAGCTACATTGTAAAATGTTTTCCTCTATTTTAAATTCTGTCTCATTCAGGTCTTTGTGTCTCTTACATTGTTTTTCTGAGCTCAGTTTTTGTCTTATTGATTTAAATGGGGACTCCTGAGCTTCTAGCCATCTAACAAAGATTTCATGTTTACATTTCATATTCAATTCCTCTCAGGTCATTTTTCCTGCATTCGGTAGCTAACTGTTGTTGCAAAATGGTGCTAATTTGCTATTTAACTTGTGCTGATATAAGAGAAAATGTAGAATAAAATGAGACTTGTAGCAGTGGCATATTGCCAGCTATCCATGTCAGGCCATTATAACAAAATATTTAATTGCTCAGTGATTCGACTGGCCAAACAGAATCAAGTATTAAAAGAGCCGTACAATAATTTTCTGATTTGTTTTCTTCATTTCCCTTTAGAGTGCCTATCGCATGTTCACAAGTAATACGTGTCTGAAGCACATGATCAGTAAAGTTCGACGGGACGTCCAACACTTCGAACGGTACCAGCACAACCGGGACCTTGTCAACTTCCTCAATCTGTTCTCCAACAAGCAGCTGGAGCTGCCACGGGGCTGGGAGATGAAACACGACCACACTGAGAAGGTGTGTGTTTGTATTTTTTCTCCCTTGGGAACTGTGCACCTGTTCTTTCTTAGGGGCCTCTAGAACTGCATATGAGTAGTCTGATGGGACAAACTGTACAGACAGAAACTGAAAGCTGAGTTTAGGATGTTCATGTAGGCCCATCTGGTGGGCTTCCTAATGCCTTAATTAGTGTCTCTGACAGGAACAACGAACAGATGCTTGTCTTATTTATTCTAATCGGCCTGTCCGTTCTGTATACTTCTGCTGATTTTTCACAGACACTTCTTTGCTCACACTCTCTGTCTATGTGTTTATGTATCACAGCCCTTCTTTGTGGATCATAACTGTCGTGCCACAACATTTATTGACCCACGGCTGCCCTTACAGAACTCCCGGTCCAGCGGCCTGCTGGCTCACCGACAGCACCTGACCCGCCAGCGCAGCCACAGTGCAGGAGAGGTGAGAACTCTAGTTCTATATACAGTACAGAGTTCAGTAATACACATTCACTGCCATAAGTTTTTGAATGGTAGAGTTAAATAAAGTGCTAAACAAAAGAGCATTTTGTCCTTTTGTCAGTTGTGGGTATCCCTGCCCAAAGTGAAATCTCATTGCACCTGGACGTGTTTTTTTTTTTTTTTTGATTTGCTGTCTAGTTACCTAGTTTCTCTAACTATAATACTGAATTAATTGCTTGTATCTCAAAAAACTTAAATGGGGCATTGTCATAAGCAGTGTTGGGGGTGATGAATTTCAAGTAACGCGAGTTACATAATCAGATTACAAGTAACTAGTAAAGTAACGCATTACTTTTGAATTTAGAAGGAGATATCTGAGTTACTTTTTGAAATAACTAACTGCAATGCCAATTACTTTGTTTGCCATGTCTTGACTGACAGCTCTTGTGTTGCCATGTTGAGAGAAATCGGGAGTAAGTGCAGAGGCGTTGTGTGCTCTGTGTGAACATGATGTTTACTGTAGTTCTAGACTAAATATGAACATGTATTTACTCATCTTACCTGTACAAAAACAGATTCAGTATTCCTCAAAATAAATAAAAACAGTCAAAAGCAAACTCCGAATATTATACAAACCTGCAATAATTAAATATATTAAATAAGACAAATATAATTTATGTATTTAATCCCATTTTATTAACCATGATCTTTGCTACTGACCTTCAATGATCCAATTCAGCCATAATAAGCAAAAATGACACATTTGTGTTTCATTTTTGTTATTGCTGAATAGTGTTGAACTTTCTTCTCCTGCATCATATTCCTCATGCAATTTGTTTGAGCTGCGCCCTCTACTGTACAGACATGAATTTACATTTCCTTCAGCCTGAGGCGTATTTATTTAACTTTTGTTGTGAAAAGGGCTTTTACATTTGTAAAATAACTTTTTTTATATTAAAAACAAGCAAGCAAACCCTGCCCAGATTTAAAAAATAACTCTAACTAAGTAACATAATTAGTTACTTTTTCAGAGAATAACTCAACATTGTAATGCATTACTTTTAAAAGTAACTTTCCCCAACACTGGTCATTAGGAATATACACTGAAATCGTGAAGCCTCCTCTCATGTTTCAGGTAGCAGATGACTCTCGCTCTCCGAGTCCTCCTGTCCAGGGCCGGTCGTCAAGAAACAGTCAGTATCAGGACTTGGTGCCTGTCGGTGAGTGTGCAATCACATGTTTACAAAGTGTGCACACACTGACATGTCATAACACATTACACATCTGTGTTTTTACAGCTTATAATGAGAAGATTGTCGCATTTCTGAGACAGCCCAACATTTTTGAGATTCTGCAAGAAAGACAGCCAGAGCTCGTGAGAAACCACTCCCTTAGGTACATTTTCTTACAGTTTTGTGTTTTAACAACAGATGTCGACAGAGTGCAGAATTTCGTACTGTACATTTAAGAGATTGTGCTAAATGCTAAAATGTTTCATGGGTTTTTTTTGGTTTAGAGAGAAGGTTCAGTTCATCCGCAATGAGGGGCCAACTGGGTTGGCCCGTCTGTCCAGTGATGCAGACCTAGTTATGTTGCTCAGGTTAGTGTGCACGGCATTTGCATCATATTACTTACAGCTAATCATATGCCTTTGCTTGAGATATGCATGCATTAGTTGACTGTGTATGTACTGGACACTACCGTTCAAATGTTTGGGGTCAGTATAAGATTTTTTTGAAGTAAATACATTTACTCAACAAGGACACATTAAATTGATCAAAAGAAACAGTAAATATGATTATAAAAACACTGAGATGAGTTTATAGTAAATATAAGTAATTATGATTTCTATTTTAAACAAATGCTGTTTTTAAACATTATTTTCATCAAAGAATCCTGATAAAATGTATAAAAGTTTCCACAAAATTTTAAGCAGCACAACTACTTTGCTAATAAACCATGATAATAATAAAAAAAAATTCCATTGAGTAGCAAATCAGCATATTTGAATGATTTCTGAAGGATCATGTGACACTGAAGACTGGAGTAATGATGCTGAAAATTCAGATTTGCCATAACAGGAATAAATTATATTTTTGAAATATATTAAAATTGTAAATAGTTATTATAAATTGTAATAATATTTCACAATATTACTGTTAGTATTGTATTTTTGATCAAATAAATGCAGGCGTGATGAGCCTAAGAGATTTCTTTCAAAAAAACAAATACAAAACAACAACAAAAAGAAAAAAAAAAAAAAAAAAATCTTTAAAACTTAAATCAACCCAAAATTTTGAATGGTAGTGTATATAGTATGTAAAAAAAAGAAAGAAAAGAAAAAGCTGTGTACATATTTTATGATGGCCTGACTTTGTACACCTAGCTCAGGTTAGAATACACACACACCTGTTACCTGGCCCTATCTCCTTGCAGCCTGTTTGAAGAGGAAGTGATGTCTTATGTGCCGCCCAATGCCTTACTGCTCTCCAGCTACTGTCATGCCTCCCCACAGAGCTCCCCTGGTGAGACGTCACATGACCCGGACTCACATTTTAACAAATAATTCCCTGTTTCCTCCCTTTTTCCTGCCTTGTATCCTCCATTACAAGACTAAATAATGAAACTAAATAATGAAAGTGGAAGACCCTGTGGACTAATCTGTATGTTTACCTGATCATGCATGTGTTTAAAACAGTTATTCTGATTGTGATATATTTGCTTTTAATTGTTAGAAGAGCCTTGCATTGTGGATGGATTTGCCAAGGTAGGTTTCAACCCACTTTTCATTCCAGCTATTCACAGCTTCTCTTGCTCACAGGAACTCCACGAGCCAGTGCTCGAGCCCCTGCACCCTACAAGCGGGATTTTGAGGCCAAACTAAGAAGCTTTTACCGCAAAATGGAAACCAAGGGCTACGGGCAGGGGCCGGGAAAAGTGAAGTGAGTTCCATCTTCAAAAACATTCGATAATTCTCCATCAACAACAAGCATCTGATGTCCACCAGTTCGGTGGTTTGTTGAAAGAACTGAAATTCTGTCTAATGGAGTCTAATAGTTGAAATAAGTCAAATATATTGATAAATGTCCATTTTGTCAACTTTAGTTTCCATTTTTTCTACCAAGAAATTAGCATTGTAAACATTAAATAACTTGGTTGTTTCTACAACTAGACTTTGTTCTAGATCTTTAGACCTAACAATATGGTGCATCAAGGTAAACTGTCAGCACCAAATATGGAGCCACTTTGATATGCTTAAATTAATCTGTCCTTCTCTGGATTCTCTGGTTTATTGTGTCCTGATGTGGTTTTACTTACCTTTCCAGGTTAATAATTAGAAGAGCCCACCTGCTGGAGGACGCTTTCAACCAGATCATGTGTTATTCTCGCAAAGACCTCCAGAGAAGCAGGCTTTACGTCAGCTTTATTGGAGAAGAAGGGTTGGTATTATTGAGATCATTTAAGTGACGTTTCTACATTGCAACAGGTGTTTATCTCATACAAATTGTAGCTGTAATTTAAATGAAGATGCCCCTTTAGTTCATTTTACATTTTGTAACCTAAACCACATTACAGTATTATTACATATATTTGTGCGTTGATTGGACATTATCAGTGCATTATATATAGCCGTCTGTTTTTCTTCAGGCTGGACTATAGTGGTCCATCCAGAGAGTTCTTCTTCCTGGTCTCCCGTGAGCTCTTTAACCCATACTATGGACTGTTTGAATACTCAGCTAATGACACTTACACTGTGCAGATCAGCCCCATGTCAGCCTTTGTGGACAGCCATCATGAATGGTAATCGATCAATGGATGGATGAATTGAATTGAATTTACAGCAAATGTCCAAAGGGTATAATAATCTTGTCTTCTTTAGGTTCCGGTTCAGCGGACGCATCCTGGGGCTTGCTCTAATTCATCAGTATCTGTTGGATGCATTCTTCACCCGACCCTTCTACAAAGGCCTTCTTCGCATGTGAGTCTTCACTTGTTTTAAGCACTTGAGGATGTAACATCTGTTTAATTCTGTCACTTAATATGTAATTTATATCTCTCTGCAGTCCATGTGATTTGAGTGATCTAGAGTTTTTGGATGAGGAGTTCCATCAGAGTCTCCAGTGGATGAAGGACAATGACATTGAGGATATGCTAGACCTCACCTTTACTGTCAATGAGGAGGTGTTTGGACAGGTATTAACAGCTTATGGGTGTGTGTTTGTGTTTTGGCTGATAGCGTCAGTATATTTAGAGGACTAATCTGGGATTTAGCGAATCTCTCAAAATTTGATGGTAAATATTTGACATTTACATCTAGAAAAGCCCTAAACCCCCACAAGAGTAACATATCTGCGAAAGTGTTATTTTAGTATTATTTATAGACCGTTAGTATGTATTATTATGAATAGTAGTATTCATATTCTGAATTATTATTGTTTAATAATTAATATTAATATTTTTTTTATATTTTCAATTTTATTTTAAAATTCAAAGTAGTATTCAAAGTAATTTTATGTGCTTTTGTCATTTTATTGTCTATTTAGCATTAATTATTTTTTTTGTTTCAATTTTTGGGTTTTACGTTTTTCATCCAATATTTATATTTCATTTTGTTTCAGCTTTATTTCAGTTACCGTAAAACATTAAAACAAGTTGGCGCTGATAGCCTAGTGGGCAGTGCGCCAACATATAATGCTGTTGCGTTATGGGCGTCCCGATATCGAATCCCAGCCCCTCGCCCCCACTTCACTTCCTATCTGCTCCATACTATCATAATAAAGGCAAAACGGCAAAAACAAATCTAAAAACAAAACCCATTAAAACATACTTTTCATATTTTTTCTGTTTTTCTATATATTACTTTTCTAAGTGAAATTATTTGCATTTTTAGTGATATGATTGTAGTTTTCGCCAGGCAGTTAGTAAAAAAACAATAAACAATTCCCGCAAATAAACAAGCAAACATCCTAGCCACAACTCAGACAACAGCCTAAAACCACATGTTAAATCTATTTTAGTTAGCCAAGGTTATTGTGAAATGATATAATATGAGAGTGAACTGGAGGCTTCTTTATGTCAGATTACAGAGCGTGAGCTGAAGCCGGGTGGGTCTGGCATCCCTGTGTCAGACAAGAACAAGAAAGAATACATTGAACGCATGGTGAAGTGGCGGATTGAGAGAGGTGTGGCCCAGCAGACAGAGAGTCTCGTGAGAGGATTCTATGAGGTATGATGTCATCTGAGTCTGTGAATATTAATGACTCATGATTTAACTCTGGTTGATCTGAGACCATGTGACTGTACAGGTGGTGGACGTCCGTCTCGTCTCCGTGTTTGATGCCCGAGAGCTGGAGCTGGTCATTGCTGGGACAGCGGAGATTGACCTAGCCGATTGGAGAAGCAATACAGAATACAGAGGAGGTATTTTGCTGGAAGAGATTCAGGTGTTGTTTTACACCAGGGTATTATAATGTATATATTACAACTGGATATCATAATGTGACTTTATCTCTGTCTTTGAAGGTTACCATGATAACCACATAGTGATTCGATGGTTCTGGGCTGCAGTGGAGCGTTTCAACAACGAACAGAGACTACGACTCCTTCAGGTACACCCAGATCTCACAAACAGAATGGATTTGATATACTACCATTCAAAAGTTTGAAGTTTTTTTTTTTTTTTTTTTTTTTTTTTTTTTTAATAATTTAATATTTTTATTCAGCAAGGATATGCTAAATTGATTAAGAGTGACAATAAAGACATTCATATTGTTACAAAATATTTCCATTTCAAATAAAATTAATACTTTTGATTAGCAAAGATGCATTCAATTTACCAAAAGTGACAGTAATGACATTTATAATGTTTTAAAAGATAAATGCTGTTATTTTGAAATTTCCACTAAGCAAACAATCCTGCCAAAAAATTGTCACAGTTTCCATAAAAATATTAAGCAGAAATTGTTTTCAACATTGATAATCTTAAGAATTTTTTTCTTGAGCTCAACATATTAGAATGATTTCTAAAGCACATTGTGACACTTAAGA
This sequence comes from Sinocyclocheilus anshuiensis, assembly GCF_001515605.1. Lineage (NCBI taxonomy): Eukaryota > Metazoa > Chordata > Actinopteri > Cypriniformes > Cyprinidae > Sinocyclocheilus > Sinocyclocheilus anshuiensis. The sequence goes on from NW_015554153.1 coordinate 201,446, forward strand.
CTGGAGTAATGGCTGCTGAAAATTCAGCTTTGCCATCACAGGAATAAATTACATTTTAAAATGTTAAAATAGAAAACAGTTATCTTAAATTGCACTAATATTTCACAATATTACTTTTTTTACTGTATTTTTTTTTTACTAAATAAATGCAGCCGTCAGCGCTGATAGCCTCGTGGCTAGTGTGTCGACATATAGAGCAACTGCGCTCACAGCGACCCGAGTTCGAATCCCGCCTCGAGGTCATTTGCTGATCCCGCTCCCCTCTCTCCACCCCAATACTTTCCTGTCATCTCTCCACTGTCCTCTCAAAATAAAAGGCACAAAAAGCCCATAAATATAACTTAAATAAATGCAGCCTTGAGAGCATAAGAGACTCTTACTGAAAAGAATCTCACTGACTGAAATTAGCCAAGTCAACATGTACTTTGCTTTTTTCCAGTTTGTTACAGGCACTTCCAGCATTCCCTATGAGGGTTTTGCCTCTCTGCGGGGCAGCAATGGCCCACGTCGATTCTGTGTGGAGAAATGGGGCAAAGTGTCCTCCCTCCCACGGTATTTCTGAGCTTTTTTATGTCTAGTGTCTCACACAAGGATATTACAGTAACTTTTATGTGTTAACCCATACTGATTATCAATCAGCTAATGCCACATTGTCTTTATATGTTGGTGTAGGGCTCACACCTGCTTTAACCGCCTGGATCTCCCTCCCTACCCCTCCTTCTCCATGCTCTACGAGAAGATGCTCACTGCTGTGGAGGAGACCAGCACCTTTGGTCTGGAGTGAGCTCCCATCACAGCAAAAGTGCTACTGATTTTTTTTTCTTTCCCAGTTCTCCACAACCTGGCTTACCATGCAGGCTTCATTCTCATCCCTCACTCTTCCCTACGACCTTGGTAACCGGACACTTATATAATTGTTTTGTCAAAGTCTACGGAACTGGAATATATGCCATCAAATGACTCACTGGGCATGTGCCAACTCCTGCTCTATATTGTATGGAATCAAAATCCTGTGATAACTGCATTCAATTCCTCACACAAAAACAGACTTATACAGTCACAGAAATCAGAGCTGGAGTCTTGATCATCTGGTTTTGTTTTTTCTGTCTGGACCAGTACATTGATCTACGCTGTAGGGTTTTGCCTTTTGTTCTTGAATGAGCTGCGTTTTTAAGTCCAAAGATGTTTCATTACAGTAATGTAGTCACTCTATTTCATATCTGTAGGGTTTGAAGGAACAAACCTGTGGTAGTTTTTGCTGCAGGGCTTTGTCATGGCAATATGATGTCAGTTAAGACCAACTTTTTTGGTTTCAGAGGTTTCACTTCGGCGGTCTTGGTTTTGAGGGGTCTGACCTAAATGATATTGATCTGGGCTGCAGCTCTGAAAACACAACTTTTTTTCCCATCTTTTAAGAGAATGAAAACACACAAAACAGCATGCACACTCTTTTATAGAGATTCTTGCACCAAATGTAGTGGTTGTAGAATAGCAACCTGAACGTCCTAGGTTCAAACCGTGAGCTAGAAATTTCCTCTATCACCTCTTGTGCCCTTGAGCAAGACATTTATCAGCAGACTGTTCCAGGGGACTGTAAATGTAGTAATTCACTCTGGTTGGTCGACACTGATTAACTAACAAACACCAACACTTAGTACTTTGTTACATGCACACATTTTTAAATCCACTTCAACCTTTTATGCAACCCACAAATGTTACTAAAAACTATGAATGTATAAACACTGATCACCATGTGCAATATGTGCTACAGATTTTTGTGTATCAGGAAAGGTAGATTTGTTCTTAGAGTCCATCATAAGGAGACCTATTGCTCTAAACTGTCGAGACACACAAACAGTGGCCTTGAAATTGTCTTTATTAAAATTTATAGTTGGGTATAGTTAATAACATGGTGATGTGTGCAGTCCACTGGAGTAACTTAAAACCAGGGCTGCAGTGGTTAAAAAACCAGTAAAACGTGAACAAGCTTCTTCTGGAAAATGAAAGGGGGAAAAAAACAAAGAAAAAGATGAGAAGAACTGTTTAACATGTGTAGGGAGCAGCAAGCCAAACTGAAACACCCTTGCACAAGAGGTATGAAGTGTTTTGGAAATATGGCATAATAATGGAACAATCTCTTGAGCAGGAATTTCCATTTAATGGACCACAGATAGAAGCTCAACACTAAAATAAAGGATGAAAAGGTCCTCATTTTTGGGTGACAAGTTGCACCCCTCGTTTACAGACATGTAGTTTTTTTCTGTGGTCCCTTTCCCAAGCCCTCACACACACACACACACACACACACACACACACACACACACACACACACACACACACACACTCACTCAGCAATACAAGGAAATCACACATTCACACCATACAAATGCTGATCTGGCCAAAGCACGGATCCTAGGATATGGATTTGTCTTGAAACAGCTCCTTTCTCTATGTAATTGATCTTTGGATAAAATACTGCATGCAGGGTCAAAGAAGCAGTACCTGAGTTTGACCCTTAGATGGCGTTGTGTTATAGTTTGATATTGCATGCTGGAATTAGTGAAACAACACGAGTCCAGATTAGTTTAATTTGCATGAGAAATTGCTGAATCGGGTGGGATGGGATTGGGGACAAAAATAAATAAATAAAATCACTTTCATACTTTTCATACTTCATCTGCGCTGTTATTTAAACTTTATGGGTCACTGATCGTGTAAAACGATGCCGATGAAAGAGCCATCACTTGAAAACTGTTGGTGATAATGTGAACCTGCATGCGTTCCATGATGTGTCCATATTTGTATATAGCTGTAATATATGTCAGTCTTGTCCCGTGTTTAAATTATATTTTGCACTGAATGTACCAGTGATTTGAGTCCTAGTCTGGTCTCTTTTGGTGTTTGTCTTTGTGATTTGTGACTGCTTTCATTTGTTTGGCAAATACTGGTACTTTTCCCATGATTTACATTTTATCTTTCTGCTAGGCCAATCAAACAACAAAAAAAGTCAAAAAAGTCAGTTTACTCACTGAGTTTGTCTTTCCATGTTCCAAAGTCCAGTACTTCAGTTGTCAACTGGAGGGACAAGAAAACCCAAAGATTCAGACCTACAAAGTTCCAGTTCCTCAGCATCTGACAGTATTACAACATGCAAAACAGATAAGCAGGAACACTCAAACAAAAATAATTACTGATTCCCAAATGCATGAGTAGTATGTTTATTATGAATCATTCGTTACCCTGGACCACAAAACCAGTCATAAGTTGCACAGGTATACATTGTATGAAAATAAAAAATGATTGATTTTTCTTTTATGCCAAAAAATCATTAGGATATTAAGTAAAGGCCATGTTCCATGAAGATAGTTTGTAAATTTCCTACCTACCTACCTATTTCCTTCCTACCTATATGCATTACTAAGAACTTAATTTGGACAATTTTAAAGGCGAATTTCTCAATATTTAAAATTTTTTGTACCCTCAGATTCCAGATTTTCAAATAGTTGTATCTCAGCCTCAGTATCTCAGATGATAAACCTTACAAAAAAAAAAAAAAACGACCCTTATGACTGGTTCACATTTTAAGAATGCATAATATATCAGCACCATATTGTATATTGTTGATTACGTGATCGGTATTACTGGATAGGCTATTTTATTTAATTTATTTGCTTATTTTAATATTGAGATAGCTATCACAAATTTAATGAAACAGTACTAGACCTATATCGGCCATTTATCGTTATTGCCAAAGCATTAAATTACTGATTAATTATCTATCTGTCTATCTGTCTATCTGTCTGTCTGTCTGTCTCTGTCTGTCTGTCTATTCAATTCAGTTCAATTCAAAATTGCTTTTAAGCTTAGTATACGTGTACAAAAAGATCATTATTATAATATAATAACAATAATAATATTAAATGAACATCATATTAATAGAATGGAATATTATAACATCTTAGAAGTATTAAACTGTAACAAATTAGATCGTGTGAACATTTGATACCACAGTCTTTAACTTACATAGAAACACACATACATACTAAGGATCACTGTGGTGGACAGTAGGGCAACACACTGAGGTCAGACACAACACACATTCACCTGCTGTCTCTCAGGCTGTGGCACATCCACACGTATCTCGCAGCCAGTGCTGCTGTCTGTCCCTCTCCTAATACTATCTTTATTTGTTCTGTTTCACTAATGGCTGTAAAGTTATTTTTTAAGTTGGTGAATTTGTTGAAGTAGAGGTTTCTTATGGATATGCATTTATGACAGTGAAGGAGGAAGTGCGTCTCTGTCTCGATCTCTCCTGTCTCACAGTGAGCACACACTCTTTGCTCTCTGGGGAACCAGCTCTTTCTGTGTCTGCCAGTCTCGATGGTTAGACTGTGCTCACTGAGCCTGTACTTGGTCAGGATCAGTCTCTGCTTTGTGTCTCTGACACTCTGGAGATAATCTTCCAATTCATAATTTGATTTTAGAGTTCGATAGAATTGTAATTTACTTTGCAGTTTCCTGATCCCAATGTTCCAGATATGTATTTTTAGATTGTTTGATAATTTGATTTATTTTGATGTTCGGGTGAGTGCTGGTTTGAGACTGGTTAGTGTTAGTTAGTCAGGTTAGTAAGTCTCAGAACTAGCTGACTGAGTGGACTCTTTTCAGGGTTCAGTTCTTGGGTTTGTAGTGCTTTAAAATGTAGCGATTCTGTGGGACTTGATTTAAGATGCACCCAGAATTTGAGAGATCTTTTATGCATATTGATAATGAATGGGAATCGGCCTAATTCTGCCCTACATGTGTTATTGGGTGTTTTTCTTTGTAGTTTTAGAATCATTTTGCAGAATTCTGTGTAGGGCTTCTGTTGGATGTTTGTCCCATCTAGTGTAGCTCTGATCACTGAGTGGACCCCAAACCTCACTTCCATACAGTGCTATGGGCTGAATCACACTATCAAAGATTTTACACCAAATTGGAAGCAGCATTTCAATATTTTTGAATTTGGTCTTGATTGCGTATAGAGCTCTTCGAGCTTTATCTTTGAGAGCATTCACTGCCAAACTGAAACTCCTCCATGCAGTGATGATCAGGCCGAGGTAAGTGTACTGCATCGTGTGTTCTAGGGCGGTGCTGCCTCTGAACTGGTATCTGTGTTCCTGACACCTGGGCTTTTTCTGAAAGACCAGAATGTTGGTCTTTTTGAGATTTACTGCCAGGGCCCAGTTCTGGCAGTAGTTCTCCAGCAGGTCCAGGTGCTGCTGTAGTCCCTGTGGGGTGGATGACAGCAGCACCAGATCATCTGCGTACAGCAAAAGCTTGATGTTTTTGTCTTGTAAGTCCTGTAAGTCTTACTTGTAGAGTAAGTTATGCCTTGTCTGTCTGTCTGTCTGTCTATCTGTCTGTCTATCTATCTATCTATCTATCTATCTATCTATCTATCTATCTATCTATCTATCTATCTATCTATCTATCTATCTATCTATCTATCTATCTATCTATCTATCTATCTATCTATCTATCTATCTATCTATCTATCTATCTATCTATCTATCTATCTATCTATCTATCTATCTATCTATCTATCTATCTATCTATCTATCTATCTATCTATCTATCTATCTATCTATCTATCTATCTATCTATCTATCTATCTATCTATCTATCTATCTATCTATCTATCTATCTATCTATCTATCTATCTATCTATCTATCTATCTATCTATCTATCTTATTGATTTTGATTATCTATCTATCTATCATTTTGATTATCTATCTATCATCTATCTATCTATCTATCTATCTATCTATCTATCTATCTATCTATCTCTACTTGTCTATAAATCACTTAACAATCAAGCTCCTTCTTATTTATCTGATTTACTCCACCCTTACTCCTCGAAGAGGGGACTTAGATCAGAGGGCAAATTTCTCCTTCAGACCCCTAGAACCCGCTTAAAAACCAGAGGATCTAGAGCCTTTGAAGTGGCTGGTCCCACCCTCTGGAACAACTTACCTGTTCACATCAGAACTGTATATTATTGTATGTTGTGCAGCACTTTCGTCGGCCTTGTTTCGTGCTTAAATGTGCTCTAAAAATAAAACTGAACTTGAACTCTATCTATCTATCTATCTATCTATCTATCTATCTATCTATCTATCTATCTATCTATCTCTGTGTCGGCCTGTCTGTCTGTCTGTCTGTATACCTATCTATCCTCTATCTATCTGTCTGTCTGTCTGTCTATCTATCATCGTCGGTCTATCTGTCTGTCTGTCTGTATATCTATCTGTCTGTCTGTCTATGTCTGTCTGTCTGTCTGTA
>NW_015554153.1:208051-217275 GCF_001515605.1 Sinocyclocheilus anshuiensis
TCTATCTATCTATCTATCTATCTATCTATCTATGTATCTATCTCTGTCTGTCTGTCTGTATATCTATCTACCTATCTATCTCTGTCTGTCTGTATATCTATCTATCTATCTATCTATCTATCTATCTATATATCTATCTATCTATCTCTGTCTGTCTGTCTATCTATCTATCTATCTCTGTCTGTCTATCTCTGTCTGTCTGTATATCTATCTGTCTGTCTGTCTGTCTATCTTTGTCTGTATATCTATCTATCTATCTATCTATCTATCTATCTATCTATCGTACAATGGGCGAAATTCTAACGATCATGAGATGACGATAGAGGTGACGTAGCGCTGGCATCAGAGCAGAATTTGAAACCGTGGAGCCGGTGGACAAGAGGCGAATCTACGAATCGAAGCCGATTTACCTCGGCATGGACTAGTTAGCCAGACAAGCGTTTACTCTGCGTTCAGCTTCTTTCAGAGTTTATTAGATAGTTTGTCCGCTGTTGTTCCCGTGAGAAGAGGAAGAGGGTGTCCGTTCTAAACTTTAGTGGAGTGATTTTGTCCTGCGTGAAACACAGCGCTGTCGGTCGGTCGGTCGGTCGGTCGGTCGGTCGGTGTGTATTTTTAACAAAATGAGGCGAATCTCTTTGTCCGTTTGTCTAAATAAAGGACAGAGTTTAATCTGGGAGTTTTAGCGTTATCTTTGAAAGCTAAATGAGCTAATCTGCGCTAGCTGGAAGCTCTTCGCATCGGTTATCGTGTTCAAACTCAACTGAACTCCACTAAAGCGACTTAATTTATTGTCAACTCTTTCTGAATAACCGCGAACTAAACTCTTACTAAAGCCTTTTCGCGTGAACACCGTGAAGAGGCCGGTGGCAGTGGGTGTTTTTTTCTCCTGGTAGTGAGTCTGAACATGAGCAAAGTGCTGGCTAAGTGATAATAAGCGGTCTGCAGATTGACTGGACACTTGCGGGACACTCGCTGGAGATGATGGCCCGGAGGAGGCTGGACAGTCGCAGTGGATCCTCGGCTCTGCTGTCAGAGATCCACACTCGCATCCACACGGATCCTCTGGACGCCGTGTTTGACATGAGCAACGAACTGGGCAGGTGTGTAAAATACTCCTCATTACCTTAAAGATGTCTTCTTTTAAGTGTTTCCATGTTTCATTTGATGTTGTCATAAAGTTTTTATGTATGTTGATGAACATTAAAGTGACTGCACACATGATGATGTAAATATTTGTCTGTAAATATGTATATGCATGGGTTTCTGTTCTGTCATATCTTGAAATTCTGTGATACTAAAGTACTGTCATTTTTAATGAAATAAAGTACTTGTCACTAGTAGTTTTAGGGAACTATAGCTTGTTTTTGTAGTTTCAATTTATTGCTCTACACATCATCTCATGTCTTTGAGTATGTGTTTATAGTTTGAATATTTATTATTACAATTTAGTATCAAATGATTCTTAAGATATCATTCTACAGTAGTCAACATTTGAAGTGGATCAGAAAAGTTCATCAAAGTTGTCCTAAGACAAGAACACATTTTGGTTTTAGGACAACTTTGATGAAAGGTTTTGATCCACTTCAAATGTTGACTAGTGTAATATGTCAGGTGCCCACAAAACTTTTCCTATTATTATCAATGTTGAGCACTGTTGTGCTGCTTAATATTTTAGTGGAAACTGTGTTTTTTGTTCTTAATTGTAATTTTTAATCAACTTAATACATCCTTGCTTTATAAAATGTACTTGTTATTTCATCTCATTGGGTATGTGCATATAGTTGTAATATTTACAGCATCATTACCATTAAGGGAATTGTTGTGGTCCCAAATCATAAGGCAAAATATGAACTGTAGGATAGATGTGTTCCTGGTTTATTTTGTTTATTTTTTGACAGAGTCAGTAGGACTGAAGGTTGTCTGGAGTATGGAGTCTGTCCTGCTTAGCTATTCAGGATTGGAAAGACCTTGCTCACTGAACTGTGACTAATATGTGTGTGTGTTTGTGTGTGTGTGTGTGTGTCTGCTAAAGCACTACAGCACGGCTTTGGATCTTGCAGGAAGGAAACCCATGTGGGAACCAGACCCAGTTTTGTGCTGTGCTGTAGATTGAACTGTGAATACTGAGAAAGAGGAAGTGACATTGGTCTCTTCCTCTTTCTCTCTCACCATTTGCATACAGCCTTATTCGGGTTGTTTTTATGCTGCTGGCTGTGTTGTTTAACAGGAAATTATTTCACAGTTCACTTATAGTTTTAACTCTTCAGTGCGAAGATGTTTTGTTGTTTGTTTCTGTGGAGGAAGGTGCAGTTCTGTGCAAATAAACTAGTAAATATGAGTGGGAATACCGTTAATTGTTACATGGTTTTCATGAGATGACGACATGCAAAGTTGTTCAGATAGAGCAGTTTCGTTTTGAATCGGGACCATAAGAATGGTTTTATTGGTGTTTACTTGCATTGGAAAATACCTTGAAATGTCAGGGATTTTTCCCTGGTCTGGGAGAGTCACAGAAATGGTTAAAATGCTAAGAAATCATGGAAATATCAGTATTGATTCTAGCCATACGCAGGGTTTTCGTTATCATATTGATATACACAATTCAAAACATTTGAGGTCTGTTTTTTTTAAATAAATAAATAGCTACTTCTAGCAAGCATGCATTAAATTAATCAAAAGTGACAGTAAAGATGTTACAAAGGATTTCAAATAAATGCTGTTTTTCAGAACTTTCTAATCATCAAAGAATCCTGAAAAAAGTGTCATGGTTTTCACAAAAATATCAAGTAGCTGTTTAGCTGCTGTGTTCAACATTAATAATTAGATGAAATGTTGCTCAAATCAGCATATTAAAATGATTTTTAAAGGATATGATACTAAAGATTGGGGTAATGGTTGTTGCATATTAAAATATACTGAAATAGAAAACAGTTGTGATTTAATATTTCCCAATATTACAGTTTTTTTTTTTAGCTTGGTTAGTACATAAGTCTATTTCACAAACTTTTGATATTAGGTAGTATATACTTTTTTATAGTTTTGATTTTGACTCTGCTTTGACCTTTTTTTTTTTTGACTTTTCCAAGATCTAAATGGATACAGTATGTGCGGTATACAGTACAGCACAGTATGATACATCCTAACATAATATATTATAACAAAATCTGTTTACAGTCTGGTCCAAAGAATTGTGGGATTGATTTTGAGTATATGCTTATATCCTAATGTCTCACCTGTTCATGTTGTGACAGTAATTGCAGTTTTTACAGTAAAGACTGGCCCACATCAGTCATCTAACCTGATATTAAGCTGTGAGAACATCTAATGGAGGGTTTGAATCATTTAATAACCATCTGTGTCAGTAAGAGCTTTAGTGTGAAACTGTGAATGAGAGAACTGCTTTAGGTGTGACTGATTGAATGCAAACTGTGACATCTTTAAAGTGCATCATAAAAAAAAGATATTAGAACTTAAGGTACTTTATTTATAACTTAAAAATTTCCAATTGACACATTCTGCCTCCATTATGCTCATTTGTGACCCTGGACCACAAAACCAGTCTTAAGTCGCTGGGGTATGTTTGTAGCAATAGCCAAAAATACATTGTATGGGTCAAAATGATTGATTTTTCTTTTATGCCAAAAATCATTAGGATATTAAGTAAAGAACATGTTCCATGAAGATATTTTGTAAATTTCCTACTGTAAATATATTAAAACTTAATTTTTGATTAGTAATATGCATTGCTAAGAACTTCATTTGCATCCTCAGATTCCAGATTTCAAATAGTTGTATCTCAGCCTAATATTGTCCTATCCTAACAAACTATACATCAATGGAAAGCTTATGTATTCAGCTTTCATATGATGTATAAATCTCAATTTTGAAAAATTGACCCTTATGACTGGTTTTGTGGTCCAGGGTCACATTTTATTCTTTCTCTATATTTTTTCTATTTCTGTTTGTCTTCCTCAGGGGGAAGTTTGCAGTGGTGAAGAGGTGTGCGGAAAAGGCCACAGGGAAAGTCTTCGCTGCAAAGTTCATCAAGAAGCGGCGACGAGGTCGCGACTGCAGGGCGGAGGTCATTCATGAGATCGCTGTTTTAGAGGCAGCAAAGAACAATCCTCGTGTGGTGAACCTGCACTCTGTATATGAGACCGATCATGACCTCGTTCTAATGCTGGAATAGTGAGTGATGTGATTTGATATATAAATTGTACGCCCAGTTCACGGAACAATTGTTGAGCTCAGTACTAAGAATAACTGTGAATGTGTTTGTGCGCCAGTGCGGCGGGTGGTGAGATATTTGACCACTGTGTGTCAGAGGAGCTGCTGCCCGAAGGTCAGATCACCCGTCTGATCCGACAGATGCTTGAGGGAATTCACCTACTGCACCAGAGCAGCGTGGTCCACCTGGACTTGAAGGTCAGATGCACGGCTGCCTTCAACACCTTCATTGGACACATTTTGAATTAGATGATCTATATTTCTTCTAAAGTTTTATTTATTATTGAGACAATGTTTTTCTTTCATTCAGCCCCAGAATATTCTCCTGACGAGTCTGAGCCCATTGGGGGATATAAAGATAGTGGATTTTGGCTTGGCCCGCAGGTTGGGCTCTGCTGGGGAGCTCAGAGAGATTCTGGGAACCCCTGAGTATGTCGGTAAGGTTTATTCAGTGCCATTCATCTTCAAATTCACACATATCTCTGTATTCATGGGCTCATCACAACAGAAGAGTTCATGCTCAGTGAAAATGATGTATATAGTGATTTTTGTTTGTTTGTTTGTTTTAATGATATATCCAGCCCCTGAGATCTTGAACTATGAACCAATCACCACAGCAACAGACCTCTGGTGAGTCTTAATCTTTTTCATCAGGTGTTTCAATATACAAGGTTCTCCAGGGTCATATCCAGACCTGGAAAAGTCATGGGACATTAATAAAATTGTAGAAGGTCATGGAAATTCCAATGGTCATTAGACAGTTTTCTATTTATACTCATAGTTCATGGACAACTCTGAATGTAGTGAAAAGTCTGGCCATCACATGCTTATACCATATTCTGCTAAGTAAAGAAACAAAATATACTACTGTTCAAAAGTTTGGCGTCAGTAAAAATATTTTTAAACGTTTTTAAAGATTTCTCTTGTGCTCCCCAAGGCTGTATTTAAAAATACAGTGAAACCATTATTATTGTGAAATATTATTACAAATGTTTTAAAAATATATTTATTTGAATATATTTTAAAATGTACTTTATTCCTGTGATGGCAAATCTGAATTTTCATCAGCCATTACTCTAGTCTTCAGTGTCACACGATCCTTCAGAAGTCATTCTAATATGCTGCTTTGGTGCTCAAAAACATTTCTTATTAACATCAATGTTGCTTAATTTTATTCAAAATGAGCTAGAATGTGGTAAGCTAAAATGTGCCTCGAAACCATCTGAAACCAGCCAATAGACCAGCATGATCAGGCAGGGAGATGCGAGACTAGAAAACCAGCTGAGGTAGCAGCAGGATGGTCTGATACTAGAGGCAAAACACTTTGTGCTAACAAGGGATATTTCATGTTTGGTGTCATATGTTGTTGTTTAAGCTGGTTTTTAACTGATTGTGTGTCTGTTGATATTAGGAGTGTGGGCGTGATCACCTATATGCTGGTGACAGGAGAGTCTCCCTTCGCTGGCGAGGATAAACAGGAGACCTTCCTAAATGTATCCCAGGTGAACGTGGACTACAGCAGAGAGGCTTTCTCAAGAGTGTCTGAACTGGCTGTCGACTTCGTCCAGAAACTGCTGGTCAAAGCACCGGAGTGAGTCTGCCCTTGCGATTCTGATTTCAGACAGTTAGAGGAAGTGAAGCTTGTTTGCCAAGCTCAGTGCTGCGCAATATAATGTACGCTAGTGCTTCTAGATGAAGAGTCATATGATAAGTGCTATGGGAAACTCTTTCCCACTTACAGAGCGGTAATTATTCAGGGTCATACAAATTTTATTATGCAGAACATAGTTTCAGAAATGAAGTAATTTCAGCAGGCTTACAAATTAACTTGTCCAATGATCACTCTTATATGGCTCAAAGTACTTCCAGAATATTGACTTTCCCCATTGCCATAGATTGTATAACTATTGGTTATCACAAAGTATAAAGTCCAGGTTTCATTTTCTTTTCATTTGTCTTCAGACATTCACACATTTGCAGAAAACATTTAAGCCTGAGAGCAACTGAGATTAAATGAGGTCAGACTGTTAAGCAAAAATGGCAGCAAAAAGTTTGGTATGGTAGATTTCCACTTGCTGTCATAAACTAATTAATGTACTTTGGTTTTATTACTACTCTTTACTGTTTCAGCATAATAGTATCAGAATGTTTTCCATTCAGCCACATATCAAAGTCCTTTACGTGAATTCTCCCCTGCTTTATCAGGGATCGTCCCAGTGCAGCCGATTGCATGACCCATCCCTGGCTGTGGCTCCATTGTCCAGGTTCTGATCCGATCCCCGTGACCCCACGCACTCCCCGGGAAAGGAGTTTCGGTGGGAAGTGGTCTGCGCCACCTGAGGATCCCGAAGACAAAGAGAACATTCTGGACTCACCGCACGCCAAGAGGTTTCGTTTTGAGGAGGGCATGTCAGCCACGGGCGACGGAGACCACTTGTGCTGATCCGAAAGGGAAACGCACTTGCACCGAATAGCATATTTGGTCCGTTTTGTTGGCCCCCACACAGCACCAGCAAACACGCTTCTGTCCTAATGCTGTTTTCAATATCCTTTGGCCAACCAAAGATGATTTTATTTTACAAAAGGGCCCAATCTAGTGTAATGTTAATATTATAATAGTGAGAATCTAAATATCTATGTTGCTGTCCTGTCTCAAGATGCCTTTTCCTGCCATCTTTGGATTTTAAATGATTCATTTGAATATTTTAATTGCCATTCAGTATCGATTTAATTTTCTGCTGATCTCAGCCCATGTTAATCTCAACACTATTTCCATTACTGCACTTTGAAAAAGACAGACGCTCGAGAGCTTTAATTCTGCTTTAATGAAGGATGAGAGTGTCTGAGCACACTAAAGAGTCTCTTTGCTCTTTGTGTCTCAACATCAGAAAGAGTTTGTATGATTAGACTCTGTTAATTCAAAAACACCTAGTGCGATGGTCTGTTAGAAAGGTTCAGTGCAGGAATGCTCTCGGTGAATGGCTGTGTGTTTTGTCTTACATTCTCTTCTTTCTTGTGGCATTGACACATAAGTGGGCTCCATAAAAATGTGACTCAACTCAAACACGCACAACACACCCTGGATTACACAAATATGTGTTTGTATTGGTCACAGATCTTCCTCTTAGATAATGACTAAAGGAATGCAGGAAAGCACTTAAACCTTCTATTATATGTGTTTGTGTCACTGAAATAAGGGAAAATATTTTTAACCACTTTAAATGTAGTAAATCAACTGTATCTGTTTTAAAATGATTTTTGTTTTAAATATTTCCTTTTTTATTGCCAATTTATTGTAAAATAAACTATTATTAAGCAACATTCTAGCATTTCCCCATGGCAGGCGCTTAGTATCTCAATGCCTGTTATGGTCTATGATACACATAATCTTGAAATGACAGTTTTTATCTATGCACCAATCTGAGGTAACAAAGGGTTTTGTTACCTTTTTTTGTACAGGTGTTTCTAAGCTAATGCTATTAACTGATGGAGGTTTCAGTCTTCGTTCATTCCGAGTCTTGTTCTCAGGGTTAGCTGTAACTGCACAGTTTACCAGTGTATATTTCTCGAGTGCCTTTGTGTGCATTTTGTTCTATGCTTGAGCCGAACAACCCGACTTGATCTTCTGTAATACCGGTGCAGCACATTTCTGTGGATATATTATTGTTAATGTTTATCCTGTTTTAATTGAGATACTGGTAGACCCTTTAAACTGATGGCCTGTTGTATTTAACTTAAATTATTTCTGTGTGCTTTTGGTCATGGAGATGTATTTGTATTCAGTGGGATTTAGAAAGGAAAACAGTTATAAGTTATATTTATGGTCTTGGATTATGTAGGGCATGAAAAGATGGGTTATCAAAGTTGGCTGTTATTGTCAAAATTATATGGTTATGTTCGGATGGTGAAGTATGTTTGGCTGTGATGAAAGTACAGGGTTTGAATTCTGGAATGAAGGCAAATGAATGTTAGAATATTGCACATCTGCACATCAGAAAGTGTGTAGTAATGCAACAAATACAACTAGATCAGCTTAAGGTTTATTGGTGTACTATTTTGTTGAGTGGCTGTTAGAACTGGAAATGTTAGTATTGCAGAATTCAGTCTTAAGGTCGAGCCCTTCGGTTATTGTTCTCTGTTTAAAGAGGTGTGAAGAGCTCATGTGTGTTTGTGTGCTCAGGGCCTTACGGTTTCCCAGAGATGTCACCAGTCTGCAATCATAATAGGGCTATTGTCTCCTAAGACGAGAGGCTCTTGTCACAGTCGTGTGCTCACTGTATGCCGTCATCTTAAAGGAAAACTTGAATCTATTCCTTGCCTGGGAAACAGCCTCAATAATGTTTAAGGGCCATGAGGTGTTTGAAGCTGGAATTCAATAGAGAATAGACCAGGCTTTGGAGAGCATTTCTGAGCAGTCACTGTGGCATTTGCAGAAAGCTTGCGACAAACTTTGTAAGGACACTTAAGGGATAAACTTTCTTGATTCTCTTTCTATCTTAGGCAGGATTAGTGAAAACTGATAATTGAAGATACTTCATTTCATGATGAAAACTGTGTATTTTGAGTTATATGTGCTAGAATAAATGATGTTCAAATTCTAATAAAGCCATTGACAGTCTAGAGTTGTAAAGGATGTACCCTTAATATATTATGTATGTTGTTGATTTATGACTCATAATAAACATGTTCAATTTTGTTTTTAAAATAAGACATCCCCCATACAACGCCATTGATTTATTTAAAATTTCCTAGCTCTGACATGTCAGACTTTAATAAATTCTTATACTTCTGAAATGCGTCATCTGACTATTTTTTCCCTCAAATTATAAAAATAAGTAATGATAATAATAAAAATGTTGTTAAGCAAATTGCCTTTCACTAAGTTCAGGGATATAGAGTATTTATCTATCTATATCCAAGGATAAAGAGTAGGATAAAGAGTATTTTTATGCTTTTTAAACTAATCAATCACACACACACACACACACATATATATA
>NW_015554153.1:217403-217860 GCF_001515605.1 Sinocyclocheilus anshuiensis
CTCTGCGGATGAGAATGGAGAAACAGGTTTTTAGTGTATTTACTCCTATTTCTGGTGCTATGAACAGTCGTTGGATGGAAAAGAGCTGTGTGAAGATTCTTCAAATATTCTTCTTTAGTTTAATAGTGTTTGCATTTGGGACGACATGAACATGAATAAGAATGTTAATAAAGAACTATTAATACAGAATATTTTTTGGGGGGGTTCTTATATATATATATATATTAGTGCTGTCAAATGATTATTCGCATCCAAAATAAAAGTGTTTGCATAATGCATGTGTTCTGTGTATATTAAGTATATATAAATACACATATAGTATATATTTTGAAAATATTTATGTATTATATTAATATAATTTATATTATGAATAAATATATATAATATATAAAAACATTTTTCTGAAATATATACATGCATGTGTGTGTATTTATATATACATAATAAATATACACAG
>NW_015554153.1:218921-255294 GCF_001515605.1 Sinocyclocheilus anshuiensis
AGTATATATATATATATATATATGTGTGTGTGTGTGTGTGTGCATTTGATGTTGTACCTTTTCCTTAATCTCATGTCAACTTGAATTGCATTATTTAAATTAATATTTAAAAATATATACAATTATTACTTCTAATTAAACAGATCACTCAAACATTTCAAAATTTTTATCGAATTACATCAGCCTGGAATGACTATGAAGCAGGAAGTACATTCATCGCATTACATTGAGGATATTGCAAAATCAACGTTCATGTAATACAATGTATTCAAGAGAACAATCCAAATAAAGTGCGCCACCTAGTCTTCGGAGATTCAATACTGGAATCGTTTTAGATGCTAACCATCAAGCAGTCAATAAAACATTTCACTACAAGTCAGTAAATAAAATATTTTAAATTAGTTTTTTTTTCCATCTAACCAAAAATATATTCTGTACATTTGATTCTAATGGAAGATCCTTAGATTTTTTTATTTGATTATCAAATAAAATAAACACCAAATATAGAACATGAACATCTGATAAATCCACAGACGTAAGACTATATGCTTAAGCAGGACTCCTAAAGGAAATACGTTTTTTTTTTCATTCAAGAGTATCCATACGTAATAACGGATACATACTTGAACAAAAATCCATGCTTTTTAATTTAACTACATAAATTAAATGTATTATTAATAAGCACTTTCAGATTTCTCTTGTTTTTTTCTATGCTGTGGGAAATGAGAGCCAAATGAATATAAGGGAGGTGATGATTTTACAAGCATATCTGCATTCCAAACAGACTATGTAAAAGAAATATCATACTATATCAGACAGAGCTGATGTAGTTAGATGCAACAGGCAACGAATAAGGCTTAATGTCAGGCAGCTAAAAGTTTTACAAGGTTGGTCATTAAGCTTCAGTCTTCTCTTGGATTTTATGAGTGTTTTGTAGGCAGCATAGTTATTCTTTCAAAGCCTGGAAACCCAAAGCTCTTGACTAACTGATATATCAGTGCAATACAAAGCTGTCTGCTCTGAAAAGAATACATTCCATGTTAAGACTTGTGAAAGCACAGATCGAGAACAGTCAGAATTCCTGAATCACCCGGAAGTGATTCTCGATGGATGCCGGCTCATCCTCAAAGTGCAGTTTCTGGCTAAGACAAGCGCCCAGATCCTCCAGAGTCTTTATAAAGTGGCGGTGCTCTCGCCCAACCCACACCCTCATTGGGTCGCATACCTCATATGGAGTGACATGGGCATGGATAGCCACCCCACTGGAGGCCAGCTCACCCAGAGCACACTTATCGGTCACCCACGTCTCACTGCCACCAGGGTGTCCTCCATCCAGCCAGTACATATCTGAAACGCTGTCCAGAAACAGCCTCAGTTCTGGATCTGCTCGCACTCCAGCCAGCTCATACACTATCTGATTGAGAACAACGCATCCTTTACTGAAGCCCACTATGGTGAGGGTGAAACCTGCAGGCAGGGGGCCAGGGGTGGATGTACCACTAAGAGGGGGTAAAGGGTTTGGGAGGCCAGCCCGCTGCATGCTGTGACCCAGGAGTGCCCTCAGGTGGCGAACGGCTCCGTAGTCTGGAGAGTGTTCTGGTGCTCCAAATAGGTTGCTCTCTACAAAGTTCTGATAGCAGCTGAACTTGTGTAGGTACATTCGGGATGCGCGGATGACCCAGATATGGCAGCCAGGGAAGCGTTGGCTCAGGGTGAGGGTGACACGCTCCAGACTCCAGGACTGCCATGGGGCAGCGTCAGGCTGATTTTAAAATATATTAAAATAGAAAACAATTATTTTAAATTGTAATTATATTTTGCAATGTTACTGTTATTACTGTATTTTTTTTTGTAAATACAGTCTTGGTAAGCATAAAATACCTTTTTCTCCCCCTCAGAAACATTACCAACCATTTTTTACGTTTTCTTTTCTCAAAATAAAGGCTTAACCAGAATATAAACTTGGAAAATAATGTGCATGTGATATGCGAACAATAAAATATGAGCATCACTCCAAGTCTAGAGGAATTCAGAAATCCTCAGAAACCTGGCATATGTGCGATAACTAAACAGACTTCTGCAGAATGTGTCGTGGGCCTGTTTTCAATGTCTAATGAAAAACTACATTTAGAGATCCAACCCAGTCGCAACAGAAGCTAAACTGTATCAAATGACTTTAGTGAATAATCAAAGAGGTGTTTTACAGGGGGTCCACAGTTTAGTACAGTCTTTTTTTTTTACAAACTAGCAATAGGCATATTTTGGATCAAATCAAAAACTGTGTAAACAATATCTAATTCCTGACTATGTTGAGCTCTTTCCTAAGGCATTATTGATTAAAAGGCCATTTAAAGCAAGGCATGCAGTCAGTGCTACTGATGACATGCATGCACCAACCTGAATGTCTCCAGGAAAGAAGACTACGTGATCGTTTCCTTGCTGCAGATCCTCTGTTTCGTTGTCGCATCGTCTCTGCGTTTCCGTGACAGGTCTTAGGAGCAGAACATCATTTACGCGGTTTTGATCGTAACCGGGGACTGAAGTCAGGCGGCGCAGCGCGGGCGCAGCAGCAGAGGTCCCGGACCCGCACAGCTCCGCCGCGGCGGTCATCTTCCTCGCTATAGCAGCTAGCGATAAACAAGCCACAATTGATCGGATACTTCCCATAAACTAAAGGATTATGTAGCGGCGACTGCGCGACCTGCAGCGTTAAGACTGAAACCATCACTGCAAAACCAGAGCAAAGAATAACGCTGCATGATCTGAACTAATCCGGTGCTCATTCAGCCGTTAAATTTGAAGCGTAGAATAAACCGAAAGGTTCAGGATAATGACATATGTATGGCGTATAATTTGTTCATATCAAACGCCGCCGAGTGGCATTTACGGGAGCGTCAAACTGTGACAACGATGCGCATGCGCGGAGTCCGCGTTCGTCAACAGCGGCAGCGCCGATACATAACGCATTTGGATTGACTGCTTGAATAGAACACTGTAGTGATTAATGCGGCACAACTATATTTAATTTACTGTCCCAAAAGTCATATTCTTTTTAAACTTCAGGAGGCGGAATCTTGACAGGAATCCTGACTCTTGTCGGTTCGATCGGTTCTTCTGAACAATTCGCGTCAAAGAATCGGTTAAAAAACGGATTCAGCGATTTACAATATGCGCCATACTGTCCCTGATTCTGGCGAGAAATATTACAGGCACTAATGTTCTGCAGGCACTGCTTTATTAGTTATTTATTATGCTTTATGTGTCAATTTGCTGCAGCCATTTTTCAGTTAATAAAACCCTAATAAAAAGTCCCTTTGGACCCAAACATTATACTTAAATTCATTTTATTATCTCTTTGTTAAACACGTTAAAATATAATTATATTCATAACCGATTTGTTTGAGTGCGTTTTATTTATTTATATTTTTCCGTTCAGACCGGTTTTGTGAAACGATTCAACTGATTTATTGAACAGTTTCGACTCAATAGAACGATTCGTTCATGAAGATTCGGACATTGCTAGCGGAAACAGCTGGGACCGAGCAAGAGCATATGAGCTGTTCTGGAGTTTAACGCCTTCAAGTAACATATTGTCCATGAAAAATAAGTACGAAGTTTGTTTGTCAGTCAGTTAGGAAAAATATCTGTTAATTATCTACTCCGCCTCTTTGTAGTAGCTACGAGCATGCTAAACTTTGGACTGTTAGACAGAAACTGATCAATATAGTGTTGTCCAGCGTTTATCAACTTACACAACACTTCAAACATGAAAGTTAATTTCGTCGTGAAGATTCATAAAACAAATATAATTTAAATGCTCATGACATTTCTGTCAACTAATTTAAAAATTCCCCACTTTATCTGTTACAACATTAGTCAATGTTGTTAAGTAAGGTTATAAAGTGTTACAGAAAATGTAGCGTCCCTGGGTTGACTGAGAACCTGGTTTGGGGTCTGTGGGCCAGTAAAGGTGTAAAGTATTTCTGCTTTCTTGAGGGATGTCCTGCTCTGCTCTGGGTCGACGGCTGGTTGCATGTCTCCTGAACATCTCAGAAGCTCGGAGAAGAGACCTGGTGGAGACAGTGGCTAGATCAGCCATCACTGACACACATGGTGAGACGGAAGAAAATGTGCCTTTAATTACTTTCAGATGAATTCAAAATGGTTATTAAACTATATTTGAAGTCATTGGGAATATTTTTGTTCCATGTCATTGCACTGAGTTGTGTCAAAACTGTCTGGATCTGTCCTTCATAAGGAAAAAAGCGTGAAGGCATCACAGTGCTAAACATCTTCAATGATGTTGACTACAACCGCTCTGTCATCACTATTGCTGCAAGCATTGACCTAATAAGTGAGTTGCCTGCTCATCCTTCCAGACGTTTTAATAAATGTCCAGTTGCGAGAACAATTGCTTTGTAGCTAATTGTACAAAAGAGGCCATTCTTTATTGTCGTCCATTTTAGGGGAAGCTGTACTGTCGGCTTGTGAGCGCGCATGCTCTCTGATTGACATGAATGTCCATGAGGGCATCCACCCATGCATGGGTGCAGTGGATCTGGTGCCTCTCTATCCACTGGGGGAGGAGGTGAGCCTTGAGGATTGTGGAAAAGTGGCCCAGGGTATGTGGCCATGCATGCAAACAAGACATTTAAATGCATTTTCTGAATCTCCAGGTTGCAAAGTATAAAAACAGTTACAATGTAGTTTTAAAGTATACATAAAATAGAAGAAAACAGCACAAACATTAGTTATTTTGGGGTCAACATTGCATTATTGATAGGGACCTATTATTATTTTTAGAATTTAGATTTGTGTCAGTGTGAATATGTCAAGTAATTTTTATTACATGAACCTTAAAGTTTAAGCACTGCTGTTTTCTTTCTTTGTGTAGCATTAGCCACGGCTCTAACGGAACGAGTCACAGGTACCAGTGTCTTTTTGTTTGGCTGGGCTGATTCTCCTCAGTGTCGAGGTCTGGCTAAGAGGAGAAAGGAGATTGGCTGGTTCAAAAAGGTCTTGGATATGTCAACCATCCAGCCAGATGTAGGTCCACAGCCCACAAGGAAATATGGTGTTACAGGTAACTTTTTTTTAAAGGGTTAGTTCACCCAAAAATGAAAATTAGCCCATGAATTACTCGCCCTCAAGGCATCCTAGGTGTATATGACTTTCTTCTTTCAGACGAATCCAGTCGGAGTTATATAAAAAATTGACTTGATCTTCCAAGCTGTTTAATGGCAGTCAGTGGGTGTTGCAGTTCATCAATCCAAAAGAAGTGAAATAAAGTGCATCCATCCATAATAAAAAGTGCCTCACGGTTCCGGGGGGTGAACAAAGGCCTCCTGTAGCAAATCGATGCGTTTTTGTAAGAAAAATAACCATATTTAAAATGTAATAATCAATTTAATCTAGCTTGCGCTCACTGTTGTACACGGAAGCAGCTCCAGGCGGATGAGGTAGGACGTCGGCGTTGCGCCGCTCAGAAGTGACGAACGCGGAAGCGCAGGGGAGAGATCAAAACAAAACAACGGTCATGAATTAGAATTCCAAACGAGGATTTGTAAAGAAGAATGTCGGAGGATTTCGATATAAGCCAAGAGGAGACTGGTTTTCCTTTGCTAAAGTAAGGAAATTTTGCTCCTGTAAACAAACGTTGGCTTTCACGAGACTCACCGGCGCATGCGCAAGGCCGACATCTTACGTCATCCTCCCAGAGCTGCTGCCGTGTACAACTGTTGGTGCAAGCTAGATTAAAGTGATTATTACGTTTTGAATATGGATATTTTTCTTACAAAAACACATCGATTCGCTACAGGAGGCCTTTGTTCACCCCCCGGAATATAGAACATAAATGGAACATCAAGGTAGATTTTGCATCACAATAAATGAACAGACCACAAAAGTTGGGTTCCAGAAGTAATAATCTAATGTATTTTCTCCAAGAATGGGACAAGTTTTTAATGGATAGTATATGCTTTTGTTGCAACTATCAGCATAATTTATTAAAAAAAAATGTAAAAACTTAAAAAAAACCTGCTTAACAAAATAATACTATTTAATAGCTAAATTCCAAGTGATTGGACTATTTTTTTATATTTGGGTATACATAAATAGTTTGCAATATGTGTTTTGTAAAGAAATATGATAGCTTTTTTTGATTAACAGGTTTAATTCAGGCCTTTTTGACCTTATTGGGGTTTTTTGGTTTTGGATTTGGCATGACATGAGGGTTGTAAATGATGACATTTTTGAGTGAGCTATCCCTTTAAGAGAGTGTTTCAATTATTTGAATTACTATTTGAACCCTCAAATAAAACAAATAACAGTTATCTAATCTGCAGGTGTTGGAGCCAGCCCCTATGTCATGAATTGTAACGTGACCATCGATACCCAGGATCTGGCCGTGGGCCGAATTGTGGCTTCAGCAATCCGTGAATCCAGTCCTAGCGGTATCCCTGGAGTTCAGGTTATGGCTCTACCACATGCAGGTGCTGTGGAGATCGCTTGTAATGTAGAGAGTTTTCAAGGTGGTCCTCCGTCTTTATCTTATGGTGAGGAAAAATGGCCAAGCTTTACCATTGGAGGGCAAAACTTCTGCCATGCTCCAGCCTCACTAATCACAGCACGAGTAGCAGAACTGGCTAGACACCATGGTGTGGCCATCAAGGGTACGGCCCTGGTGGGCTTTACCCCACGTGAGTGCCAGAGACTGGCTGAGGGAGCACTCTCAAATGGCATTGGAGAGTTCTGGAAAGAGCTGCAGCGTGTGCACATGTGAACAAGCCAAAAGCTTTCACCTCTGTGCTAAATTGCAGACTAATCAATGGTTAATTAGAGGGCATTGATTGAGCCATCAACAACTTGCCTGCTTGTTTACAAAAACAGTGCTTAAAGGTATATTTCAACCAAAAATGACAAATCTTTCATTATTTACTCGCCCTCATGTCACTCCAACGCCTATCTGTCTTATTGTCCTTCTGTGGAACACAAAAAAATAATTTTAGGAACAGTGGTAACCATAAACTTAAATTGTGTAGACAAAAACACTGGGACATTTTTCCAAATATCTCCTTTAGAGTTCTACAGAAGAAAGTAATGCAGGTATGGAATGACATGAAGGTAAGTAAATGATGACAGAATTTTCATTTAGTGGTCTCCATTAATAGTATTCATTTGGTTACAATGTGAATTTCAACTTTTAATTAACTCTTATTTTATAAAAGCCTGAAATGCCTGAGTAATGATGCTTTTTATCTAATGTTTTGTGTCAGTTTAAGTTGATGAAAAAAGCCCACATTCTGGGTATAATCAAGTTTTGATCAAATAGGACAAGCACAGTCATGCTTAGAGTAACTATATTATATAGAGTGCCTTATATGTTAATGGGTAACATGTAACATGGATATATTTTTAATTCCTGCATTTGAAGCAGTTCTGTGTATGAATGTAAAGTTTTTAATGCCATAATTTGGGTTCATTAACCGTACTTATTCATCACATGATGTTCTGCTCATAGGTGTATATAATTATACAAAGGGTAATTAGGCCAGAGCAGTTTGACTACCCCTTGATGATGTCATTTGGAGAGTTACGGATGTCAGATCTGGGACATTTAGGTGATTTAGTGCTTGAGGGAGGAAGGGAGGAACCCTTTCCTATTGCTCACATACTAGATTACACATACTATTACAAAAATGCATTGGAAGAATATCAGGGCTAGCAAGTACAGACAGCAACAGGAACTCTAATTTCACAAGCTGCTAAAGATTGACTTCAGTGATATTTTTCAGAGGAACAAGAATTCCGATAAACATGTTTTCAAAACATTCACACAAGTTTGTGCTTGACTGAGCAGATTATAAAACCTAAGCACGGGATTCCTGACTTTATAGTTATGCTTCCATCTGGAAGAGAAATATACTGTCAAACAGTGACAGTCTTATGCACAAAGATGGTCAAATTAAACGTGATGTGGTGCTTTAAACAAGATTCCATCAGTTTTTTTCTCTCACCTGTAAACATTTCACTTGTGCTGCACCAGTGTTGTCAAAGATCAAAAACGGTCTAGATGGCACAGAAAATAAAGTCATGGGGACAGTAAACACTAATTACATACACTTCCTCTGAATTCAGGCAATCCACATTTGGTACAGATTAAAATAAAAATGGGACACTAAGCAGCTGCAAAACCATTACTGAAGCCACAATTTTGACTTCATGGAGTTTGATTGCTGTGGCCCGTGACCAGTTTTATATGATAATGATATAGCTTCCCATAACAGGGTTCCTCAAATCTTGCCCTGGAGGGCCAATGTGCTGCAGAGTTTAGCTCCAACCCTGATCAAACTCACCTACCTGTGATTTTCTAATGATCCTGAATCCAGCCTCACTAATCACAGCACGAGTAGCAGAACTGGCTAGACACCATGGTGTGGCCATCAAGGGTACGGCCCTGGTGGGCTTTACCCCACGTGAGTGCCAGAGACTGGCTGAGGGAGCACTCTCAAATGGCATTGGAGAGTTCTGGAAAGAGCTGCAGCGTGTGCACATGTGAACAAGCCAAAAGCTTTCACCTCTGTGCTAAATTGCAGACTAATCAATGGTTAATTAGAGGGCATTGATTGAGCCATCAACAACTTGCCTGCTTGTTTACAAAAACAGTGCTTAAAGGTATATTTCAACCAAAAATGACAAATCTTTCATTATTTACTCGCCCTCATGTCACTCCAACGCCTATCTGTCTTATTGTCCTTCTGTGGAACACAAAAAAATAATTTTAGGAACAGTGGTAACCATAAACTTAAATTGTGTAGACAAAAACACTGGGACATTTTTCCAAATATCTCCTTTAGAGTTCTACAGAAGAAAGTAATGCAGGTATGGAATGACATGAAGGTAAGTAAATGATGACAGAATTTTCATTTAGTGGTCTCCATTAATAGTATTCATTTGGTTACAATGTGAATTTCAACTTTTAATTAACTCTTATTTTATAAAAGCCTGAAATGCCTGAGTAATGATGCTTTTTATCTAATGTTTTGTGTCAGTTTAAGTTGATGAAAAAAGCCCACATTCTGGGTATAATCAAGTTTTGATCAAATAGGACAAGCACAGTCATGCTTAGAGTAACTATATTATATAGAGTGCCTTATATGTTAATGGGTAACATGTAACATGGATATATTTTTAATTCCTGCATTTGAAGCAGTTCTGTGTATGAATGTAAAGTTTTTAATGCCATAATTTGGGTTCATTAACCGTACTTATTCATCACATGATGTTCTGCTCATAGGTGTATATAATTATACAAAGGGTAATTAGGCCAGAGCAGTTTGACTACCCCTTGATGATGTCATTTGGAGAGTTACGGATGTCAGATCTGGGACATTTAGGTGATTTAGTGCTTGAGGGAGGAAGGGAGGAACCCTTTCCTATTGCTCACATACTAGATTACACATACTATTACAAAAATGCATTGGAAGAATATCAGGGCTAGCAAGTACAGACAGCAACAGGAACTCTAATTTCACAAGCTGCTAAAGATTGACTTCAGTGATATTTTTCAGAGGAACAAGAATTCCGATAAACATGTTTTCAAAACATTCACACAAGTTTGTGCTTGACTGAGCAGATTATAAAACCTAAGCACGGGATTCCTGACTTTATAGTTATGCTTCCATCTGGAAGAGAAATATACTGTCAAACAGTGACAGTCTTATGCACAAAGATGGTCAAATTAAACGTGATGTGGTGCTTTAAACAAGATTCCATCAGTTTTTTTCTCTCACCTGTAAACATTTCACTTGTGCTGCACCAGTGTTGTCAAAGATCAAAAACGGTCTAGATGGCACAGAAAATAAAGTCATGGGGACAGTAAACACTAATTACATACACTTCCTCTGAATTCAGGCAATCCACATTTGGTACAGATTAAAATAAAAATGGGACACTAAGCAGCTGCAAAACCATTACTGAAGCCACAATTTTGACTTCATGGAGTTTGATTGCTGTGGCCCGTGACCAGTTTTATATGATAATGATATAGCTTCCCATAACAGGGTTCCTCAAATCTTGCCCTGGAGGGCCAATGTGCTGCAGAGTTTAGCTCCAACCCTGATCAAACTCACCTACCTGTGATTTTCTAATGATCCTGAAGACATTGACTAGCTTGCTCAGGTGTGTTTGATTAGGGTTAGAGCTAAACTCTGCAGGAAAGTGGATCTCTTGGGCCAGATTTTAGGATCCCTGCCATATAAGATCACAACACTATACATCAAAATTGTATAGCCTGTAATCAGATACCAGTGCTGTAATGCACGGACGTTAATCCTCTTTAAAGTTTAGGATGTTCCAAAAACACACACACACAAAATGTAGTACATGCTTGGGTCATTTTCACAAGCATGAATCACAAAGTAGATTAACACAATCATAAAGAAACTCACCATGCCACCAACACAAGAATGGAGTGCATTTTACACTTAATCCAGCTGTTTTTCTTGACAATAAACCCCTGGCTCATATTTTAATAGTGCTCACTAACCACAATCACATGAGCTGGCAAAAAAATATCTAAATGAAAACAATGCTATTAAAATATGAACTATTAAATTACGTATTAGACCATATCTTAATATGGTCATATATTGCACAATCCATATTCAATGAAATCAATTGATCTGGGTCCTACATTGGCACTGGAAATATAAAAACACCCAGTAACATACTTTACCTGGCAGACCGAATGAATATAGTTATGACATCATTCTTTCAGCAGAAAAAAAGTTGGGTGCTAGACCACAAAATGTGAAGAAATTTCATGTCACCTCTCATGGTCCAACCTTTTTTTTGTTTTTTAAACCAGAAGCATTAAACATTCTACCCTGTGCACAAGCAACACTTTGCCTAGATGCATTAACTTTACTCATGCGGCAAATGTTAAAGTGTATTAAAACTACTGGGCTAACTGAAATAAAAAAAAATGTAACTGCAGATGTAACATTAAATGTCTGTATAACAAAACATACACAAAGGTGTTACAGTATAAGAATATGCAGAATATTTCAGTGTAGTCACATTGCACTCTATAAAGGCAACAGTCTCATTCAATGTAAATGCCACTGAAAAGACCAAGTAGAACAATTACAACAACCACAGGGATTAATTTCCCAATATTTTGTTCTTGATTTATTCCTAATTAAATAATCCTAAGCGTTCAATCAAACTCTCACCTTTCCTTTCACACGGTCACTTCTGGTAAATTTTTTGGCCAAAGGGGTGGGGAACCCATATAATCAATCATCAGTCACTTTGAAGTTCACTCCCCAATTTGCAACAGCAGTTAATCATTCCTGAATCACATGACAATGCATTCACTATAAATTAACAGAAGAAAGTGCATTGAGTGTTCAAGTAGGGTGTATAGTTCAACAACACATTTAGGGAAAGGAAATAAACGGTGGGCCACTGAACCAGCACTCAATGGGCAAAGTGTGTGCCAACCATTAACTGTAACAATTTGAATTCTAACCTTTCATGATAAAATCATACTATGCAAATATTGGCAAATGACAAAGCAAAAAGCACAGGTGGTAAAACCGTAACACTGAACCTCGTATCTCTTGATTGGCAGTATTTTTTTGCGTATTGCATGTATGGTTTGTGGAGGGATTTTAGGGAGGAGTGGGAACATGGAAGTGGTTTTGCAGTCTCATCTCTTTGAAGCCCTTCTTGGGTCCCTGCCATTGCTAATGGTAACTGTGGGTTTGGGTGGAGCAGGGGGTCCCCCTGCAGTTACTGGGGGTGGTCCATTGCCTGGAACACGCCCATTTGGTCTTCCTGGAGCCCCAAAATTGGGATCCCGAGGCACAGGTGCAGCACTGTTATTGGGAAATACTGGCACAGTACCATTTCCTGTTGGACAAATAGTTAAAGGAAATGTGACTGACTTAACATAACAGACACTGTAATAGGCGTTACAGCTGTTACTCTAGTTGCATCATTAAGCAGACATTTATCAAAAGCAACTTACAGTATGCCAACAGTAGGTACAAACAGGAGCGGGATCTCAGTAAATCTAATTTCTGAGATTGAACCTGCAACCTTTGCTAGCAGATCAGATTCCAACCCCAGCACTACTAAATCAGCATTGGTTACCTTAGTACGACAGACTGTGAGAAGCACTAGCCATATTTGCTTACCTGTCTGCGCAGGAGTACCTGCATTTTGATTCGGTGGAGAATTTCCCCGCTGTTCTTTACCCTATTGAGAGGATGAGAGATAAGACACCATTAGGGCCTTTCGCACCGCTTTAGTTCCAGAACTAAATGTACAGTACTAAAGTACTGTGACGATTTTGCGCGAACTATTAACTATTGCGCGACGTTAAGCCGGTCGACAGCGACGTCACTTGTGTGCGGCGTTCAACAACAGAAACAAAGAACAACATTAACAACAGGAGGATGGAGGACGCTGTGATCGGAGCGGTGTTTTTGTTGTGTCTCGCGGGTTTCACAATAATGGACATGGAAAGTCGACGTATACGTAAAGCGATTGAAAGAACGGAAAGGAGGACTAAGAATCTCCAACAACAACTGGCAGTGCTACATTTGCTACAAGTGCCTGCACTTCAGCATCCGTCCATCTATCGCTGTTCTCCATACTTGCGAATTAAATTGACACAATGTTTACAGTATGTTTACACGGCGTTTTAAATCATGGCGGGTGAGGGCATTTTCGTACGCATTTGGCCAATCAATGTCTACTTACGTCACGATTGGTACCAGCTGTGCTTGTTAGACCCTGCTCCGGAGTAGGAGCTAATTTGGTTCTTGAAAAAGGCAGTCCAGTACTAAAATCGCACCCAGTTCCGGCGGTGCGAAAACGCCAAAAAGTGGGTAGTTCCACAATTAGTTTTGGTATTATGAAAAGGTTCCCGTGGTGCGAAAGGCCCTATTGTGTTGACTTTAGTCATAAACCAGCACCTCCTGTTATGCAGTTTAATGGCTCGGTATTTGAATGTGCATCAGCAGCAAACCAAATGTTTGCTTCTGCATAAATTACTTCTACATTCCAATTTATCTGTTCTAAACAAAGACTTTGAAATGAGGTAGAATGCAAAACAAGCAATGTTTTTCCATAATAACTGAAGCAAATTTAAGCTTGCAAATAACTGAAAGGAAGTATACTCATTGAGGCATCACACTGAGGTGCCATTTTGCATAAACAGGAAGACTGCACTCACTGTCTTGTTCTGCTGGTTAGCTTGTGCTAGCAGCTCTGGATTTGGTTCACTGAAATTAGGAACCTCAGAATACACCATACAGAACCTGTGAAAGACAATACATTATAAAATATGCTTTTAATGACTTTGCATTTACATGTATGCCTTTGGTAGAAGCTTTTATTCTAAGTGACTCACATTCAAGGTGTACATGTTATCAGTTCATGCATTCCCAGAGAATCAAACATGACCTTGGCATTGCTGGTGCCGTGCTCTCCTGTTTGAGCTACAGAAACACTTAAGTGATTGAGGGCTAGGTTTTCATATAACAAAAACGTGTGTGTGTGTGTGGAGAGAATTTCGTGATGATCAATGAGACAATGGCTGAAATTACCAGTGCTCCCATACCTTTTGCCTAGTACATCTGCCACGTTTATGATCAGAACTAACATTAAATGTTTGAGTAAAGCATAAAATCCAAACTTATATCTCACTACAGACCAGGGGTGTCTAATTATGCTCATGGAGGGCCACTTTCATGCAGGCTTTTAAGGCTTTAAATTGAGTTGAAACTAAACACGGAAAGTGATACTCCAAGAACAAGACTGGACACCCATGCTATTGACATTTCCATGAATTTTCCAGATTTGGAAAGCAAGAATATTAAAACTGAGATTTAAGGGTTCCCATGACCATGGAAAACCCCAGATTTTGAAATATTTTTTGGCATTTACTGAACACTCAAAGCATTTGCATAAAGAGATCATGCAATATCTACCCAATGATTCATCCGTCACTAGATTTTGGAACCGACACAAGGGTTAATTACCATTCCGGTTTCTCTGTCAAGTGGACATGGTTATTGCCCGGTGCTGATAAACCACAAAATGATGAACGTGGCAAATGATTATATTGCACTTTATATATTGTGAGGCAAGATTTAATACTCACTCTCCTATTTTCTGTAAGTCTCCTCCTCTTCCAGTGTACAGTGTAAGGCACCCCTTCCAGATTGAAGCATACCTAGCCAGACACACAAACATTTCCAAGTTAAAACAAACATATCTGTACATAACGCACCATGTTCATAAGCCTTAATTCATAGTCATTTATCCTCTGTACACTGTTACCACTTACATCAGTTATCGATGCTGTCTTACAGGATGCTAAGCATTTTAGACCACTTTGAGTTTGACAATCCAATAGCCACACGGGGTTTAAAGTGTCTAAGGTCTAAAAGAACTACACAGACAGACAAGAGGAGGTTCGTACCCTCTCGTAAGGCGGATGATGTCCCCGGGCTGGATGAGGCTGCCCAGCTCATCCCACACAGAGATGGCGATGCTGCCGCTCTTATCCGCCACCCTGCACGAGCGCACCTCGTGCCCGTCCTTTGTCTTCGTCACCCGACCTGCGCGTGCACAGCAAAATTCAGTCAAATCTCAGCCGTGACAAAACTACTAAAAGCACGCAAATAATTGCGCTACACGATGACAGATGCATGAAAAACCAAAGCTATAAGAACAGAGCAACAGAGAGGTCAAGCGCAACGTTAGACATGTTAGTCACGAATGTTGGCACGGAGGAATTAGCTCCTCTCATGCTAATAAACGGTCGCGAGGGGCACAGCAGTGAATCCACTTACCGATTTCCAAAACTATAAAGACGATATTAAGGTTTTTCGATCCGGGCTTTACATCTTTAATCAAGATCACAGCTTCGTTGGAGATATTCGACATTTCTGAGAGCTGAGGAGGAGGCTAGCACACCGGCTAGCGAAACCACAGCTGTGTGAGGGTTTCTTGATCTAAAGCTAAATCTGTGCTCTGAGTGGGTTGTTATATTTGCCAAATAAACTTGACTTGGCAAATAAACTTTGTTTACAAGACCCCTTTGGAATGGCTGAGGTGTTTCTAACGTAACATTTGAGGCAGTTTGTTTTCACACTTCAACATCGAGCTAAAGGAAAGTAAAAGAGGAAATATTTCCTCCTCCACGATTAAAACGATTCGTATAAAAACACTCAATTCGTTTTCCAGACAGATATGTTAGACTTCATCCTTTCCTAAACCTAAAAAACTAAGACTCCAAGACTTCGCTTCCAAGTCTGTCTCTGCTCAAAATGTCTTAACAGCATCCAGATGGATTTATACCGAGTCACGGTCTTTATGTTAGCCTACACTATCAATACACGACGTCAAATGAACAAATCGCTGTTAAAGTGGACTTTCTTTACATAAACGTGCCGGTTATGTTGCGGGTTAAGTTTAAAACCGTGTCAGTGAGTTCAGTCACACTGCCGGTCAAACTGAACACTAACGCGTCTCATTTCACCTTCCACGCAAAAATCATTAATCTGGTGTCTAATCGACATTTAAAAGCGACGAGAGTCGATCTAAAACGGATGTCAGCCGAGTAACTATAGCTGCCTAACTTTAATGTGCTTTATGAGCAGTTCGAAACTTCCAGATGGCCTTTAAAATTGATATAATTGTAGCATGTTTTCTACATGTGTAGCACTGCAAGCTTACTAAGAAAGAGAATATAAAAAATAAAAAAAATCGCAAAATAGGGGAACTCTCTATTTCACAGTGCTAACGTTATCTGCCTCTCCCTCACTAACAAAGCGTCTGATCTGCGCCAGTATGTGTTCGGTTCTTTAAATTCTACCGGATGTACCATCTCACTGTTCCGCGGGGGTGTTCAAAGATGTGTAACTGCCGTTAAATACACAAATGCGATTTTAATATACGCACATTTGAGTAAACAAACATGAGATATTGTCCAGTATCATCAACGTTGGACAGGAACGAAAGCTTTAGAGACTCAAGTGTTGGTTTTTACCGTGTTCTTGTTACATTGAGCTCAATCTGATTGGACACCGTGAAGACGCAAAATAGGGGAACTCTCTATTTCACAGTGCTAACGCTATCCGCCTCTCCCTCACTAACAAAGCGTCTGATCTGCGCCAATATGTGTTCGGTTCTTTAAATTCTACCGGATGTACCATCTCACTGTTCCGCGGGGGTGTTCAAAGATGTGTAACTGCCGTTAAATACACAAATGCGATTTTAATATACGCACATTTGAGTAAACAAACATGAGATATTGTCCAGTATCATCAACGTTGGACAGGAACGAAAGCTTTAGAGACTCAAGTGTTGGTTTTTACCGTGTTCTTGTTACATTGAGCTCAATCTGATTGGACACCGTGAAGAAAGCGTCCACATGGAAAGGAAATAACCACACACCATTTATTTCCTTGTACGATTGTCGACGTTGTGTAATATGATTTTATTACACGTTCCAAAATATTTCCAAAGGTATCTGGGTTGCATCATCACCTCAGTAATCCAATAGACTGTTGACAGTTAGCTACAAGGCCTTGTTTTTACAGTTTTGCTGTATTCTAATGGCTGGGTCCTGTATATCAGTGAAGTGCAGTTAAAACTTGCGTTGGTGTTAACATCAAGGAAATCTAACAAGTTTTTAAAGGCCATCAAAACTTGCTTCCTCTCATTTAGTGTTGTGCTTTGCGAATTCAAGTGTGAAACCATTGATTTCTGATAACTGATTTACCAGCTAGATTGTCATGAATTTTCTCACACACACACACACACACACACACACACACACAGAGACAGACAGACAGAGACACACAGACAGCTGAGATGTCTAAATTTGTTTTTAGGGGTTCAGCAACAATAATTCGCTCAGTCTCGCGCTCACACACGCGAAAAGAAGTTCGTCACGAACAGGATTCGAACCTGTGCGGGGAAACCCCATTGGATTTCGAGTCCAACGCCTTAACCTCTCGGCCACCGTGACACCGTTTTAAGTTTATTCAAATACGACATAAAAACATAATCTCAATCCAAAATGACTATACCTACGAATATTACTTTGTTAGTGTTTAAAATAGCCTAAAACAGTTACCCAACTCTATATTATTTGACATAAACAGCTCACTTAAAATACGACTCTACATAGACATTGTTAATTTGAAACGTCAGTTAACGTTACTGTCTAAACTCTAAAAGCAAGCACTAGCACATGGTCTTCAAATAAACTTTCCTGAGGCGATAATATTAAAGTAAAAGCAATTATTACGTAAATGTGATGAAAAGCCGACGTACACTTGTTTTTAGCAAAGCATTAACGTCATAATACGATTATTATTATTAATATATATTATTTCAAATCACAATCTGATAAGGTATTTATAATATTTATACTTCGTTAAGAAATAACTACATTTATTTTCAGGAGTTTATGTTGGATATTTGTCAATAGAGGCGATAATATTAAAGTAAAAGCAATAATTACGTAAATGTGATGAAAAGCCGACGTACACTTGTTTTTAGCAAAGCATTAACGTCATAATACGATTATTATTATTAATATATATGATTTCAAATCACAATCTGATAAGGTATTTATAATATTTATACTTCGTTAAGAAATAACTACATTTATTTTCAGGAGTTTATGTTGGATATTTGTCAATAAGCAGATGAAAACTGACGACGTTTGGCCACACGGTGGAGACAACATCATTCATTAAATTTGAAAGGTCCAGTTCCAGAAACCAGTTACGGTGGCCAAGGAGAAAATAATAATAATAATAGCAGTAAATTTGGGTGTGAATCCCTTGTTTTTTTTTCCATCTAAACATTTTCCTTTGAATGGAAATGTATTCTCTTTATGACACCTATAATCTCAGCTACAATATCCTCTATACCTCCTTACATATTTCACAGTCAGTTGTCGGTACCTCAAAAAACCTCCTTCAACTTGGACAGATATACAGTATATGTAACCCGACCCCTCAGTCTACCTGGGAGCCAGAGAGATTTTAGACTGCTTGCCAAACCCACATATGGTTGATGTAGAAAATGAAACCGTGAAGTTTTCTGTCAAGACCGACAATTCATCTTACCTCACATACTCCACATTTACTAAATAAAGAACAACAGGGCTTTTAAATTGCATTAATAAATGCATAAATGTTGTCTAGATAATTGTTCGTTGTTGTAAACAAAACCCACCGAACCCAAGTTGTTTTATCAGTGTTGACGTGACACCAGCATGCAGTACGGTGAAGAGGCCTGCAGGCAGCACACCTGTAGAGCATGCAGGTATTCCATACCTCAGCTAACCCGTGCAAACTATAGCCATCAATACATTCTCACCTTATCTTTTTCCAGACAGTGGCAAATGAACTGCTGAGAAGCCATCCATCAGAACCAGGAATGCACCTTCTTCACCTGGTATGTGTGTGTGTGTGTGTGTGTCTCAAATAAAGTGTGTATACTGAGTAGTTATGATTATAGGGGCCCACGGCTGTGGGGGGCCCCCCGGCGATTTCAACCTACTGGCTGAGGCCAGCCTAAAAAGACGCTCAGGACAGTTGACGGTGCTGCACGTTGTCACAAAAGCTTATCAGTTGCATGTGTTTTTAAGCCTTGCAAATTTAAACATTCAAACTAGTTTAAAGCATTCAAGCACAAAATGCGAAATAACTTAACTGAGTGCTTGCGCGCTGTGTTTGTGTTGTCTTAACAGGATAACTAACTCTTCTTCGTGTTATGTCTTAAATTAAAGACAAATTTCCTTTCGCGGACAAATCAAGTGTATTCTATCCTATCCTATCCTAAATGAACGTAAACAGTTGAGAAAGACATCGGATGTGTATCATTATATTGGATGTATTGTCTCTTAAAGTGACCGCGCCTAATTTACTAGCTGCTGTCGGTGTCCAATCCAATCCAAGAAATTAAATGAGAGACAATCACTCACAGCTCTTTACTGAATTACTTTGTAGTTTTAACAAGAATTAAAATGTAATTTAAACAGTGAAGACTAGGCAATGATATTTTACATTTGATTATTCAGTTTCTGCACCTGGACACCTACAAACTTGGAAAAACCTTAAACATTTTTATTTATTTGTGCTATTACACAATTTTAAACAGGGCCCACGGGTACAACCAGAACCACGGCCCCGCAAACCCCAGCTACAGCCCATATATATGGCAGCAGTTTTTATATTCACAGGTCTGATGTCTGAGTACAGAGTATTTTACCACTGAATCATCTAAATAATGTTAGTGTTTAGCAGAATATGAAGTTATTACATCAGCAGTATGGAATGTTTGACCACACAAATACTTCTGCTTCACTGTACGTTTGTATTTATCAGGCTGTGTATGTGTGCCCTTGCCGTGCACTATAGCAGTAATTGGAGAGTTGTTGGCAGCGGGCAAGGTTGCCATGGAGATTGCAGTCAATTGTGCTGGCTTTCCCCCAGAAATTTTGTAAACACGCTTCCTTCACACCATGCCAAGCACTGCTACCAGTCCTCATAGACAACTACTTATTCAAGCCTTGAGACGGAGTGCTGCTAAATATTTTAATAAAAGTTCTAAAAATGTAAAAAAAACATAACTTTGTCAACACATCTTGTCTTTTGTAGTTGTCTGTTTCATACCATACAAAAAGTACTGTGTGTTGTTAACATATATTTCATGATTACCATGCTAATATACAATGGTTTCTACATGGTATTTGCATCTGTTTCCAAAAACCATAATAATACCATAGTACTTTTTTGTATACAATTTAATACTACATTTTATGTACATTGACAGAAGAGAGTCTGGACTCCTGCATAACAAAGGACAGATTGGTACATAATGCCTCTCCTACACACAAAGAAAAAAGATAGAGAGTGAGAGTTCAGGCGTTTCAGTTCAGTTAATTTCATGGTATTCACAGGCTCCCACAGGAAAATATAGCTATTTCTGTGTATCATTGTGGTGACTGGTCTGAACTGCTGTACCATTCTCGGGGCTTTTATACAGACTCTATTTGAAATGGAATCTAAATGGAATTTCCTCCTACAAGAACGTGCTTAATTTCTGAACGTAACACAATAGGTTATAGTTACATTATATTAGGGATTAATTCAGGGCAATATGTTATTTTAGCAGACATGCTAACATTAAACAAGCTTGGGAACAAGATACCAGTGGCACAAGGGAGTAACTACGCTTCCCAAAGTCTGAGAAGTGGACTGAAGTCAGAGGAGTAGAAACACAACTATATCTAAGAAGGTAGTTCAACAGTAGCTGCAGTCGACGGCGGAGACACAGACACTTCATCTGCAGGTTTCGCATTTTTCTCCTCCTCCTCTTCCTCCTTCCTGTTTTCATCATTACCATCAGTGTCATCATCTTCTTTATCGACTTCTTCTTCAGCCAGAGTTGCAGATGGACCGTTCTCGAGATCTCCACCCTCATCTGTGATGAACACCTCTCCATCCCCGCTGCCCGGGGTGGAGGAGCTGCGAAGATCGTCTCCATTTGTTTTCTCACCTGAGGAGTGTAACTCAGCCAGGGGCAGCTCACCA
Organism: Sinocyclocheilus anshuiensis; assembly: GCF_001515605.1. NCBI lineage: Eukaryota > Metazoa > Chordata > Actinopteri > Cypriniformes > Cyprinidae > Sinocyclocheilus > Sinocyclocheilus anshuiensis. The sequence continues at coordinate 239,558 of NW_015554153.1, forward strand.
TCAGGTCCCCCAATGCTGGGAACTTCCACTGGGCTGAGGTTCCTCGGTGAGCTCCCAGGCTGCTGGGAAGAGTCAGCATCTCCATCTCGAACCTTCTTGACGTTGAAGGTCATTGGAGAGACACGGAAGGACGAGCTCTTGGAAGAGGAGCTCTTTGGGTGGTTGGGGATGAAGCTTTTCTTGATCTTCTCGCGCTGTTCTGGAGGCACGATCTTGTTGATCTTCTTCTCTAGGCTGCTTCGTGAGAAGGCCTTTTTTAGACTATCCACCTTCTTCAGACTGGAGCGCTTAAACTTGTCAGCACGAGAGCGCTCCACACGTTCGCTTCCCAAGCCTGGGAAGCTCTCTTCATGCAGATCTAGCGAATCATCACCACCCTCTGCCAGAGGACTCGTTGCTCCTTTTTCCTCGTCGTCATCGGAAGAGAGGCTGATGGTCTGCAGGCCTTCATCTTGAGAACAGTTTAAATCAGTGAGCGGAGTTGGTGCAGATGGACCGATCTCATCCTGAGAGGTGGAGGCCAGGCCATCTTTAGTAAGCAGAGTGGAGGGGATTTCATTGTCCTCCTGAAATTGGAGAAAAAGAAAATGAATTTAACAATGACTGAAAGGTTCAGTGTGTAAAGGTCTGCCTTTAAGGTTACAGTACAGTACAATTCTAATATAACCTGTATTTAAACGTTAAACGTTGCATTTTGCAGACAATTTTAGCCAATAACATTGCATTGCAGTTTATCAGTTTATGCATTCTGTGGGAATCGAACCCACAACCTTGCCATTGCTAGCAGCATGCTATACTGTAAAGATTAGTTTCAGATCCACACACTACTTTTGTACTAATAAACAAAACAAATAGATGAGTCAGTTTGTCTGTTGTTTTTTTTTAGTTATATTGTGCAATCTACTGAAAAACCTGTTTGTTGCAGAGCAAGCTATACCCAAGGCATGTGGAGGCATTGTGTTGGAATTACTCCAAACCAAAAAAAAAAAAAAAAAAAGCAAGAGGTTGAGGTATACTGTTCCCACCAAATTCCTTTTAAAAAGCTTTGATTTATAACTTTCATGTATTTCTCTCATCAATCTAAGTCAGGATTTTTGGGTATACTGCATAGCTCAATATATGTTGAATGCAATCATTTTTATTCCTTCTTTCCATCTTTTGCATAACTAAATAAGCATTCAATCACTGAAATAATCAACAACAAAAAGATGACCAAATATGCCACACCCTTTCAAATGTCTCTCTGACACACAGACAGCAGAATATTCTCGTATCGCTGCTCTCCCCTCACACACGCAGACCCCTGACACACACCTCAGACACGACTGCTGAGGTTTACAGGGGTTATGCTTCACGTTTAAGGAGTAAATTGAAGATCTGACCCTCAGGGAAGGGCGGATTAGCAGCACGAATGGAGCTTTTGCACGCTCACCTGCTCCCTCCTAAGGGCACTAAGCACACAATTCAGAGCACCTACCATATATCTCTCCAAGCTCTAAACATCTAAATGACAGATTTGTGACTGTATGCCAGTGTTTCAGTATGAAACTGCAAGTAGAAGTATATGCTGAAAATTGTGGAGTATAAACAGATCTTCAGATGCTCCGGTCTCTGGAAAATGTATATTTTACAAGTCAAGGAATGTTCTACCCTATAAATCACTCAAGTTTTTTAGCTGTGTTTAGAATTAAGCTCACTAATTCGAAAGAACTGTTCATGTTCCTTTAGCCTTTAATAAAGATAGTTATTGAGAGCTCTCAGTTGTTGGACATTCACTTTATTATATTATATGCACTATAAAATGGAATAACATCATAATGTAAAGACAACCTTATCCCCATCCCCTCGCCCTCGGCCACGAAACTCTGTGCCATTAACAAGAAGCTGGTTTACAAATTCCAATGAAGGAATGCAACTCCTATTGTTTTTTTACATTCAAGAAATAATCCCAATGTCTTGCTGATTAATATGAGAAGAACCTTTTCCAAAGGTGCATTTCTTAAAATATGTTAATTGTTATTTTCAAAAAGTGGTCCAAATGGATGGTACTCATCTTTAACATTTCGCCTTTGAATAGCCAGTCTCACCCTGAGGGCAGAGATCCAGTCCAAACCAGTGTTGACTCTGGGCTAACCAGTTCTTCATGAGCAAACGTACAGAGTAACACCCCTCAAGTTCAAGAGCTACATGGAAACTAGAGCTGGGAGTTGGCTGTGTTCGGTTACTTCTATAAAAGTATCAGCTTTTAATTTGTGATAACCTGGTAATGGCTACATTTGTATTCTATTTCATAATTAATAATAGAGTGAAACTCAGGCAACACCTTTATATTATGTTTTCAGTCCACTATATAAGAACTGCAATTTACCAAGAACCTACACAGATGGGATTTAGGGAGATGTTAGATAAATAATAAAAACCCGTTAACTCTGTAAAATGATTCCCTGTTGAAATATGTTGATTCAGCTCAAATCTAATTAGTTTGTGCCTTGAGGGCCTTGTCAGATAAAAAGTGCACACATGAAATATATCTCCAAAAGCCTGGGAAATTTCACACAGTAGTAGGCTGACCCCAATCTGAAGGCTTTATTAAAAGTGTCTCAACAGTACAAATTTCATTAAAAGTAAAACTAATATATATCAATATAATGATGCATATTTTACAAAATCCTATGGGAATGACATCAGTCTAGTGACAATTGTTTTCTCTGTTCACATTTTGAATGGAAGAAGGGAGTCTCTGTTTTGTTAGTTTCGCTCTTCATTTATCATTTGCATTCTTAGTTGAAGCTGCTCCAGTCTTTCTGATCCTGCTCTGTATCCACCTTTCTTAACATTTGTTTCTCAGCCCTGTCTCTTGTAACACAGTGATAAATCAAGACATTTGCCATTCAGATTTTGACCTTTATCTAAATACACAATGGCCAGAGGAAGAGAAAGAGGAGGGGACTGAAGGATAGAGAGAGGTTTTCAACTTTTGAAAACATTGTGTCACATGCTGATACCCCTGCTTCAGTGTGTAATTGGAGCCTGGATAATTAATGCGCCCCGCTGGAGGCCTCCGGACTTTTTGGAGTGGAAACATCGAAAGAGATGAGAGAAATGGTGTGTGTGTGTGTGTGTGTGTGTGTGTGTGTCTCAATCAGGCTCGTAGGATCTGAACAGACAACACAAGGGCAGCAGAAAGCACAGGAAAGAAGCAGAGGAAAGACAAATATAAGAACAATAGAGGACGGGACTATTAAAAAGAAAAGACACAAAGGAAGGATGTGTCACTGCTGGATGTTAGCAGTATTGCATTTGTTCTTGCTAAGGGAAAGTGTTGTTTTGAGACAGACATGAACATATGCCAGGAGCTGCTCTCAAAGTCTGTCACTACAGAGTAAACAAAAAGGAGAACCATGATGGGTTAATATAAAAAAAACAAACACTAATATAACATGCAGTGGTATTTTACTATTATTTATATACTATTATAGCTTTTATTAATATTTGAAATTCGCTTTTATTAGGTTTATTTTTATTTGTTTTAATTTTTTTCCAGTTTCATTTTAGCATTTCAACCTGTACTTATTTTAGTTAGCTGCCAAAGCAATTCAAATTTTACTTAGTTTGTTTTTCATCTAATAATTATATTTTATATTTCAGTTAGCAAATACAAGATACAATACAGATTTATTTCAATTAGCAAAATACAAATGTGTGTCCAACATTTATGAAATGCTAAAAATATATAATACAAAAAAAAAAAAAATCCCTAAATATTACAATACTGTTCTGCCATGAAAAACAAAACAAAAACTGACACAATAAAACAACAAAAGCACAGTACACTGTCTTTGAATTTGTTTCTTCTCATCCAGGGAAAATGATTCTGCAACTGTTAATATTCCCATGCAAATCTGACTCAGAAAAAGTCTACACCATCTGCACATGTTTGGATTGTCAGTAAATGGATGTCTAACTAAAATAAGGACTGAATTGTATGTCTGTTTTCTCTCTCAGATTAATTATGTAACACATTTATAAGATTTTGAAGACATAAAACACATGACATACAGCCCACATGTGACGCCCCATCAGCCTTGGCAGGATTTTGTGTAAAAAAAACAAAAAACAATAGACCAGACACATATGTGCTCGCTCATCCGTTACCTGTTTATAATGTGTGGAAGAAGTTCAGGGAATCTTTGGCCTTGCTCCAGATGGAGAGAATAAGTGGAAAGCAAGAGCCAACTGGCTTGAACACACAGTTCAGTGAGATGCCGGGCAAAGCAATGTGCTATCAAAGCCTCCGATCTGCAGCACTGTGCTGAAAACTATGGGAAAGTGATATTTAAAGGGCCATCTGTGGACTCTCAACTGACTGAATTCGGCATAGCAGAGGTTTACTGCCCTAAAGAACTGAAGAGTATTTTTTAGTTTTTGTTTTGAATTTAATCAAATTCTGACCTATTATTGTCTGAGCTGATGAGAAGTGAGCTGTCTAAAAGAGGGTTCTGATTCCATCTCATTCTCTCTCAGGTTTATATATAAAAAGCTTCATTGTCTCTGTCTGGCCGCTTGAATTAATCACATGATTAGTCATGCTCCCTGAAGTATCATTTTTCTAATTAGACTGTATTTATTTGAGTGAGTCCAATAATACCTGCAGAATGAGTGTGTCTGGATCATTTCATCTTCACAGGGCTTGACTTTTCAGATCTCAGCCTTGACGTATTTCTTAATTAAGCGGTAGGTTTGGATGGGGCATATCAAATGGCTTTGTCGGGTTGAACAAATAGCCAATAGGCTTTAATTATAATAAGCAGTGAACCATTGCTACTTGTTAGGCAGTTGCAGGTGGTATTTATAATTCAGGGGTGGGGCATTCTCAATCCTCAAAATATTTGATTGGACAAACATCTGTGCTGTGCAAAATGAGTCATACCGCACTTAACCTTGATCCTTCGCAAACGTTAGGCCTACTGAGCTGCGTGCTGGAGGAATCGTGGCTAGGAGGCAGGAAAGTGCGTTTAGCAGTATTATATGAGCACACTTCTTCTGAAATTCCAAATCAGCTCTGTCAAACATTAGGGTTTTTTATTTATCCATGAAAATATGAGCAGAAAAAAAAGGAATAAAAGCAGGCTACAGTCATCATCAGTTAGAGTTTGTACGCCGTACGTTGTCAGTGGAGTGATACGAGAGACATGAAACTACCACAGAGTTGGAGGTTGCTAGGGCAACAGTCAAATATACAGTTTGGATGTCATTATACAAAAATATTTGACTGCAGAATGCTGCGATTGGCCAATAAGAATCAAGCATTCCAAAGCATTGTAAAAAACAAACAGCTGTATGTTAGCACAATGGTAAAGGGAGGAGTTGAGTTGTCAAACCAGAAATCCAGCACATTGAGCTGAAACATGCCCGAGCAGAGAATATCTCTCTCTCTCCCTCTCTCTCTCTCTCTCATACTTCAGTTTGTTTTCCATTGTTCTCATCCAGTTCATTCTATCTGTTCCTCTGCTGTTTCCTCCACCATCACAATCTTTTCCCTGGCCTTGAAGTAGTCATGCTTTGTTTTCATAGTTCTCTTTCTTTCTTTCTTTTCCCCAACTCTGTCTTTCTCTCAGATTTCCTTTGAGGTGAATCTTTGTTGGTTGAGGCTAGGAGGCAGGAAAGTGCGTTTAGCAGTATTATATGAGCACACAATCTGAAATTCCAAATCAGCTCTGTCAAACATTAGGGTTTTTTATTTATCCATGAAAATATGAGCAGAAAAAAAAGGAATAAAAGCAGGCTACAGTCATCATCAGTTAGAGTTTGTACGCCGTACGTTGTCAGTGGAGTGATACGAGAGACATGAAACTACCACAGAGTTGGAGGTTGCTAGGGCAACAGTCAAATATACAGTTTGGATGTCATTATACAAAAATATTTGACTGCAGAATGCTGCGATTGGCCAATAAGAATCAAGCATTCCAAAGCATTGTAAAAAACAAACAGCTGTATGTTAGCACAATGGTAAAGGGAGGAGTTGAGTTGTCAAACCAGAAATCCAGCACATTGAGCTGAAACATGCCCGAGCAGAGAATATCTCTCTCTCTCCCTCTCTCTCTCTCTCTCATACTTCAGTTTGTTTTCCATTGTTCTCATCCAGTTCATTCTATCTGTTCCTCTGCTGTTTCCTCCACCATCACAATCTTTTCCCTGGCCTTGAAGTAGTCATGCTTTGTTTTCATAGTTCTCTTTCTTTCTTTCTTTTCCCCAACTCTGTCTTTCTCTCAGATTTCCTTTGAGGTGAATCTTTGTTGGTTGAGGGTGGAGCTTGGGGAACAGCATAGGAATCATAATGAAAGGACATCAACCGTCATATTTCATCCTGAGCTTAAAAATATGCAAGAATTCATAAAATATTGTAATTGCGATCTGAATCAGTATATTCTCAGATTACAATAGCCAGAACAAATCTCTGACACACACACAAAGAGCACAATAAGCAAACACATTTTCTCTCACTATCAAAGCAACACAATCAAATTTACATGAATGCTCTTTGTTGTTGAGCAAACTGAACTACGTGCATGCACTGCATGAAATGGAAACAAATCTTTAAGGAAATTATGCTTTTGACTGATGAAAGAATGTGTTTTGTTGTATAACCCAGTGTTATTGTGCAGAATTATCAGACTGACTTTGATTTGATAATCAGAATATGCGCCGTTATTATAAAAAGCTTTTCCTCGTAACGGGAGGGCCTGTAAACACTAGATATCGGGTTGTTTTTCATTCTCCTACCCCGAAAGATTGTCACTTTCCCTCAATTCACATTTGCATGCCCATATTTGTTTTTACCTTTCATTGAAGATCCTGATCTTGAGGATTAAACATCTACCTTATGCGAAAATGCACAATTAAACACATGCCGATGACTGGTCAATCATACGTGGCATTATTTGGATCTCAGCAGACTTACATCATCTTAATGAAGGCGTTCCATGGCATCTCTGGGCCAAAATAAACCTTGACAGCATTCAACAGGATTTCAGAGGGTGAACTAATGAGGGGAATCGGAGTGACTACAAAGATGTAAAAAATGACAGTTGTCAGATGTTTTTGTGAACGCCCACTGCAGAAACATCTCAAAACGTTCCTTCCTTCAAAAACATAAAAGCAATAAAATATGTTTTATGACTATCCATAAAAGCCTCATGTTTGCCATCAGTCATGCAGCTTGCCAAGCTTCACAAGTCATGGTGAAGCTGTTTAAGATGCATGTTTTCCCTTATAAGTATAGAAAGCATAGTCTGCGAGGCTTCATGGAAAACATGCATTCATAACCAATCTAGATTAGCAAAAACAGCATAAACTATGAGCAGTTGTCTAGATTATTGCTGTGAACACATTTAATGATCTTTTCACAAACACTGGCAACCACAAACACAAAAAGGCCAGAGTTACTGCTGTGAAGAGCCTCAGCACGTAGAACCACATTTTTCAAGAATCAACACTGATGTATTTTTGAGAACACAGAAAGAGCAGTGATGCATTAAACATAAACAAATAGAGGCCTAAATGGGCAGTAATTACTGCAGATCATTAGTGCTTGTTAAGGGAAACAAGGCAGTTGACTAAACTGTCTCTCTCCCACACACATACATTTTCAGTGCCAAACTCAGTGTGCTTACTGCATTTTTTTTTCTTTCTTTCAGAGGGCCCTTGTGTGTTCAAACCACACCTTCCATCTCCAAATGCCTTTGCACGGTGCACAGAAAGTTTATAATTACCACACAGGCGGGTGAGCATCGTCAGATGCCAAACAATGAAACAAAACAAGCAAATGCGCAATCAAAGAGCAATAATACTCTTCCAAAACAAACTCCTGAGAGCGAATGGATTTGCGATGGCTCTCGCTTGTGTTTGCATTCTGTGTTTACTTTCAATAGAGTGTCGTTCCATAGAATAATACACCATTGTTTTAATGGCCTATGGTAATTGGACATGCACATCACTTTCCAGGAACAAAAAGAGAAAAGAAAAGAGTCTTGACTCAAAAGAGCCAGTGAATTAAAGATCATTGGCATATAGCATTGATGTGCAAAAAATGTGAAACATCACCTGCAGCTATAATGCCAAACATATGTCAAAGTCCCAGCGCAAGAAGGGAAAGTACATACCTGTGCTGTTCTGTCACTCCTTGAGGCACTTTACCACTTGGGAATGTGCGTATCGACCAAAATATTGTATAAGAACTAAAGCAACTGACGATGCAAGACTTTAATAATAAAAGGGTAACTGTGAGATAAAGTTTAAAATAAGAAAGTCTCATTGTGAGATACAAAGACACAATTAGAGGAAACAAAGTTGCATTACATGAAACAAAAAGCAATTGCAATTATGAGATAAAAAGTCACATTTATCCTTTTTTAATATTTAGTTTTACTCTGAGGCGGAAACTTGGTTCCATGCCTGACAATATCTATTAACACACACACCCCTTCCTGAGACTTACTAATTGTGTGTGTGTACTCTATTGCAAACATATGCATATATACACTACTGTTCAATGGTTTGGGGTCAGTGAGATTTGTAATGTTTTTTTCAAAGTAGTTTTACGCTCACAAAGCTGTATTTATTTGATTAAAATACAGTATATAGAGTGAAATATTACAATTTTGCTGTTTTCTGTTTGAATATGTTATTATTATTATTCTAAATTTTGAAAACCATTGTACTGCTTAATATTTGATGCAAACTGTGATACATTTTAGGATTTTTAGAAGTTTAAAAGAAATCCTTTGTTACATTTTTAATGTCTTAACTGCAATTTTCCATCAATTTAATGTGTCCTTGCTGACAAAATGTATTCATTAATTTCTTAAAAGAGTGGATTTCAGTAGATTCACAATACACAGCAGGAGTGCTAGTGTGTGTATGTGTGTGCATAGCAAAGCTTTTCTTTTCATCTTGCAGCACACATTCCCAAATTAGATATTATTATCTCCTGCAGCAAACTTTCTGCAAGCCTGCACTCATGCCAAAGTGTTTTAACAGGCTGCATACAGGCTGATTATCACTTTAGAAAATCACCTGCTGCTAGATCTCAAAGGGAACGGTTAAGACTTGGGATCAGCCATTAGCTGCGCTGTTCAGCCCCATGGCCTTCCTCTCTGACAGCTGGATTAGTCAAGAGTCATCGCCCCGATAATCAACTCTCTCTACTATGATGGAGTGCTTTTGTTAAAAGACTTTATTAAATGCAATTTCCTGAAAAAGTTTATAAAGTAAATCATTTTGAATTAGCATGCTTAAGATGAGTCTTAGAAACTGTTAACCTCAGCCTGTTACTTTGATGAAGAAATAAGAAATCTTCTTATGGGAAATGGATCCACTTGAGACATTTTATGCTAGGTAAGGCCTTCATGAATGATCAGGCGTTGACATGAGGGATTAGGATATGAGTCTCAAAGGAGCTAGATAAAAGTCTGTGTTTTCATATCTATTGACGCTCGCTTTGACATTTAGCTCATTCTGCTATTGAATAACATTTGCCTCAGGAAAACTGATTCCCAGAAATCATTTTGAAAAGCAGAACTCGTAACACCCCAAAGAAATGCCTCTACCTGCTTCTACAAGTCAAAGATCACTGTCCCAGCGTGTAAAGCTGCATGTGGCTCGCTCCGGGGCAATCAGATAAGAATACTCTTCTAAAAGCACGAGCCTGATGCAGCTGCTTAAATCAACACGACGCACCCTTCACATTAACCAACCGGCATAAAGTATAATAGCGTTTCCTAAGTGTGTAAAATTGCATTGCCTGAACATACAAAACACCTCACCTCACCTAAGATTAGTGCAAACTAAAGCACAGGTCACAAAGCTGGTTTAGCCAGAAGACCTGACTTTACAATCTCAGTTGGTTTTACATTTATTTGTAAGGAGAGACTTTTAATCAAACAAGCCTATTGTAAACATAGTAATCTTTGAGCTATATGGTAAGGAATTATGAAAAATGTGAGAGTTTGCGGGGACCTTAGCCATAGAATCTCTCGTTTTACATGCATACTGCAAGAATACACATTCTTAGACACACACACACACACACACACACACACACACATTCTACTGCAATCTTTGAATCTGTTTAGGCGTCATTGACAAAAGGGCAAGAACATGAACTTTTCCAGCATACTTTATTTTTAGGTTAAAAAAAGTTGTGTATCTGTATATATCTGTATATTTTTAACCAACTGATCATCATTTTTTGAAGTAATGCACCACTTTTAATCCCCTTTTCACCATTTTAAGACACACCTCAGGACGTTTCAAGGCATTAAACTATACTTGTTTCCAAAATGTGGACTCTAATAAGTATGGGATATCACTAATTTTATGCTTATTAATGTTAAATATCTTTGTATTATTAGAGGGGTCACAGTAAAGGAATGTGGATGTACAAGCTGATTTACAAGATATTCATTCATTCATTCATTCATTATAATAATAATAAACAAAAAAAAGAATTGGCAGGTCCTCTTCATTTTTAAATATGTAACATTTGTTTAACACATAAACTGATTGTTTAACACTGTAAACTGATGTCCATGTTTTCTAACAGTGTTACAACCAACCCCAATTTCTGTTGTTCTGACACACACACACACACACACACACACACATTCTACTGCAATCTGCCCAAATTTTTAATCCCAGCTGCTTTCACATGAAGAATTCCCATGCACTTTAGTTTCATTCAAGATACTGCACACGTGTCCTGTCAAACATCACTTAAATTCCTTAAAAACCCAATAAATCTAACTTATTTTGTACATAATTTTGCAAATATTTAAGACAGTGCATTTATTTTCCAAAAAAAAAAAGAAAAATTAAATGCAAAATTGTTGAATCAGAGAAAAAATGACAAACTATTGAAACGATTTGTTCGCTATAGTTAAGTTTTAAGCATTTAAGTTTTCTCAGGTCTATAGAAAAACCTCATTCAGACATATTTCTCATATGTATGTATATGTTTGTGTAATGTCTTTCTATTTAATTTCTATGTAATTTATTCCTGGGTTGGCAAAACTGAATTTTCAGCAGCCCTTACTCCAGTCATCAGTGTCACATGATCCTTCAGAAATCATTATAATATACTAATTTGCTGCTTAAGAATCATTTCTTATTATTATCAATGTTGAAAACAGTTGTGCTGCTTAATAAGACACTACCATTCAACTGTTTTATAGTTCTTTATAGTCTATTTTTTGTTTAGAAAGACCAAGTTTAGAATAGAGAGAGAGAGAGAGAGAGAGAGAGAGAGAGAGAGTCTTTGATAAATGAATCATTTTGAATTACCATGTTTAAGTCCAAGAATCTCCACATATTTACATTATTTTTGACATGTATTTTTCTTATGAGGTTTGTCAGGTGTTAAGAACTTCATTTAGACACATATTTAAATTTGTTCATCTTCAAAGCGTTAAAGGTTCCTCAAGAGTAGAAAGATCTCATTCTTCTCACCTGAAAGATGAGCACTTTAAAGTGGTTTCTCTTGAGCAGATGGGCGTGGTTGGCCTCCAGATGCTTCACCTGGCTGCTCTGTCTATCCAGGCGCTCCCTCACCTCCTTCACATTGAGGCCAGTCTTGCGCGAGCGCTCCAGCAGCTTGGCCACGCTGTTGGCGGTGGACATGTGGTTCTTGGCGAGCCGGGTCACATCACCCTGCACCATCCTCACCGCCCCCTCCAGCTCGGCCTGCTTCTTCTCCATCTTCCGCTGGTTCTCCTGCACCGACTCGATCATCACCACCAGCTTGTCGAGCAGAGCCACCACCGTGATGGCGCTGATCTGGCCACCAGGGGCCGTGGGGCTGGTCGGAGACTTGGAGCCCAGGCGGGAAAGGGTGTGGATGGGGGAAGAGGGCACCGAGCCGGGACTGAAGCTGGGAATGAGGAGATCCTGAGCATCCTGAGCATCTGGAGCTGGGGGTGTCGGGGTGCTTTCCTCCCTGGGTAAGGTGGCCGTGCTTTGCTCGGCGTGAGAGGAGTCTTCACCCATTCTGGAGTCAACAATGGTGGTTTTGAACGACAGGGTTAGACTGACTCTCACAGACACTCTCCTGCCTTCTGCGCCTCTCTAAAAACAACATTCCCAACACTCCACTTAAAAACTCCCCACACACCCAGGGGAGGGGCCTGGTTGCCATGGTATTTAGCCCAGCCCATCAGAGTAATGTGAGTAAAGAGTGTCAGTGTAAAATTGTGCCACCGCATGTGTGCTTTTTCCCTCAATGCAATTTCAGTATTGTTTGATCAGCTTGCAATCAGTCATGGGTTTGATAATGTTTGTTTGTCATATGTATGAAATGTCCCCAAAAGACATATTTTGACAACACCAGCAACAGTTTGTGTGAAGGAACGGGGGTGTATCAGTGTCTGTGTGAATGCACCTGAATGTCTCTTCATTTCTTCATGAATCTCTGCTGGCGTTTCTCTTCTCAGCTGTCCGGCCGACTTGGGAAATGTCACACGGGGAAATATGGAAATCAGTGTTTGAACAGTGAACTCAGCTCATCTGTGGCAGTGACACTATGCCAGACTCAAACACCACAGACACACACACACACAGACACACACACACACACACACACACACACACACACACAGACTGCATGAATGCTAGGTTTAAGGGATATCTCTTCCAAAAATGAAAATTCAATCATCATTTGCTCTCATGAACTCATATTGTTTCAAACCTATATGACACAAAAAGAGATGTTTTGAAGGATGTTCATGCTGCTATTTTACACACACTGAAACTGGATGGAGACCAGAGGCTGTCAAGCTCTATGGTCTTCATTCACTTTTATCATATGGAAAAGAGCAGCTTAGTTATTACAGTTAACTAAAACTAAAACCATAAACTTTAAAAATAATAATAGTAAAATAAAACTTAACTGAAATAAAATATAAAAAACTAATTTTATTTCAGCAACATTCCTTATTTTCATTCAGTTCAACTTGATGTACGAAAATGACTAAAACTATAACTGAAATAAAAATGAACTAAAACCAATCAAATATATTATAATAAATAATACTATCTCTATGATAAAATAACACTGGCTTTTATAATACCTTTAATGCTAATTGTACAGGATGGAAGTACAATAAACAAAGGATATCCAGTAGACAGCTCACAGTAATCATAATCATAAATTGTGCATTAGGGTAAATTACTACCTGTGCATCTTATGATTTATTCTAGGTTTTAAACCCATGTCAGACTTTGAATGTTTACAATGTATTGAATCTTGCTCAATAGCCTGAATGAACAGAGAAGGAAAGACACTAACTCATTCATAGATCCGTGACCATGACAGAAAACATTGTGAAATAAATGCCTCACCTGGAAATCTGGTGTGGTGCTCGTATCAAAGATAAACACTTCACATTATTCTGTTTCGACCAGAGGTCATTTTCTGTATAATGACAATCAATAGCGACAGAATAACATGCATAACTTAGATATCTGTTTGGGAGTGTTATTAAAGGGCAAGGATAAGAATCTAACATAAAATAAACTTTATCTCCCACATCCGTTCATTTCCTGAGACTGAGGCGAATGCCTCCCTGCATGTACAAAGAAAAACACTGCTAATGTGTTCTATGTTGTGGTTTGGTGGGGTATGTGTATTCTCCTGTCGTGTGCTCAGACTAGGCCTATAGATACAAAGTGAAAATCATCACCCATGACCCCACATCCACACATGGACATCGAAAGATAAGTCATGCCAATACAAATCATATTATACTTAAAGGGATAGTTTACCTAAAATCATTTACTGGCCCTCACATCGTTCCAAACATATAAGACTTTCTTTATTTTGTGGAACAAAATAATTATTTTGAAGAATGTAAAAAATCAGACATTTCTGGTGACCATTGACTTCCACTGTTTGGACAAAACATTGCTTCTCAACACATCTACTTTCATGTTCCACAGAAGAAAGTCAGTCATACAGGTTTGGACTTACATGAAGGTGAGTAAATGACAATATAATTCACCCCCCCCCCCCACACACACACTTTTTAGCTATCCCATTAAAAAAGCTTTCTTATTTAAGCTTAATTAAGCTCAAAACTGAAGTTGAGCCACTGATGTCACATGGACAGTTTTACCGATGTCCTTACTACGTTTCTGGACCTGGGAACATTACAGTTGCGTTGCTGTCTATGGAGGGTCAGAGAGCTCACACATTTCCTCCAAAATATCTTAATTTGTGTTCCGAAGATGAACGAAGGTCTTACGGGTTTGGAACGACATGATAATTAATGACAGAATTTTCATTTTGGCTGAACTTTACGCTATTCCATAATCAGCCATTACATAGTGCAGTGAGGCCTGACCTCTGCAGGTAGAAGGTACTCACTGCACTTAAAAAAGAAAGAATAAAATAAGTAATATAAAATTAATCAATCAACAAATTCACTAACTCGGAGTTTAGCACTGGTATTTCAAAAACCCTGTCAAGACCACAGAACCTTTTACGCACAACACCTGAAAGCTGAGAAAATAAGTGCATGTTATGGGTACAAATTATTAAATTTGTTGGACCACATGTGACAATGCTTCAGTAAATGAATGCACTTCTGCAGTTGGATAATGATACTGTAAAGCATCTCGGTAAAGTGTAGTTTCCTCTCAGCTATGTAAAAACATCCTGTTGTTGATTCTATTTAATGAGAGTCTGTAGATCTGTAGATCGTCTTTCTTATTAGTTTCATATTATTGGTGACTGTTATTGTCATTAATAGCGTTGCATTATTTGTGTTTCAGCTTGAAAAATGTCCGAGTATGCAAAGACATGTCACTGCAAAACACACTAAAGTTATGCATATGTTATATATAATTGCTACCTTTGTTTGAAACTTGGATGGCTTCGCTGGTATCAGGTTCTTCGATATGACTGTTGAATGCAAATTGTTCGGTGCCTGGTGAGAGATTGCGCTTGTGGCATCACAGTAATGAGAACGAAAAAGACTTCAGCCTTCATTAGCCGAATGATAGCAGACAGATTTATTTCTCTTGCCTCTGGGACCTTTTGACCAGTGATGAAAAAAGCAGTAGATGGTAAAGACATCTGGGAGATAATTTGACAAATTTTCCTCAAATCTTGACGGCCCTGAAGAACAGTATTTTTCAAAGCCCTCCCAACCACCCACATTAAATGCCATTCCCTTGCCTTATTTATTTATTTTTGTAAAGATCTTCAAGAATGCAACAAGAGTGTTTCCTATTTTATATACAGTGGTGTGAAAAAGTTTTTGCCCCCTTCCTGTTTTTTTAATTGTTTGCATATTTGTCACACTTAAAAGATTCAGATCATCAAACACATTTTAATATTACACAAAGATAACCTGAGTAAATATAAACTGCAGTTTTGACATTATGATTTTCTTTATTAAGGGAAAAAAGCTGTCCAAACCTGCCTGGCACTATGTGAAAAAGTAATTGCCCCCTAAATCTAACAACTGGTTGTGCCACCCTTTGCAGCAACAACTGCAATCAAGCATTTGCGATAAATGGCAATGAGTCTTTCACAGGAATTTTGGCCCACTCTTCTTTGCAGAATTGTTTTCATTCAGCCACATTGGAGGGTTTTTGAGCATGAATGGACTGTTTAAGGTCATGCCACAGCATCTCAATCGGATTTAAGTCTGGACTTTGACTTGGCCACTCCAAAACCTTAA
>NW_015554153.1:257653-287225 GCF_001515605.1 Sinocyclocheilus anshuiensis
CCCTTTCCAGACTGATACATGTCAACTATTTTGTTTCTCATCTGTTCTTGAATTTCTTTAGATCGCGGCATGATGTGTTGCTCTTTAAGCATGCTTCACTTTGTCAGACAGGTTCTATTTAAGTGATTTCTTGATTCAACAGGTCTGGCAGTAATCAGGCCTGCGTGTGGCTAGTGAAATTTAACTCAGCTTTCTAAAATAATGTGGTTAATCACAGTTCTTTCATGATTTAAGAGGAGGGGCAATTAATTTTTCACGTAGGGCCAGGTAGGTTTGGACAGCTTTTTTTCCTTAATAAATGAAATTATCATTTAAAAACTGCATTTTGTATTTACTTGCATTATCTTTGCGTAATATTAAAATTGGTTTGATGATCTGAATCTTTTAAGTGTGACAAATATGCAAAAAATAAAAAAAAACAGGAAGGGGGCAAAAACCTTTTCACGGCACTGTATATATATATATATTAAAGCAGTGCTTCCCAAACAGGGCTATAGTTTAAAAATGAATCACTGTTAAATGGCCACTGCATGCTAAATGACATCCAGTGTAAGCTAAAAGGAATACATTTCTGATTTGGTTCAAAACCTTGCAATGGTTCTCATTGAGACTGAGATACAATAAAACAGATCAGATAAGTGCTGTCTTCACGTGGCTTGGCAACTGATTCAGCATTGCTGAGAATGCAAAGTATGTCTACTATGTACCTCTTGCACTTTAGTTCTGTTTGACTGGAGCTCTATTAGTCTTCATGGAAAGCAAAGAGAAAATCATATACAAAATTCATAGTCACCAGGGCTACAATTCCGTCCTGCATTGTTGAAAACACATGAGCCTGAGAATAAAGGGTCTGTTTAGTGGAAGCAGAACACAAACAGACAAATGTATGCTCATTTTAATTAAGGCTCTCTCTTACCCCTGTGGCACACAGACTGTCAGACAGGACAGGAAGTGCAGGGACTCCACTGAACTGGTCTAGGGATGAAATAGGAAGAACTTCTGCAGACAAGGAATGTCCGGAATTCCTTAGTCCTAAGGGTCCCGTCCTCCACATGACCTTTAGAGGTCAGTATATTCTCTGTATCTCTCTTTAAAAAAATGTAAATAATAATAATAACTCAGCTACTTTAACTCAAATATATATTGATATATAATTACAATTATATTGGATAAAAGTCTTATTAGAAAGGAAAATAAGAAGTTAATCTTGAAAATTAGCCCCATTATTTTTAATGTTTTTGAAAGAAACCTCTTATGCTCATCAATGCTACATTTATTTGATCAAAAATACAGCAAAAAGTTATATTGTGTAATATTATTAGGATAAAATAACTGTTCTCTATTTTAAAATGTAATTTATGACAATATATAATTATCTATCGTAAATGTTGCCGATCTGAAACCTTTAAACAATATTTTTTACATGAATAGGTTCATGGGACCCCAAACATTAAAAACAGCAAAAGAAATGGTTGAATCACCTCGCTAGAAACTCAAGTCAGATCCTTTAAAAGTCATGGCATCCAAAAAAGAAAAAGGAAAAAGAAAAGAACACTGTGCTTTGTGATATAAATTATTTATTTACATTACAGAAAAAGGACCCCATCAAGACAAACAAATTAACTATTGGAAATATTACCCATACATAACCAAATAACAGGACTTGTCCTATTGTGGTGTCCTAAAATTCTCTGTTTGTGTCCTGTGCCACAGGTGCAAGGCATCGTGTGTAGAACCCATCGTCCTCTGTTATATCTGCACCGTTGCCCTCCGTCCCTCCATCCCATCATCCAGCAGAACGCAGTGTCTCTATGGGGACGGAGAGCGAGTTTCTTCTTTTCTGTCCTCTGTCCAAACTACATTTCCCATGATTCTCTGCTCACGGCTCAAATGAGGCGGGTGGAGGCGCGCAGGGTGTTTTCAGAGTTGTAGTGCATTGTGTTCTGCTTCTGTCGGTTGATTCTGTTGGTCCGTGGGCACTTCCTGCAGAGGAAGGAAGCGAAAGGACATCCTTATCATACATGTAACTTGCCTCCACCAGGCAGCTCTACGTTATTTCTAATCGAAACAATGCCTGGAAGGAAAAAACTCATATTTCAGAGTTTAAAAAAAGCCTTTGCTATAAAAATAGCTTCTTATTTAGAGTTTGGAGAGTGAAAGTTTTTAAAGGAATGTTTCATGCATTCTTCTGCATCAGTATTCATCACAGTTTTCCACTGATATGACTTGAAACAGCACAACAGCTCACAGACTCTTTGCCTAAAGGGGCCTGTTTCTTTTACTGGAGAAGAGAATAAATAAACAAATACTGACAATGAAGCTAAATTAACAATGATTCATAATGTATATATATTTTTGGACCGTACAAATCTATTCTGACAAATACTTTTTGACTGGAGTCTTTAAGTAATGCTATTATGATTTTATTCATAACATCTTATAACAACAGCACTATTCATTATTTTGGGTGTAATATGTTTGAGTGGGTAATTTCTGTGCCACTAGCGACACCAAATGGAATAGCAATCTTTGAATACAACATTTGCTCAACCAATGGCATGAGTACAGAAAGGACTACTCATTTGTCCAAACAATGGAAGATGGGGTAAGAGTTAGATTTTTTTTTTTAAGAAACAATCCTAATTTGTTCAATTTTGTTTAGTGCAGAAGTGTCAGGTTTTTGGAACTACTGTTTTTGAAAGAAGTCTCTTATGCTCACCAAGGCTGCATTTATTTGATCATAAATACTGTGAAAATAGTAATACTGCGAAATATTATCACAATTTAAAATACCTATTAAAATACATTTTAAAAATGTAATATATTCTTGTATTTAATTACTTCAGAAATTATTCTAATATGTTGATTTGGTGCTTAATAAATATTTGTTATTATTATCAATGTTGAAAACAGTTCCTGCTTAATATTTTTGTGGAAACTGATACTTGTTATTAGGATTCTCTGATGGATAGAAAGTTAAAAGAACCACAATTGTTTGAAATACAACTCTTTTGTAACATTATAAAGGTCGTTACCGTCACTTTTGATCAATTTAATGTGTCCTTGCTGAATAAAAGTATCTATTTCTTTCAAAAACAAAAACAAAACATCCCAAACTGCTGAAAAGGTAGTATATATAGACTGAAGACTATCTGAGGTCTAATAATCCATCAATCACTTCTACAATCTCTCATGATACATCTCCATATTGAACGCATTCACTTTTTTGATGTGAAAAGTAAATATTACATTAGATGGGTGAGTTATTTAGTGCTGCCAGTGATTTAGACTTCACTACCCCACACACACACCCTTCGACAATGACCTTTCACGGAGCGTAAAGTGTGTTATTCTGCAGACTCCTGCTGGCAGCAACTCTCACTCTATAAAGAGCTGTGAGTGTGTGCGATCTACACAGGAGGTAGCTGTCCTCTGCTTTGCTTCGCAGTAGCACAACGTGTGTGATATGATGCTGTGGTGTGTGTTTATGCTCACCGGGTGATACACAGCACCACTACACATATGATGGCCACCTGCAGAGCCCCAATGACAGACGCGATGAGGACATAGCGGAGCTTTCCAGAGCCAGGCACCACGTACAGCACATTATACTCCTTAGTGTCACACTGTGGACCGCTGAATCCTGAGTGACAGCTGAAGAAAAGAGGAAGAAACACGGCGTTATATCCTTGTTAGATTAGATGCGAGTGTTTTAGTCCTCTGTGGATTTATTCAGGTTGTTTTAAAGAGTCTCTGTTCACACACACATACCGCAGTGCTTCTCGCTCTCAAAGTCTTTCCTCAGAAACACCTGCTGTTTTACTGCAGCACCTGCCACGGAGACTCTCCTGTTCTGTCTTATCATTTCTCTCTAGTACCCTTTACTTTGTTTTTCGGTGACTTTAATATGAGCTTCACAACTTGAGCGGCCAATTATTTTTTAATAAACTGATGTGTGCAGTTTTCCTGTTTAATACCTTCTTCTGTCCCAGTTTGATCTGTAGAAATGACTTGTAGATTGAATTTCCCAAAAAAGGTAACAATCAACCTTTGGACAACGTTTGGAGCTTTGGCACGACACTATCTATTTGTACTACCATTGAAAGACCAGGGTTAGTATACAGTATACAATAAAATATGTTTAAGTTTTATGATCTTAGCTTTAGTTAACTATCTGTCTATCTATCTATATATAGTTAACTAAAGCTAAGACCATAAAACTTAAGCATATTTTATTTCAGTTAGTTGCCAAGAAAACATGTCTCATTTTCATTTAGTTTAACTAAATAAAGCACTAAAATAACTAAGGCCACAATAAAACCGAATAAAAACTAAAACAAAATTACTAAAATTCACAATGAAATTAAAATGGGAAGCCTACAAACAAATTCAAACAGTTAATAAAAACTATAATAATATCTGGATGGTACTAAAATAACTGTGTTTGGAAAACAGTTTTTTATATGTGACAGATCTTTCTTGGCTTGAACACTAGGTGGAAACAAAGATCTGTGATATAGTGTTACATACACACTCACAAAAGGTGTGTGCCCAAACACACACTGATTCACAATGTATTTTTGTAGACAGGATACGCTGGCGTGATCAGACACATCATGAGTTTGTGTGTGTGTGTGTGTGTGTGTGTACCTGCAGGACGGTGTTGAGAGCATGTTGGGATATTCACAGTCTCCGTGAACACAATAGTTCTTATAGTTCTCAGGGCAGGGGATGTACAGCCCTCTCGCCACCTCTGAAACCTCAGGCTTCTCCTCTATAATTCAAACACAGTGGGTCAGAACAGCTAAAAGCCAAGGGCACTTCAGAACCACAGGACAAATATATTAAAAACAACTGTTTATAATTAAACACACACCCACCTGTGTAGTCTGTCCTGGCATACTGTCCATCTCCTGCTTTGGTCCCTGTAATCATGTCGCCTACAAGATAGAAACGAAATTCAGATGTTAAAATGAACAGATCAGCTGGTTACATAATACAACATTGTTTTTCCCCTCTTCATTTGTACATTGTCATTTTGAAGATATCATCTGGGAAATTGCTATATTCTAGAGACTAATGATCATATGTACATGAATGAACTTGATTATGTAATAGTGATTTGTTCATCTTTAAATGTGTTCTCTGTTGTTGTCTTATATAAATGCAAATTGAATGGAAGAAGACATCACATAATAATGTAAGAAATTAATACATTATATAAAGCAATCATAAACCTGCTCTTCTTACCCTGACAGTGACCCAGGAACTTGACCTCGATTCGTTCCTGCCGCTGACACGATGCCTCTTTTACCTGGCAGGGGTTGTCATAGGAACGGCCGTCTGATGCGCACACAGGGTTAAAACTGATGTGGGAGCAGTCGATGTTACAGACGCACCTGTGTCGTGAGAACAGCATAGTAAATGCCAATTACTGACAAATCAAAGACCGTGAAAAAGATCATTAAACAAGTGTCACACCTTGTTTGATCAAGCTGTCAGCTAAGAATAACACTTCAAACATGCAAACTGGGGACTCAAAATAATTGCTGGAGGCGAGTCGGTGTTTCACACCTGATATTGATGCAAAAACTTCACTATTCAATTAATATTTTCAGGGCCTCTTTGGAAATAATGCACCTTTTTTGGCCTTCTACCAGTTTTTTATTAATATTTTAGGAGAAAGGGGGCTGGAAATGATGGGGAGAAGAGAAGGAAACAGAGTGGAGAAATGTCACAAAGCAGATTAGAAGGCTGGTCAGCTAAATGAACAGCAGGGCTCAATCTAAGCACTACACCACAACTCTAGAGATGGGAAACAATAAAGATTTCCTGATTCAATTTTGATTCACAAGCTCTAAGTTCAGTTCAAAACAGATTCATTTGGATATATATTTGGTTTATGATGTTAATTTTGTGTACATATGAATATAAAGGACAATGTTTTAGATTGATTCAAAGCAATAACTTTTTTAAAACAATTTATTAAAAGAATCCTGTCAGGACTACTATCATCAAAGATGATTGACAATTAGCAAACAGTTTGGATTGGCTGTATGATTTCATTCTGGGCAAGAACTCCCTGTGCATCCATGCAGCCTAGCATGGATAAGAGCAGGGAGAGCAGCGATAACCCCCCTCTAGGGGAAACAGAACAGAACCAACATAAATGTATTGCAGATATCATTAATGTTCAATAATTTAAAGTACACATTTTAGAAATTAGTCTGGTTCAAAGGAGAATCAGAAGGCTGGATTCTGACTGGACGAGAGGAGGAGCTGGGGATGGAGGAGGGTAATTAGCTATTGTGAAACGTAAAAGCTGCTGATAATACTGAAGGACCTTGTATATGAATGCTGAGATAGGCGTTGTATGCCTATAGGTAGACGTGGATCAGCTGAGAGTCAGCTGATGCGAGCTTGACTAACGTGACCTGCCAGAACTGACGCTATGCTTGATTATTGTGAAATATTATAAATATGAGCTTGCTGCTCAACATTAAAATACTTGGCTAGTGCTTACTGTAGCAGTTGCAGCACGCTTCAGAAACCCTCCACCTTCCCCAGCTCCACCTGTATATTTGTTTTGGCAGTAGCAAGTCTCAAGACCAAACACATTAACACTGCTATGTATCTTAGCCTACTAAACTCTCAGAGAGTTGTCATAACAGAAATATATTAATATAAATATTGATGGCAAAGCTGAATTTTCAGCATCATTGCTCCAGTCTTCCGTTTCACATGATCCTTCAGAAATCATTCTAATATGCTGGTTTATTGCTGAAGAAACGGTTCTTGTTATCAATGTTGAAAACAGTTGTGTTGCTTTATTCATTTATTTATTTGAATAAAAAGTATACAATATAACAAAGAAAAATATAAAGACACAGCAAAAGTTTGTCCCACAAACAACATACTTAAATTTTACATTTAAATTTAATTTAAATTTAACATACTTGCCAGGAATGGACGGTTTTAAGTATTTTATGTATTCTGTTGCTGGTAGATTCAATCAATCAAACGAACACTTGTTTTTATGCCTACAAGAAAATTGCTTTTGTAAAAGCCAGTTTTGCAAAGGGTGAACATTATGGTTTTAATGTACACCTCTCCATCATGTATGAGTGTGTTAAAAGCTCAGCATTTTCACAGGCGTCCTGCGAGACTACAGCCCTGCAACATACACAGATTACAATGGTAAAAAATACAGGCCCCTTTACTAAAGGTCTGCATCAGCGGGAACGGCAACCTCGCATAAACATTAACTGACATACATAATTGCCCATTTTGCTTGAGGCTGGATGAATTACCATTAGAAACAGATTAACACCAACATCAACAATGTTTTTATGATGTGTCTATCTACTCTATAAATGTCGATAAGGGTGTCAAGATTGCAAATGTAATGAGTAAAGTCTGTTTTTCATCTTCTCTTCTCAGCGTGAAGCTGGAAGGGAAAGCTCAGGAATGAATGTGGACAGGATCGAACTGGATGCTGCAGTGATTTTCAATCTATTGCACATTCTTGAGTCTATCATCTCAGGGGCTTAATGACTTGCACAGAAGATTGGCTTAGCAACCAAAGCACTGCGAACACATCAGTGGAGAATAATACAACACTCCATTTTCAAACGATGAGAAATGATGATGAGTTCCAACACTTTGATGTTCCTTCGCTGGTTTTCATGGCTGCTTTTATTCACATACCTTCATTAACGATGGTAATGAGCGCTTATGTGCGTATGGATGAAAGGCGATGCTCTTTTGAGGAGACAAAGACGCACAGAATCCTAGACAAAGTTTGTTGCGACCGGCAACACATGAAGCCTTTGCATTTGTGTGTGAACCAGTCATTCATTTCTGCCTGAGAGAATCGAAAACCTGTCATCTAGTCTTCATTGTGTATGTTCTGTGAGTGTATTTGATATATTCATATTTCCCAAAAGAGTTGACATGAATGTATGGTCTGCATCTTCAACGTTCAGGTGTTTCTGCTGTAGTTTCTCTCTAAAGTGTGTATGTGTTGTCTGTGCGCCACTGCAGGAACATGTTGAGCAGAAATGACAATTAAACTGCCGTCCCCAGTCACTTCTCGCTGCAGCAAACAGACGACAGTATAATTATAAATCTGTCATTATTTTTGTGTATGTGTTTTTTTCTTCAACTTTCTTTTTTAATATTTCCACCCTGCCAGTGAGCTTTAGTGACGTATGGAGCTGTTTTCTATTCTGGCACTACTGAAATAATGCAAAGTGACTACAAATGTAAGATAAAAATATCTGTTTTAAATAGAGACGTCGACTGAATTGAACTCTGGCGTGGAGTCAACTCAAGGGCAGCTTTGATTGTTTGCTATTGCTAATTGAGATCTGTAATGCATAGTAATTTAGATACATCCCCAGGAACATTGAATGTGAGATAAAAACAAACAGGCACAATGATATTGAGATGTATTTATTGTGAAGCACTGGTAATGCTCACACACACACATTTGCTCTCCAGTATGACCGTCTGTAGTGGTCATAAAGGCTAATGTGTCTTGAGAGCATGAATATTTAATGTCACCTCTCACATTCTCTAGGCACACACACACTGCAAATGCATTGCGTCAACAACACACACACTCACACATTCACTTAGATGCACACACACATCAAAGATTTCCGATAGCAAATCAAGTAATAATGGCTTTGCGAGTGAGTCAAACTGAATGGTTGAGATTTCCTTAAAAATTCAGGTTGTTTGTATGATAGCCTCTGTATGCGTGTGAGTGTGTTTATCTTGTTGAGTGAGGGGATATGTCTTATTGATTTGTAAGAGCCATGTGGTTTCTCTGTTATCTAAACTTTTCCAACATGGCCTGTGGGCTTCCTGTCTGTCCAGCTGCTCTTTACTCACACACTTTAGTCTCCCTCTCTCTCTCTCTCTCTCTCTCTCTCTATCTCAATAGCAGGATTATGATGACTGAGTCTGTACTTGGTGAGGATAAGTCTCTGTTTTGTATCTTTGATAGTTTGATGAGGATAGATGAGGAGTTTTGGCTTTTTGATCCCAAGGTTTCAAATGTTTGATTTAGATTAGTAGTGCTAACTTGGTTGCAATTGCATCCATCCATCCATCGGTCCATCCAAACAAGAGACTTGGTGTATTTCGAGCTGGTTATAATGAAAAGTTCTGTATTATGATTTTTATTTTTTGTAACATATATTCAATATAAACTCTCATAGTTCCTCCCTGGACCACCACCACAAGGAGGATAGACTAAGAACATTATTTAACATATAATTGGAAAAATAACCAGTTTATTGCCTTTCTTTAACCATAGTATTACAGTATTGGCGAAATCCAATATCTGTCTGTCTGTCTGTCTGTCTACAGTATCTGAAGAGTTTTTAAAATCAAATTTAAGACTTTTTAAGACCTGCACAAATAAAATAAATACTGTATGTAAACACAGGTCAAACCTATACAATCTTTTGAAAAAAAAAAATAATAATAATTTTCAAAAATCCATAATAGGGGCACTTTAAATATAAACCAGCCTGGGACTCTCATTTATTATGTCTATTCTTTACTACTTTCAGCTGCTAAAAAAAAGAAGAGGGAGATATAATATGCACTCTTACAAACATCCACAAAAGTGCCACGTCTTGACTTTGAACGTGCAGTGCTCATGTGACACCCTAAAGTATGTACACATTTTGGGTATTGTGATTTTGGAAGAAAAAGTTAATTTTTCTTATATTGTTTTCATTTTACATGTAGTTGATATGTTGAATGTAATGGGAAGCTGAAAACAGTTAAATGTGAGTCATTGTCTATTGCTGAGTGAGACCGGGACTCTTATTCTGAAAATGAGCTGGATGACTCTTATTTTGGCAATGAGCGGAGAACTCCCAGGAGCAGTGTTGCGCTACCCCAGACAGTGGGAGAGGTACGGAGACTTCTTGGATTTCTCGGGTATTATCGCCCATTCATTCAAGATTTCTCACGAGTGGCAAAACCAATCTATGAGCTACTCCAAACTCAGTCAGGGACAACAACAAAACAGAACAGTCAAAGAAAGAGAAAGGGTCCCCAAATGCCCTCTCGGACACTAGTAGAATGGACAAGTGAGCACCAGAAAACACTCAACCGACTGATTGACATGCTTGTAAATCCCCAGGCTTACCAGGATGGAA
This sequence comes from Sinocyclocheilus anshuiensis, assembly GCF_001515605.1. Classification (NCBI taxonomy): domain Eukaryota; kingdom Metazoa; phylum Chordata; class Actinopteri; order Cypriniformes; family Cyprinidae; genus Sinocyclocheilus; species Sinocyclocheilus anshuiensis. The sequence goes on from NW_015554153.1 coordinate 267,835, forward strand.
GATTGCGGGTCATCGCGTATGGCTCTAGAACCCTTTCTCCAGCGGAAAGAAACTACCGACTGCATAGTGGGAAGCTGGAGTTTCTTGCATTAAAATGGGCGGTATGCGAGAAGTTCAGGGATTATCTGTTCTACGCCCCTCACTTTACCATCTACACCGACAACAATCCCTTAACCTATGTTATGAGCACTGCAAAATTGAATGCAGTAGGCCATCGTTGGGTGGGAGAATTGTCTGATTTTCGATTTGATATCAAACATCGACCTGGCAAAGCGAACATTGATGCCGACATGCTATCACGCCTTCCTCTGGATGTGGAAAAATATGTTGTGGAGTGCACAGAGGACCTGTCACTAGAGGTGATAAGAGAGCGGTCTGGGATGGGACTCATGTCGCCAGGAGAAAGGATGTGGAGTGGATCGCGGCACTCAATATAGCTCACACAAACGTGGACCAAACCTCCCCTATTCCCTTGCTGCCACCAGTAAGCAAAGTTGAACTTGCGAAAGCTCAAAGGGATGATCCAGGGATCTCTAGGATACTGGAGATGAAAGAGATGGATGAGATGCCGGATGAAGACAGGAGGAAAGGAATGAGAGGCCCAGCCAAGAAACTCTTAAGAGAGTGGAGTAAACTGTCTATGGAGGATGGATGTTTGTATCGGCATGTGGCTGGAAGGAAACAGCTTGTGCTCCCAACCAAGTATAGACAACTTGCTCTGGAACACCTGCATGACAAGATGGGACATGTAGGCCAAGAAAGAGTAATCCACTTGATGAGGGAGAGGTTCTACTGGCCTCATCTGAAGAGAGAAGTGGAGGAGTATATTACCAAAAGATGTCCATGCATCAAAACAAAGAAACCAATGACACATGTTCGAGCACCCATGGGGAGTATAACATCCAGCTTACAATGGAACTTGTCTGCATCGATTATCTGCACCTGGAGCGGAGTCAGGGTGGATATGAGTATATCTTAGTAGTCGTTGATCATTTCACGTGATTCGCTCAGGCGTATCCTACGAGAAATAAGTCTGGACGGACAGCAGCTGAGCGGCTGTTTAACGACTACATCCCTCGATTTGGCTACCCGGGAAGGCTGCATCACGACCAGGGCAGAGAGTTCGAGAACGAGCTTTTCCGGAATCTCCGACAACTGGCTGGAGTGCGTCACTCGAGAACGTCTCCATATCATCCTCAAGGGAACCCAGCCGAGAGGTTTAACCGGACTCTCCTACAGATGCTCCGAACTATGGCTGAAAAGGAAAAAGCAATTTTCCTGTTTTTACAGGGACTTTCTAATCTGCCAACACGTCCCTCAGCCCGGGGCCTGTAACACTCACATTAATTGAATTAAGTCATAACCTTTTGAATTTTAATAATCACATTAGGCCATATTGCGATTCCTGATTTTCAGCCTGCGAATTGAAAACATCCTAAAATGATAATTAAGACTGTCTATCTGTCTGCCTGTCTATCTATAGGCTAATTCACACTGCACCAACAGATGCCAACCATAACCAGATTATAGTATCTGTGTGTGTGTCTATCTCTGTTCACATACTGTGTATCAGTAATACTGACCAACACCAGCCCTAATTCCAGACATTCCAAGAATGCCTTGCGTCAAACTCAAAGGTGTGAGAAATGTTGATTAGAAATAAACAGTTCATTCCATGTTAAAAATATAATTGAAAATGGTTCATTGTAATTGAAACAGATTATACTACACGATATTTGTGTGTGCAAGGTATTGTATGCGTCCTATTTTAGCGAATTTACTGAAATCAATAATACTTCTATCTTCTTCTACTCTCTCTATTAAACACAATCAGTGACTAGGGCCCTAAACAACAGCCAAACAAATCCGGTGCTTGTCACTACACACAATCAGTGCACAAACACACACAGACATGTTATTAATGCAGCTTATAGGATTGATTTTATTTATAATCGCTCATCTAATTTTTTTCAGTAATCCTTTCAAATGACGCAGGAAGATGGGAAAATGGAGCGAGACTAAAAAAAGAAGGGCTGCTGAGAGAGGTAGAGTGTTTTTGGTAGAGGAACAGTGAGGTGAGTGAGTCATCTGCAGTCAAGTGTATCAGAGCGGGTCCTGTCATGGGACCATCTCTACGACTCGGGCATAAATGCCTCAAATCGTGCTGATATCTCTGAGGAGGGAGAGGCTGGGCTGTTTCATTCTGATGCCTCCAAACACCCCGGCTCTCCAGCCAGTGCTTGCTGAATCTTTAGTGAATCTACAGGCTGTCTTTGCCAATGCCGACATGTAATTCCCTTCAGACACCCTGAGAGAGATAAGCAGGAGGGAGGAAGAGAGGCCTTCTTCTATTAAGATTAAAGGGTAGTCTCCTTCACTCTTGCTGGCAGTTTGAGCTGTTCACTGACGCCCAGGGCAATGAAAACCTCCGTTCCACATCCACGGGTGGTTTTTAAATATATCATACGAGTAATGATTTTTTCACATGTTTACAACTCAAACAGATTCTCTAGAAATAATAAACGTTTCTCATTGAATATAGCATGACGATGTTGTTAGAAGAACATAGTGGATGTTGAGGTTTTCTGCTTATTTTGTATTGAATATTAATGAGTTCTCATTGCTGGAGCGCCGAAGCTAAGCGGCCATTTATCAGCAATGATGAAACTGTCATAATTGGCCTTGTTTCTTGCTCATTTATTTTGGGCAAGTTCTTAAAGTTCATATTAAAAGAACTGAGATTCGTTGAAGTATGAGAAATATCCCATACTGACCCAGTGTCCCATATTCCATATCCTGCTACTGACAGCACCAATCAATCTAAAACAATCTGTCTGTTACTGACCAGAGAAAGTATTCACATCAAAGAAACAGTTAACTGGAAAAAAAAAAAAAAGTTCAAAAGTTTAGACACTGGATTTTTTTTTTTTTAAAGAAATTAATATTTTTATTCCGCAAGGATGATTTAAATTGACCAAAAGTGACAGTCAAGACATTTATAATGTTAAAAATACTTCTATTTCAAACAAATGCTGTTTTTCATCAAAGAATCCTGAAAACCTGTATCACGGTTTCTACAAAAATATTATTAGAAATGTTCCTTGATTGATTTCTGAAGGATCATGTGACACTGAAAACTGAAGTGATGGCTGCTGAAAATGCAGCTTTGCCATCACAGAAATAAATTTTAAAACACATATTCAAATAGAAAACAGTTATTTTAAATTGTAATAATATTTCACAATAATAGTACTGTTTTTTTTATAACGTATTTTTGATCAAATAAATGCAGCCTTGGTGAACATAAGAGACTTGCCGACACTAATGAGAAATAAAGACCATGACTATCAAGGAAGATTTTCAAGGCAAGAATTTTATGAATAATGACTTTCAGTCTGTTCCTCAAATTTAATACGGCTCCAGAGCACTTGGTATATAGTACACAGAGTGCTGTTATCATGCATTTTTGTCCTTTGTTTTGTCCCCATCCACTTTCAATGTATGAAATAAAGCAGTGTGACCTCTCTTAAAAATAACTACTTTAGTGTTTTGCCAAGAAATAAAGTCAAACAGGTCTGGAACGATATGTGGGTGAGAAAATAATGACAATATTCATTTTTGGGTGAACTGTCCCTTTAAAACAACCAAGTTGTATTTAAATTCACTAAAAAATTATGGCATCGTACTTGTTTAATTCCGTTCTTGTGATATTAGTTCTCCTACAGGCTGTTTTTGTGCTTACCAAACATCTTCAGCATCCACATCACACTCGGCCCCAAACTGGCAAATGTCACAGGTGGATGTCTCCTTCTGTCCATTCTCCGCCGAACCCTCGTTCCCTGCTTGGATACATAAAGACAAGACAGCATAAGCTACCAAAGGTCTGACAAATATTACTTAGGTCAAGATGAGGAGGCAATCACAGGCCATCTCTTTCTCCCACACAAACATTCATAAATAGACGGAGAGACAGAGGACAGACATAATTCTCATTCAGTCTTTGTCTCTGGCTCTCATGAGAAGTTCAAATCCCCCACTGATCTTTCCTCAGCCTCGCCCCTCATTTCATCATGATGATTTCTGATTTGCCGCTCCTGCTACCCGGCGATAGAGGCTTCCCAGGAGCCGAAGCTTAAAGCCCCTCGCTATCGCATATCTGCCCTCATCAGTGGACGGGGAAAAGCAATTCCGTACGCCATGGAATTTAAATTACGTCTCCTCCTCGGAGGATCATCGTTCCCCTTTAGATCTTGACCCTCCATTATGAGGTGCTATTTTTAAAACTTAGACCGAAAAGAAAGGCAGGCAGATAAAAGTAAGAAAAGATAGAACAAGAACAAATAAAATATACTACACTTCAGTGCAAAGAACAATGTTTAAGTCACAGGTGTTTTTAGTCACTGTTCAGCTCTATTGATTCTTTCTTTTTTAATTTTGGTGTAGATGACAAAAACAAATGCAAACTTTGCACTGACACCGTGTCCATTCATGAATCAAAAATGAAATGAATCTCAGTGTTTTTGAATGCCAAACTGTTTTAATTTAACAATATCACATGAGAATGCTGTTGTCCTGAATATTTAGACCAACAGTACAGCTGCTTTTATACAATAGTTTAATGATCTGTCAATATTAACAGTATAATATTAAAAAAGCTAATATTAAGTAACTTGCATCTTAAACACAATAGTTCCAGTTATAGTGCTCCGCCAGTGAAAATTATTCTAAATTAGTAATTTGGCGTCAAAATGAAAACAGTTACAGAATCAACTGTTGTGTCTCGTTGCTGAATCAGTCAGTGTTCTGACAACTTTTGAGTGAATAATTCACTCATAGTTATGTGTTTTGTCTTGGAGTTATTATTTTAAATGAATCAAAATTTTGAAAATTTCAGTGAATGATTCAATGCCTCACTCTTAAAGTCAACCACTTGTTTTGCTCAAGAACATGAATGAATCACTCGAGAGAGTAATTCAAAGGCTCATTCAAAAACTTGTTGACACCTACTGTCGTAACAATGTAACATGCAGAATGAGTCACTAAACAATACCCACCACTAATACACAGACTGTCTGGAAGGTGCAAAAAAGACAACCGACGAGTCAACAAAAAGTACAAATCAAATCAATGGGAAAAAAGTCAAATAAATGCATGTTCTTCTAAAACTATGAGTTTAAGATCATTTTTTATTTTGTTAACGTGAACACAATGGCTAACATTAATTTTACAAGCTTTGCTCTAAACACATCTCATGTCCAGCATCATGATTCCTCAGCACCCAGCTTCTCCCTGAGGTGTGTCTGCATGGACCCAAGGGTGTGGAAATGAGAAACGTGTCGGAGGGAAGGGGCACTAACAGTTATCTCCATCTCCCGGTTAGACGGACCCTCTGAATCGATTTTCCCTGACCAGAAACACAGTCGATCACCAACCCCCTCTTTTTTCATCTGCAACCGCTGCCAAAAAGATCCTGCTTCTGACCCTGTTTGTGAATATCGAAAACCCAAGGTCAATGATTGATTTAATATATCTGTTTTTTGTGGATAATGTCTACAGAAATCTAAAGTCTTTTGTTGTTGTTGTTAATGAAGAATCTTTAAAGTGCTTTTCATGTGTAACGCAAAGACATTTAAGGTTATGAAACATTCAAATGTAGCAATCTGAGCACACACTGAGCAGAGGAATAGGTTTTGCTGTAAATGGTGGAAGGAAAGGAGATACTCAAATGAACAGAAGACAGATGGTGAGTGTCCAAGAAAATGGCTCTTAATGGGACAAACCTACTTGTGCAGAAACGAAGGAGAAAGGTGGGGGTGGATTTAGGGCACAACATGGGCTGTCAGACAGATGATGAATGAAGCCACCCATCTACTGCACAGTGTATGGAAACTGACCTTCACAACAAATATGTAGCAAGAATGAGCGTAGCATTCCAGTCTGGGTCAGAGAAGCTGTATATGAACTGAGATCACATGTGAAGTGAAAATAGCACCAAGAGACTAGATAGAAAATATTTTCTTAACTATATATAATATATAATAATAACTATATACAGTGGGTACGGAAAGTATTCAGACCCCCTTAAATTTTTCACTCTTTGTTATATTGCAGCCCTGTATTAGATCAAAAGGGTGCTTCTACTAAATACTGAGCAAAGGGTCTGAATACTTAGGACCATGTGATATTTCAGTTTTTCTTTTTTAATAAATCTGCAAAAATGTCAACGATTCTGTGTTTTTCTGTCAATATGGGGTGCTGTGTGTACATTAATGAGGAAAAAAAATTAACTTAAATGATTTTAGCAAATGGCTGCAATATAACAAAGAGTGAAAAATTTAAGGGGTTCTGAATACTTTCCGTACCCACTGTATATTTTGTAACTATATAAAAAAAAATTGTTTCCTAGTTTTAGCTAAATCAATGGAACAAATATATAAATTTTGTATTCCAGAATAACTTGTTTTCCACGTAGTGTGTGAAAAAGCACAAGAAAAACAAGATTAGATTCCCCCCCCCCAAAAAAAAATCATAAACTAACAAAAAAACATAAAAAGATTAAAACCATAAACAGACAAATAAATGCTTTCTAACCCCATTATCAATTCTTATTTTATGTTTATTTTTAGTACATAATTGAGTATTAAAAAGACAAATTCACTGAAAACCTCAAGAGTCCTATTATCTAACAGATATGATCTAACTTAGCTTTGCTTTATAAATACGATTGTTCTACAGAGTACATTATTTTTTACCCCATTTGCACAAAATAAATTGTTTTGTTTCATATATAAGCATGAGATGGAAATGAATTCCATTTGATTCTTTTGAGTGGTATTTATCGCAATGCACACAATGACTGAATGGATGGATGGATGATACTGTAACTCCAGGGTCATCTAGTGAAAAGCAGCTCAGATTAACACACACACACACACACACACACCATTTGTGAAATGGAAGGGGTTTTGAACATCACATTTAAACAGTTGCGTAAACAAAGAGAATAATGAGAAAGCTCTCCCTGGACTCTAAAAGGTCAAATTATATCATGTATATTATTTTGCATTTTGAAGATACAATGTTACTATAATGCAATGTTGTATTAGTCTACAATAAAAAAAAAAAAACAACATGTAATGAAAGAAAAGCCTGCATCCATAACTCCCAGAAGAGATGCCACCACACAAGAACACGCTGAGCTCTTAAGGGACACAACGGTCAAGTGAATCTCCACAGATGGAGAGGACACATTACATCTTTGAATCAATAGTGAATGTAGGAAGCATAATGCTTACAGCGGAAAGATGATAGCCTGAAAGAGGATCTTTGGATTTCCACTGATCTCCACGAGCTAATGATGCCGCTTCTACAGTACATGGTGAATGTGACATTTAAGTTTTACGCATGAGCCACAAAATCATCTTACTTCCTCAAGAGAATCTCCAGAGTGATGAAAATTGCCTTGTTCCTCCTTTTGTATTGCAGTAATGTGACTTTTTTTTTTTCCTGGCAATGATTTCTAAATTTATGGAATGACGCTATGGGTGTTCTGTTTCAACACATTGCTTATGGCTTTTTATATGGTGCACTGTTTGTCACAAAGTGTTTGTGCCACAAAATTAGGGATGTGCTTTAGCAATCGACTAGAGCTCAATCCAAAAGGATATTTTTTAATACCATTGTTGGTAACTTAATATTTTACTTTCTGAGGACTTGACAACTCATATTTTTGATGGAGCATTTTGTAGTTGAATACTCTTAACATGTATGTTAAAAATCCTTAAAAATGTAATAAATGTCTAAACATTTTGTAAGGATGTATATTTTGACATATGACCTGCAAACTTGTCCCATAAATACGGTACAAGGCTCTCAATGCTCTAATAATGTGGTCATCAACTAAGCCTTCACCACACTGGGTCCATTAAAGCCTACTTCACACAAATAAGGCTGTTTGAGTGTCCCAGTGCCATTGGAAAATGCATGTTGTATAACCCCTTTGGCACTTTGCCTCTTCAATCCACACCTGACAGCATAGAAGACCTTGCCAATGACCCATTTGCGCATGTAATTACAGCAATCCGCTGACGACGGTGGCACAGAGCGAAGGTGTCTAATTTTGTGGAGTGCTCCCGAGGCCCTTTTCTTCCACTGCTTGACAGCTTTTGGAGAGCGCTTTGAAAGCCAGATGAGGGTTTGAATTGGCAAGAGAAGTAAGAGCCAATGTGTGAAATTCAGGAAAGGAGGCCCGAAACGGGCTGCCCTTCTTCGATGGATTAGGGAAGAAGAATTAGGAAAGGAATTAGGGCTTAAAACTTAATTTTTTCCAGCTTTGACCAGATTAAGTGCTGCTCACTGAAAGTCTTCCATTGAGAGCTAAAAGACCCAGCAGACGATCTACGAATCAGTTTCACTCTGGGTCATTACACTGCAACCGTGGGTCAACCGTGTAAAATAAACACACATACATTTAACATACCACTCAGAAAGAATCACATATACTGTCCATTAGATGTACACCCAATACATGAGCACCATTTCACTAGCATTTGATACAGCTGTACCGTTTCTAAAGCTCTCCATTATTCTCCCACGAGAAGTGCTGTGAGGTTCAGAGCCTCTTACATTCACACACAAACTAACACGTGTGCTGATCTCCGGCTCTGACTATGATCTGCCCCTGATGGCACCCATAATAACACTTGTGATGGAGCCGCTCTCACATATATAATGGAAGAAGAGTGCAGGGGAAGGAAAAGAGATGAAGAGTTGAGGATGATGAGAAATGTGAGGAAAACATCAAATGGCGCTTGTGGTATGTAGCACGGAGAAAGAATGAAAGAAACAAAACAACAAAGTAAACACGACAATGACGGAGAGCGTTTGAAAACAGATGAATGATGAGAGACATAAACAAGAGACAGAGAGAGACAAAAACACAAAGGGACAGAGAGAAAGAGACAGAAAAAAAACCATCTCCAGCAGCTAAGCGGTCGATGGGCAGTCAATAAAGTGTCACTTTCTGCAAGCTAAGAAGCTGGCCTTGATGAGGGGATCTGACCAGGATCGAGGCTGAAATGAACATTCGCATTAGTGGCCACAGCAACTAGTGCTTTACCCACCAAATGACCTTCCCTAAACCACAATCTCATATTAGACTCTAAAATGCCCCAGATTAAAAATAAAAATGTTTTGTAAGGATTTCTTACATGCCTAGCTGTGGAAAAATACTCACATAATACTGTTGTGTTAAAAAAATAACAGACTTGAACTAAAATCAATTGTCTTAAATGCTAGTGAATTTAGGCAGAGATTTGCAAAATATTAGTCTTAAAAATAAAAGTTCTTTATTTCCATTAAAGGTTCCACGAAGAACCTTTAGCATTCATGGAATCTTTCCATTGAGCAAAGGATTTTTGACAGTATAAAAAGGTTCTTTGGATTATTAAAATGGTCATTACACTAAGAAAAAAGTTTCTTTGGGGAACCCAAAATGGTTCTTCCACTGCAGAAACCTCCTGTTGGAACCTTTATTTTTAATAGTGCATTAAACAGTGTTATTAAATTATTAGTGTTTTTAAATATTAACTTGAATTAAGCACTAAATGAAGGCAAGGAAATAGACGAAAATGAGCATGCAAAAGTTAAATATTCAATATCTACATAAAATACTGCAATATACAAAAAATATATGTCAGGCAATAACTATTATGGTACCAATAAATGCATAGTGCATTCCTAAATTCTGTACTTAAGATATAAGAAGGATGGGAAAAAAACTGATATTGATAAATCTGGAATTTGAACAAACATGCAGTTCATTTTGCTCAAGTCCACTTACAACATTTTTGTTTTCTTTTTAATTATATGAATAAAACATTTGATGTAGATTTACATAAAATATTACATGATTTATATCAAATACTCTTTAAGCCCCCTATTAAATTCTCCTTTCTTCTACAGCACATCCCCTGCTGCAGTGGATTGTGACTGTCCGAGCAGCAAGATCCTGGCACCTTGTCTTTCCATCTAAACTCCCAGACAGCGTGGGGTGGCACAGAGAGCAGCTGAAATGTTCCAGCACTGTGGGTGCCAGTCTTTGCCACCGAGCCCCGCTAATCCCACTGGCACCACAGTGCCAATCTTTCACTCCAGTTTTACCCGCTGATCTTTAGAAAAGATCCAAATCAGTAGAGCAAAGCAAGCTGCTGGTAAACAAGAGCTAGCTGCTAAAGGCTATTCCAGAGAGGACTGCGTAAAATATGACAGAATTAGTTTAATATGTTCTCTTACATAAAAATGCTATGTTTCATTCACTTTGTTCTGATTGTCTATTTATAAAAGAGCAATGTTATTTTCCCTGAAGCAGATCTTATGAACTCATTTGACGATGAATGATTTAGTAAGGACGACGTGAGATTTTCCACCTCAGTAGAACAACAACTAGTTTTTCTGTTTTTCTTTTTCAAGTTAAAGGTCATTTCTCAACTCAAAGGAATATGGATTCATTGCTCAGAGACCTAAACCAAATTTAGATATTGGCCTTTAACAACATGTGCCCACCAGGGACCTTGTAACACCCAACAGCCAATGCACAAACGAAAAGCAAATGAAAGCATTTTCACAAGAGATTTTCCTACTTAGCAATCTCACGTCAGTGAGGAGAACCTTTACACATTAGAATTGAGTGAATCGACTTGAAGGTACCTTTACTAAAATGTACATTAAATACAATTTAAAAAGATACATTAAAAAAAATTATATTTAAAAAATATACCTAAGCTAAAAAGTAAAAAATGGTCTTAAAAGACACTAATTAAAATACAGTATACATAAACAGTAAAAGAAATATATAAAAGTTGTGAAAAAGAAATGATACTAACAAGAACCTAAAAAGATCCTTACAAAGAAATTATTTAAAACAATACATTCACCAAAAAGAGCCTTAAAAAAAATAAATAATAATTTACTAAAAAGTACTTAAACTATTTTAAAAGAAAAACATAAAAATAAAACAAAAAGAGCCGTATAAATTAACTGTTTAAAATATATCTTTGCAAAAAAAGCTAAAAAAGTAAACTAAAAGAAGCTATTCTTTTAAGCTACGCTAGAAGAAGATAAAAAGAAACATCAACTAAAACGTACCTAAAAAGATCCTTAAAAATCAATTATTTAAACAGATACTGTATCATATGCATGTACATGTACAATATATGTATATGCATTTCTCTAAAATTCTTTAAAGGGATCGTTAAAAGCAGGACATTTTCAAGAAATGGCTAAAAACACATCTGTTCAATCTACACTTGACTCTCTAAGACTAGCACTCTCTATTCTATTTCTATTTTATCTGCTTGTTTTCTTTTTTATTTCTTTTAAAAAAAGTGACCCTCTAACACTTGCACTCCCTATTCTATTTCTATTCTGCTTGTTTTCTTTTTATTTAAAATGGACCCTCTAACACTAGCGTTCTCTATTCTTTTTCTATTCTATCTACTTGTTTTCTTACATATTGTTGCTCTTAGTATTGTTAGTATTGATTGCTTCTATTGTCCTTATTTGTAAGTTACTTTGGATGAAAGCATCTGCTAAATGACTAAATGTAAGTGTAAATGACATAAGCAAGGTCTAAGTATACTGATTGATTGATGTGAGTAGGCAGTCTTTCACTATCCAGGTGCATTAGCATTACACTATAAATGTGAATGTACTCGCATATTTCTCACACACAATGCAGTTTGAGTGATCTGATCACTTTAGACCCCAGTGGCACCTGTATTTACAGCTAACCATTTGTGATCAGAACACATGAAACGCAAAAATACCAAAATTTTAAACAAGATCTAAGTCAGAAAATCACTAGTAGTCTCCTAAACCAGCTGCAAACATCTTAAGAAACTGGAAAACAAATGCTTCTAGCATAACACTTATGCTTCTAGCCAAAAATAAGCCTTACCATGTTACGTGCATCAACAAAGAAATGTGAACATCTTTTTCATTCCAAAACACCTCCAGCTCCAGCACAAACTCTAGACTCAAGCCCAGCGGAGCTCCTCTTTGCTCCTTTACACGTTCTATTCAAAGACAGTCAAACAAACCAACAACCTCAGCGGATTTTGCAGATGCATCCCAGGATAAATGAGCCTTTAAGAATTGAAAGCTCTATAAACAACCAAGCCCTTAGATGTTTACATTTCAAACACTGAGGTTTGTCTCCAAGGAGTTCAGGCTTAGCTAGTTACAGTAATTTGGGAGCTGCAGACTGCTCTTATGATGGGTATTTCTGCACCGCTGAGGGTTGATGCTTTACTGATTTTAACCAGAACAGATTGCAGTCGGTTCGTTTTTAGTGGCACTCAAGAAATGAAGCTCACTATTGTCAGAAAATAGTGTCCTCGTTAGATTCACGACCGGAAAGGGATTAAACTACTCAAAGATGCAGCCTCTGAAAAAACGAGTCAAGTTACTGTATAAATGCCTCTAGTGTTCCCTTATGTCTCTGTCTTATCTTTCTCTCCATACGTTACGTTTTCTTTCTCATCTCCTGGACTGTAAATCTCCATATACTATATTGGTATAATTCATTCTGTCTATTGGCAGAAGAAATTCAAACATCTCTTTGTGTGTGACTTCTGTTCGGCTCTACTGTATGGATATAAGCCAAAATGAACTCTGCTGTTTTCTTTCACTTTCTCTTGTGACCTTGTGCCATTTTGCCACTTCCTGCCATGGCTCATCAATCACAATGTCTCCTGACCCGTCTAGTGCGCTAATCTCCATATAATCCCACCATTACCGTGAACGGCTCATCTTTTTGTGTCTAGTGTGATTCCTGTTCATCCTCTCTGCTACTCTGCCATCTCTGCCATCCTCTCTGCCATTCTCCCCAGCCTGTCCGTATCATTATATTGTATTTCTCAAAATAAATTTTAATAGAAATCCCCTTCTGCCCCAAGGATGACCCACATTAAAACAGCACATTTATTTCTGAGCGACAGAAGGTTCACATAGCCCCCAGTACACCTTTGTCTCATTTGATTCAACGCCTTCCATGTTTGCCTGAGATTTACATTTCATCTGCAAAGACTCTGACTATATTAATAACTCCGGAGGTATTTGTCAGAGCTCGGAACGAATCGCGAATGAGTAGATGCTGCCATAAAATGATTGCATTTTCCCTCTTGTTGGGGCTGGAAATAGCTTAGTCTCTGAAATGGTTTGCTACAAAGACAACAAGGGCGAATCTATGTCTTGTTTGTGATAAGAACAAAAGTCATTTATATTTTCAATGTTATTTTCAATTTTCATACATTAAGGAAGCACTAAATCCTTTTTTTATTCTGCTTTTCTCTCAGCTGTGGAGAATAAGGATACAGAAAAAAGTGGTTTGAATTTACTTGATTTAATCATGCATAGCCTTCCACACAAATCAATTAGGTTACATCAACGGATTTTTTCCTTCTTTGTTTAGTTCAATAATTCTTTGTCAGAAAACATAATTTGTTTATTCAACATAATGGAATAAAATTATTTTTAGTGACCATATTAGCAGTCCCAACATGACTTTATGTCTGCCCACAGCATGATCCATTTTCTTTTGTGTCGCATTACTAGGTTCTACCAACTAACCATTTACCAACTAGAAAGAGCATTTGATCATGTTAAATAGTAGAATAAAGAAACATTCAGGACCCCATCTTTATTAGAAACGGTTATAAATAAAATTGTAACTGGACATTAAAGTCTTTACTTTTGCCCCTTAAAATCAAGTTCCAAGCAAAGCATGCTGGGAATTATAACTGCCCTGCCCAGATTCAATTAATAGCAAAAATGAATCATGTAGCCAAAGAAGGCATGAGGTAAACTCAAGTGGATTTCCAGAAATAAAATTAGGTTGTTAAGATTAAAAAATTTGTCATTGAATTAGCATTAAAAAAAAAAAAAAACTAAGTTAAGCAGCAAAAATAATTTGAAACCATTCAAAAATATAAATGTAGCACTAAGGCTGATGATACACCGGGCAACTTTTTTTGAGCAATGTTGTTTGGGCACTTTCCCATTGAGAATGGGTTACAAACATTCTCCACAACCTGTCTGCAGAAGCGCACACAAGTAATGCGTTAAACATATAGCTAAAATTTGGATGTCAAAATGTTGAAAGTCTGATTCCCTTTTCCTCTTTACGCTTTGTTAGTCAATTTATTGTATAGCTTTCATGTTTTAATAGATTATAAGCCAAAAACATCTTTCAACAATAGAAGTAATTCATATGTTAATATTAATTTAACAGATAAACAATATGCCATCCTTTAATTGTTGGCTCAAAATAGGTTTCAGCCTTAGAAGTAGTATATAAACGTAATAATCCAAGATAAAACACCACCCTCACATTGAAGCTAGGTTATGGACAGGTTTTCCCAGTCCGAGAGCTTTTCAAAAGGGCTTTTTTATCAGATGAACTTATGAATTATATCCGTTACGATGGTTTAAAAGCCTTTTCCAGCCGCAGTGACAGATAACATACAGATAAATAGTGCATCTGACTCAGTAAGGACTGCAGTACAGAAACAGTGCACATGTTCATACTCAGCTTGAATGTTAAGCACACAAACTCTGAGCACAGCCAGACACTTTTCCTTAGTCTTCACCTCCCATTCCAGACGGCACTGCACCCGTCTTTATCGCAGCAGCTGAAATGGGGAGATTAGATTATTCTCTTTCTCATTCCTCTAAGCTTGTTACCATGGTGATACCACGGTGACTGAGGAAGGTCCTCACCCGCAGACGGCTGTGCAGCTGACTGTCGTCACCTCAGGAACGTGAGGTCATTAATTTCCCTCCGGTAAAAGCTGCGGAGTATTTTAGAACAGTTTAAGGCACGACTTAACAACCATTTTTATGTGAGAGATCAAATGCGGTCAACCGCAGCTGCAAAGACCAAATAAACACACAACGAAAACCCAAAGCACACAAGCCAACTCCCTTAAAGACTGCTTCCTGTGTCTGTGTTGTCTGTATTGATTATAGAAAATCTACCAAAATTAAATACATAATGGATTCTAGATGCAGTGCCCTGGATACACAGTAAATGGATTACATTTGGAAGTAATTAGAAATAATGAAGTGCTGCTGGAGCCGTACTGCTGCAGTTTTGACAGCTGAAGTGATACAGCTATTAATCATTGTATAAAATTGGGCGTTTCTTGCTTCACAGCGATGGAACGAAGATATTTGCTTCTTGAATTAAAAGCAAAGAGCAATAAATAAATAAACAAACACAATAAAATAAAATTAAAATATAAATAAAAAGGTAGTTAAACAACAACAACAACAACAACAACAACAACAAAAACACCATTTAATGTTAACAAGGGGTCAATGTTGGGCTGGTTAGCATGACCACATTAGTCCCTGCTACCTACCATAAGAACACCAGCTGACTCCAAACAGCATCTTTTTCCATACGTCATGGTGGTGCCATATTTAATTTTTGACAGGAATGAAAACAAGGCTGTGAGGCATAGTGTGTTCAATGGATTGTAATGTTGTTTAATGACATACCGATTGTTCAGTAAAAAAAACTCCATAAAACAGTTTTGAAAGTTGTGAGTTGTGAAAATTACTGGGGCACAAGCTCCAGTGAAATACCACTGTGCCCCAGTAAAATTTTACTGATAAATCCCTTGTCAACGGGACTGACATATGATAAAGTCATGTGTGGTTTATCAAACTGCAATAATAACAGGATATTTTGTAAAAAGGAACAAAAAGAATGCTGGGTAAGGAAAACATATACCAACAATCCATTGTAGGAAACAAAACTTGCGAATGTCTTCTACTGTTTGTCAATGACGAAGCAGCTCTTTATTGCATGTGCAGGTTGGGAAAGAGTCTGTGCTGCAGGTAAACATGATTTATATTCATTTATATTCAAATCAATGTTTCAGTTACATTGCTGTCTATGGAGGGTCAGAAAGCTCTCAGATTTTATCAAAAATATTTACATGTTATTTGTCTTACAGGTTTGGAACAACATGAGGGTGAGTAATTAATGACAGAATTTTCATTTTTGGGTGAACTATCCCTTTAAGGTCTATTAATGACCATTCTGTGTATCAATGATAGACATTTTTTTGCATGCAAATATTTTTGAATATACTATAATGCATATTTTATTAGTGCTTGATGTGTGTTTGAAGGTACATCCATATAGGACTAAATGGAGTCATTAAAATCCAATGTTATGCACTGTTGATGGGAATCATTATACAAGATAACTTGGTAACTAAACTTCATTAGAATTAGAAGTAATGTCATCTGTTGTGAAATATTTGATAATCAGAAAAAGCCTAATCTCTTAACATCAACCATAATAATCACTGGTTTCTCTATATTGTGTTATTGTGCATGTAGCCTCTCATACAGATGATGTTACATGGCCCTCAGGGCGGCTTCTCTCTGTGCTTTGCCGTAAGTGTCCAGCAGCCTGCATCCCCAGTAGGCAACCCATATGATTTATCTGCAGCCATTGAAATACATTTGATTTTTATCACACCGATAGTGCTGTGCTTACCTAAATGCCCTTCTTTCTCACTCTCTTTCTGTTCCATCTATAAACCACAATCATTTCTCTCTTCCCTCACCCAGCCTTTATCGCCCTCATCTTTCTCTTCCTCCTCTTTACTTATCTTTCTCTTTATCTGCCTTCCATTTCTCTTTCCCTCTCCCTCTCCCTCTCCTTTCCTTTCTCCACTCATTTTATTGATGTGCACGTTCTCCAGTCTCTTATCACTCTTCTTTTGTCTCTCTATACATATTTTCTCCTCTCCCCTCATCATCTTGTCTTCTCCACTCTCTCTGTCTCTATTGTTCTGGTCTGCAAAGAGCCATTTGCTTTCATCTACTAACACAAAACTATTTTCCTAACAAAACATCTAGGTATTCTTAATTGGCATACTTGTTAAATGAGAAGTTCATGATCAATTAAGTCCTTCATAAGCACTATTCGGCAGGAGTAGTTCAAACTTTTGAAAAGCCCTGGTTTAGAAAACTACTCCTGTATATATAAAGGCAAATATAAAGGCAGCTGTAAACACCAGTTTTTATTTTGTAAGAAAAAGTTAAGTACAACATTATAAAGACAACATGTTGTTTGCAAAGTAATTAGCTTTTATATTGTTACTAAACTGAAGCCAAAGTAAGCTATTAGAGTATTATTGTATATAGCTGGAAAATATTATAACATATTTCTACCCACTATTAGAGCATTGTATACAACCTGAAGAGAAACATTTAAGATTCAAATTTGTATGTATAGTACATTTTACAGTTTTACAGTTAACTTACAGCCTCAAACATACATACTACTACTATTTTTCATTTAAAAAATCCTTGTTCTAAATAATGTTTGTGATTTTAAGGTACAATTATTAACACATGAAATCTGTGTTAATCTGACTTACATTTAAAAAACAACAGTTCGGTGTCAGTAGTGTTTTTTTAAAGAAACTGATACATTATTAAATTGTAATAATATTTTACAATACAATATTAATATTATCCTTAAGTCAAACCAAAAGGCAGCATGACAAGAAATGTAACTTTAGTTGCGGTATTTACTGGATGGTAAAGAATTAAAAAAATAATAATATATTTGTGAAAAAATAATATACCCCAATTGCAGACATTCTTATCCGGATGGGATTCAATTTCTCCATAAACTCCAGAGGATTAAAATCACAAAGTACTGTGAAATATAAATTTCCCAAACCTCCTCAGGGAAAAATAGCCCCGTCCAAATGACATATACCAACCAAGCTGCTGCTTTTTGCAAAAAGCACAGACCACATCTAGTAAACAGGAAATGGCTAGCAAAACAAGACCACAATAAGCAGCAGCATGCAGGGGGATGTTACAGTACTCAATTAGCGGATGTGGTCTGTTTGGTTGAGAGAGAAGAATAAAAGGGTTGACTGGAAGAGCGAGAGATTAAAATCAAAGAAGAGTGACACATTTTAAGCGATACAAATATACGGCTTGAGTCGCAGACTGTTCTACTGTCAGTCAGACATTGCACTTTGGGGGGAAGAGTGTAATAATTCTGTTTCTCTGAACAATACGTGAGTGGGTGTAATTGAATCTCAGTTTCAGTGGGCGGCTTGTGGAGGAAAGCAGATGACTGCTGACAGGCTGAGAGGAAGTGAGTGTGTGTTTATGAGCATCATCTGTGGGGAATTGTAAACAAGTGCAGAGTGATTTAATGAGAAGTATGCACACACATTCAGGTGTCAAAATTGGAATATTTTGAGCTGGTCTGCCTTACCTTCATCTCCTGATCCTGAACCAGCATCTGTAAAACACAAAAAGCAGAACATTACATCAATGTCTTCTTCGAAGTCTTCATTTCTGTCATTTTTGTCAATCCAATACGGGTCAAACAATTCACACAGGTTTTACAGCATCTAAAGTTCATGTCCATGTCGTTTATTTGTCAACTTCCCAGACCCATAATAAAAAAAGCAAATAAATTGAATTAAATACATTTTTAAGAATGTACATGTGATTAACTGGCCATACATCCAACGTGTTTTCCTGTCTATGTCTAGAGATGCTGGAATGGGCTCCAGCAACCTTATGACCCTATAGGACAAGCGATTTGGAGAATGGATGGATGGATGGATAAACCATGTACATTATTGCTCATCTGGGTCTCTGGAGTCTGTGCACACTTTCCCAGTATGCAGTACAAATGTGGTCTTATGTACTTGAACTGTGGGAGGATCAAAGGTGAATACGTGACCCATTTGGCTCATGTAGGCAGAAGTGGGCTGCACGAATGATGCAAGAGGGAGATATTATAAATGCACACATACTCTGATTCATCGCAGTCTGATTTAGAATCGGTGTTTCAACTTAAACCATAGAAACTATAACCCTTCTGCACACCCTTTGCACATAACAACAGAAAAGTCCAGGGCTTCATGGTTTTACTGCCACAATATTTGTTTAAACATGACTCTAAAATCAAGTATAGCCAAGTATCATAATGTAAATGATGCACTGGATATGATGGTATAAAAAGACACTCAAGTGAAAATGAGGAAAGGATAGCAAGATATAACTATGCATATGTATCTTCAAACAAAAACACACTCTAATTTACATGTGTGGGTCTATGGGTTAGATACAAAACAATTGCATACAAAGCAAGAATTTATTAAAGATTTTAAGATTCCTAAATTCATCTGTACAGTTTAAATAAATTTTCATCGCAAGAAGCTAAAAACATGTGTCCAGTGGTAAAAAAAAAAAAAAGATTTTTTTTTCATTGTGAAACCACGCACGCACGCACGCACGCACGCACGCACGCACGCACGCACGCACACACACAC